>NC_061514.1:236573266-236608106 GCF_022539505.1 Lolium rigidum
TTCTGAAACCAAAAACAGCAGAAAACAACAACTGGCTCTTCGGCTTCTCGTTAATAGGTTAGTGCCGGAAAATGCATAAATACGACATATAATGTGTATAAAACATGTAGATATCATCAATAATGTGGCATGGAACATAAGAAATTATCGATACGTCGGAGACGTATCAGCATCCCCAAGCTTAGTTCTCGCTCGTCCCGAGCAGTAAACGATAATAAAGATAATTTACGGAGTGACATGCCATCATAACCTTGATCATACTATTGTAAGCATATGTAATGAATGCAGCGATCAAAACAATGGTAATGACATGAGTAAACAACTCGAATCATAAAGCAAAGACTTTTCATGAATAGCACTTAAAGACAAGCATCAATAAGTCTTGCATAAGAGTTAACTCATAAAGCAATAAATCAAAGTAAAGGTATTGAAGCAACACAAAGGAAGATTAAGTTTCAACGGTTGCTTTCAACTTATAACATGTATATCTCATGGATAATGTCAACATAGAGTAATATAACAAGTGCAATATGCAAGTATGTAGGAATCAATGCACAGTTCACACAAGTGTTTGCTTCTTGAGGTGGAGAGAAATAGGTGAACTGACTCAACATAAAAGTAAAAGAATGGTCCTTCGCGAGAGGAAAAGCATCGATTGCTATATTTGTGCTAGAGCTTTTATTTTGAAAACATGAAACAATTTTGTCAATGGTAGTAATAAAGCATATGTATCATGTAAATTATATCTTACAAGTTGCAAGCCTCATGCATAGTATACTAATAGTGCCCGCACCTTGTCCTAATTAGCTTGGACTACCGAGATCATCGCAATACACATGTTTTAACCAAGTGTCACAAAGGGGTACCTCCATGCCGCCTGTACAAAGGTCTAAGGAGAAAGCTCGCATTTTGGATTTCTCGCTTTTGATTATTCTCAACTTAGACATCCATACCGGGACAACATAGACAACAGATAATGGACTACTCTTTAATGCATAAGCATGTAGCAACAATTAGTGTTCTCATATGAGATTGAGGATATATGTCCAAAACTGAAACTTCCACCATGATTCATGGCTTTAGTTAGCGGCCCAATGTTCTTCTCTAACAATATGCATGCTCTAACCATTAAAGTGGTAGATCTCCCTTACTTCAGACAAGACGGACATGCATAGAAACTCACATGATATTCAACAAAGAGTAGTTGATGGCATCCCCAGAAGCATGGTTATCGCACAACAAGCAACTTAATAAGAGATAATGTGCATAAGTACATATTCAATACCACAATAGTTTTTAAGCTATTTGTCCCATGAGCTATATATTGCAAAGGCGAATGATGGAAATTTTAAAGGTAGCACTCAAGCAATTTACTTTGGAATGGCGGAGAAATACCATGTAGTAGGTAGGTATGGTGGACACAAATGGCATAGTGGTTGGCTCAAGGATTTTGGATGCATGAGAAGTATTCCCTCTCGATACAAGGTTTAGGCTAGCAAGGTTATTTGAAACAAACACAAGGATGAACCGGTGCAGCAAAACTCACATAAAAGACATATTGTAAACATTATAAGACTCTACACCGTCTTCCTTGTTTTTCAAACTCAATACTAGAAATTATCTAGACTTTAGAGAGACCAAATATGCAAACCAAATTTTAGCAAGCTATAGGTGTTTCTTCATTAATGGGTGCAAAGTATATGATGCAAAAGCTTAAACATGAGCACAACAATTGCCAAGTATCAAATTATTCAAGACATTGTAGAATTACTACATGTAGCATTTCCCGATTCCAACCATATAACAATTTAACGAAGAAGATTCAACCTTCGCCATGAATACTATGAGTAAAGCCTAAGGACATATTTGTCCATATGCAACAGCGGAGCGTGTCTCTCTCCCACACAATGAATGCTAGGATCCATTTTATTCAAACAAAACAAAAACAAAAACAAACCGACGCTCCAAGTAAAGTACATAAGATGTGATGGAATAAAAATATAGTTTCGGGGAGGAACCCGATAATGTTGTCGATGAAGAAGGGGATGCCTTGGTCATCCCCAAGCTTAGACGCTTGAGTCTTCTTAGAATATGCAGGGGTGAACCACCGGGGCATCCCCAAGCTTAGAGCTTTCACTCTCCTTGATCATATTGCATCATCCTCCTCTCTTGATCCTTGAAAACTTCCTCCACACCAAACTCGAAACAACTCATTAGAGGGTTAGTGTACAATAAAAATTAACATGTTCAGAGGTGACATAATCATTCTTAACACTTCGGACATTGCACAAAGCTACTTGGACATTAATGGAACAAAGAAATTCATCCATCATAGCAAAAGAGGCAATGCGAAATAAAAGGCAGAATCTGTCAAAACAGAACAGTCCGTAAAGATGGATTTTATTGAGGCACCATACTTGCTCAAATGAAAATTCCCAAATTTAATGAAAGTTGCGTACATATCTGAGGATCACGCACGTAAATTGGCATAATTTTCTGAGCTACCTACAGAGAGGCAGGTCGGAATTCGTGACAGACAAAGAAATCATGTTCATGCGCAGCAATCCAAATCTAGTATGAACCTTACTATCAACGACTTTACTTGGCACAACAAAGCACAAAACTAAGATAAGGATAGGTTGCTACAGTAGTAAACAACTTCCAAGACTCAAATATAAAACAAAAATACTGTAGTAAAAACATGGGTTGTCTCCCATAAGCGCTTTCTTTAACGCCTTTCGGCTAGGCGCGAAAGTGTGTATCAAGTATTATCGAGAGATGAAGCATCAACATCATAACTTGTTCTAATAATAGAATCAAAAGGTAACTTCATTCTCTTTCTAGGGAAGTGTTCCATACCTTTCTTGAGAGGAAATTGATATTTAATATTACCTTCCTTCATATCAATGATAGCTCCAACAGTTCGAAGAAAAGGTCTTCCCAATATAATGGGACAAGATGCATTGCATTCAATATCCAAGACAACAAAATCAACGGGGACAAGATTATTGTTAACGGTAATGCGAACATTATCAACTCTCCCCAAAGGTTTCTTTGTAGCATTATCAACAAGATTAACATCCAAATAACAATTTTTCAATGGTGGCAAGTCGATTATATCATAAATTTGCTTAGGCATAACGGAAATACTTGCACCAAGATCACATAAAGCATTACAATCAAAGTCATTGACCTTCATCTTAATGATGGGCTCCCAACCATCCTCTAGCTTTCTAGGAATAGAAGTTTCAAGTTTTAGTTTCTCCTCTCTAGCTTTTATGAGAGCATTTGTAATATATTTTGTGAAAGCCAAGTTTATAGCACTAGCATTAGGACTCTTAGCAAGTTTTTGTAAGAACTTTATAACTTCAGAGATATGGAAATCATCAAAATCCAAACCATTATAATCTAAAGCAATGGGATCATCATCCCCAATGTTGGAAAAAATTTCAGCAGTTTTATCACAGGCTATTTCAGCAGTTTTAGCAGTTTCAGGCAATTTTGCACGCTTTGCACTAGGAGTAGCCATTTTAGCAGTAGTAAATAAAGCAAACTAGATAAAGTAAATGCAAGTAACTAATTTTTTTGTGTTTTTGATATAGAGTGCAAGACAGTAAATAAAGTAAAGCTAGCAACTAATTTTTTTGTGTTTTGATATAATGCAGCAAACAAAGTAGTAAATAAAATAAAGCAAGACAAAAACAAAGTAAAGAGATTGGATTGTGGAGACTCCCCTTGCAGCGTGTCTTGATCTCCCCGGCAACGGCGCCAGAAAAAGAGCTTGATGGCGTGTAACTCACACGTTCGTTGGGAACCCCAAGAGGAAGGTATGATGCGCACAGCAGCAAGTTTTCCTCGTAAAGAAACCAAGGTTTATCGAACCAGGAGGAGCCAAGAAGCACGTTGAAGGTTGATGGCGGCGGGATGTAGTGCGGCGTAACACCGCAGAATCCGGCGCCAACGTGGAACCCGCACAACACAACCAAAGTACTTTGCCCCAACGAAACAAGCGAGGTTGTCAATCTCACCGGCTTGCTGTAACAAAGGATTAGATGTATAGTGTGGATGATGATTGTTTGCAGAAAACGAGTAGAACAAGTATTGCAGTAGATTGTATTCGATGTAAAAGAATGGACCGGGGTCCACAGTTCACTAGAGGTGTCTCTCCCATAAGATAAATAGCATGTTGGGTGAACAAATTACAGTAAGGCAATTGACAAATAAAGAGGGCATGACAATGCACATACATGATATAATGAGTATTGTGAGATTTAATTGGGCATTACGACAAAGTACATAGACCGCTATCCAGCATGCATCTATGCCTAAAAAGTCCACCTTCGAGTTATCATCCGAACCCCTTCCAGTATTAAGTTGCAAAACAACGAGACAATTGCATTAAGTATGGTGCGTAATGTAATCAATAACTACATCCTCGGACATAGCATCAATGTTTTATCCCTAGTGGCAACAAGCACATCCACAACCTTAGAACTTTCCGTCACTCGTCCCGATTTAATGGAGGCATGAACCCACTATCGAGCATAAATACTCCCTCTTGGAGTTAAGAGTAAAAACTTGGCCGAGCCTCTACTAATAACGGAGAGCATGCAAGATCATAAACAACACATAGGTAATAGATTGATAATCAACATAACATAGTATTCTCTATCCATCGGATCCCGACAAACACAACATATAGAATTACGGATAGATGATCTTGATCATGTTAGGCAGCTCACAAGATTCGACAATGAAGCACATGAGGAGAAGACAACCATCTAGCTACTGCTATGGACCCATAGTCCGAGGGTGAACTACTCACTCATCACTCCGGAGGCGACCATGGCGGTGAAGAGTCCTCCGGGAGATGATTCCCCTCTCCGGCAGGTGCCGGAGGTGATCTCCGGAATCCCCGAGATGGGATTGGCGGCGGCGGCGTCTCGGTAAGGTTTTCCGTATCGTGGCTCTCGGCATCGGGGGTTTCGCGACGAAGGCTATTTGTAGGCGGAAGGGCAGGTAAAGGGGCGTCACGAGGGGCCCACACAGCAGGCCGGCGCGGCCCGGGCCCGAGCCGCGCCGCCTCGGTGTGTCGCCACCTCGTGGCCCCACTTCGACTCTCCCTCGGACTTCTGGAAGCTTCGTGGCAAAATAGGACCCTGGGCGTTGATTTCGTCCAATTCCGAGAATATTTCCTTTGTAGGATTTCTGAAACCAAAAACAGCAGAAAACAGCAACTAGCTCTTCGGCATCTCGTTAATAGGTTAGTGAAGGAGATATGCCCTAGAGGCAATAATAAAGTAGTTATTATTTATATCTTTATGTTTATGATAAATGTTTATATATCATGCTATAATTGTATTAACCGAAACATTAGTACATGTGTGATATGTAGACAACAAAGAAGTCCCTAGTATGCCTCTTAAACTAGCTTGTTGATTAATGGATGATTAGTTTCATAATCATGAACATTGGATGTTATTAATAACAAGGTTATATCATTATATGAATGATGTAATGGACACACCCAATTAAGCGTAGCATAAGATCTCGTCATTAAGTTATTTGCTATAAGCTTTCGATACATAGTTACCTAGTCCTTATGACCATGAGATCATGTAAATCACTTATATCGGAAAGGTACTTTGATTACATCAAACGCCACTGCGTAAATGGGTGGTTATAAAGGTGGGATTAAGTATCCGGAAAGTATGAGTTGAGGCATATGGATCAACAAGTGGGATTTGTCCATCCCGATGACTGGATAGATATACTCTGGGCCCTCTCGGTGGAATGTCGTCTAATGTCTTGCAAGCATATGAATAAGTTCATAAGAGACAACATACCACGGTACGAGTAAAGAGTACTTGTCAGGAGACGAGGTTGAACGAGGTATAGAGTGATACCGATGATCAAACCTCGGACAAGTAAAAATATCGCATGACAAAGGGAATTGGTATCGTATGTGAATGGTTCATTCGATCACTGAAGTCATCGTTGAATATGTGGGAGCCATTATGGATCTCCGGATCCCGCTATTGGTTATTGGTCGGAGTGAGTACTCAACCATGTCCGCATAGTTCACGAACCGTAGGGTGACACACTTAAAGTTGGATGTTGAAATGGTAGTACTTGAATATGGAATGGAGTTCGAAGTCCCGGATGAGATCCCGGACATCACGAGGAGTTCCGGAATGGTCCGGAGAATAAGATTCATATATAGGATGTCATTTTATGTGAATTAAAATGATCCGGAAGGTTCTACGGAAGGTTCTAGAAGGTTCTAGAAAAGTCCGGAAGAAATAAGGATGGAAGGTGGAGTCCCAGAGGGACTCCACCCACCTTGGCCGGCCAACCTAAGGGAGGAGGAGTCCCAAGTGGACTCCCCACCATGGTGGCCGGCCACCCCACCAAGGAAAGGGGGGAGTCCCACTCCCCTAGGTTTGGACACTTGGAAGGTTTTTGTTGGGGTCTTATTCGGACTCTTTGACCTAAACCTTGGGGCCTCCACCTATATAAAGAGGGGGAGAGAGGGGCTGGCCGGCCACTCAAGCCACCACCATGGCCGCACCCCTCAAGGGTGCACTAGCCGGCGCCCCTCTCCCCAAACCCTAGCGGTCTCTCTCCTCCACCATATCCCGCACGCTTAAGTGAAGCTCCGCCAGATTTCTCCACCACCACCGACACCACGCCGTCGTGCTGTCGGATTCAAGAGGAGCTACTACTTCCGCTGCCCGCTGGAACGGGGAGGTGGACGTCGTCTTCATCAACAACCGAACGTGTGACCGAGTACGGAGGTGCTGCCCGTTCGTGGCGCCGGAACCGATCGTGATCAAGATCTTCTACGCGCTTTTGCAAGCAGCAAATGAACGTCTACCGCAGCAACAAGAGCCTCATCTTGTAGGCTTTGGAATACCTTCAAGGGTGAGACTCGATACCCCCTCGTTGCTACCGTCTTCTAGATTGCATCTTGGCTTGGATTGCGTGTTCGCGGTAGGAATTTTTTTGTTTTCTATGCAACGTTATCCTACAGTTAGTGCCGGAAAATGCATAAATACGACATATAATGTGTATAAAACATGTAGATATCATCAATAATGTGGCATGGAACATAAGAAATTATCGATACGTCGGAGACGTATCAGTGCGCTTTCCTTTGTTCCTCTTCAAGAAGGCGTTGCCTTCTAGCTTGAGCTTCTTGTACTTGTCGTTGCCGCTCTTGTTCTTCAAGTGCTTGTTGTTCATTGCGGATACGCTCTTGTTCCCTTGCACGAACTAGCTCTTGATCATGTCGAAGGCGTTCTTGTTCTTGTTGGAATTGAGCATGGAGATTCTCTTGTTGAAGGCGCTCTTCTTCAAGGCGTTGACGTTCTTGGACAAGTCGAAGTCGAGCTTGCTCCGCTTCTTGAGATTGTTGGTGAAGCACTTGAGCATCCACATTATGGTGGCGTGGATCTTCATTGGAATCATGGTGAGACGGTGTAGGAGCTCATGACCTTGAAAAGTGAGTGTTCCTTTCAACTCTTTGTCTTGAGCTTCAATCTTCTCATTGAGGTCTTGAACTTGGTTATTGAGGTCTATCCTTTGCACTTGAGCTCTTTCTTCATAGCGTGCGACGGTCTCATCGATCCTTGCCGTAAGGTCATGGATACTCTTGTTGACGGCTTGAGTAGCTATCCAATGTTGGTGACGCGTCATCGGTAGTTGGTTCCCTTCTCCACTAGACATGGTTACAACTAAAACAAGAACTATGTGGTGGGTGGTTAGGAAAGACTACCAAAAGTGTCAAAACTTGCAAACCAAAATCGAAAAGGTGTTTCAAGTCGGAAGACAACCGATATGTATGCACACACACAAAACCAAAAACTCTATATGGTGTTAGGTATGGATGTGGAAAGCCAAATGGAAGAACCAAACGAAAAGTCTATTGTCAAAAGTGGGTAAGATCCAAAAGTCACAAGTCAAAGGCGGTGATCTCAAAAGGCATACACAAGATGGAACACACACGTGGGACAAAATGGGGTTAGCGCGACTTGGAAAGTGAGCACGAACAAAATTGGTCCTAACGAAAACTACTAGCTCGGTGTCACGCTAACGCAAGAGAGACCGTGGCTTGGTTGCAAAATTGAGAAGCAACAAGATTTGCGCAAGACGCCTCTCTTCTCTTTTCTCTCTTTTGCTTATAAGCTTTGGACTCTTGTGTGTATAGGTAACTCGCACTCTTTTTCTTTTTGTATTTTTCTTTCTTTTTCTCACTATGTAAGGATACTACTATGTATGTAAGTATGTCACACTTCTTTTGCTTATCTTTTCACACGAGCTTGCTTTGTAGCTTTGCTCAACACACACACACTGATGGCGTGTAAGACACACGTCCGTTGGGAACCCCAAGAGGAAGGAGTGATGCGTACAGCAGCAAGTTTTCCCTCAGTAAGAAACCAAGGTTATCGAACCAGTAGGAGTCAAGGAACACGTGAAGGTTGTTGGTGACGGAGTGTAGTGCGGCGCAACACCAGGGATTCCGGCGCCAACATGGAACCTGCACAACACAATCAAAGTACTTTGCCCCAATGTAACATAGAGGTTGTCAATCTCACCGGCTTGATGTAAACAAAGGATTAAATGTATAGTGTGGATGATGATGTTTGTTTGCGAAGAACAGTAAAGAACAGAGTTTGCAATAGATTGTATTTCAGATGTAAAGAATGGACCGGGGTCCATAGTTCACTAGTGGTGTCTCTCCGATAAGAAATAACATGTTGGGTGAACAAATTACAGTTGGGCAATTGACAAATAGAGAGGGCATAACAATGCACATACATATCACGATGACTACTATGAGATTTAATCAGGGCATTACGACAAAGTACATAGACCGCTATCCAGCATGCATCTATGCCTAAAAAGTCCACCTTCAGGTTATCATCCGAACCCCTTCCAGCATTAAGTTGCAAACAACAGACAATTGCATTAAGTATGGTGCGTAATGTAATCGACACAAATATCCTTAGACAAAGCATTGATGTTTTATCCCTAGTGGCAACAGCACATCCACAACCTTAGAACTTTCTGTCACTGTCCCAGATTCAATGGAGGCATGAACCCACTATCGAGCATAAATACTCCCTCTGGGAGTTAAGAGTAAAAACTTGGCGATCTCCTGAATCCCCCGAGATGGGATTGGCGGCGGCGGCGTCTCTGGAAGGTTTTCCGTATCGTGGCTCTCGGTACTGGGGTTTTCGCGACGAAGGCTATAAGTAGGCGGTAGGGCGGAGTCGGAGGGCTGACGAGGGGCCCACACCATAGGGCGGCGCGGGCCCCACCCAGGCCGCGCGACCCTATGGTGGCGACGCCTCGTCGCCCCACTTCGTATCCCCTTCGGTCTTCTGGAAGCTTCGTGGAAAAATAAGACCCTGGGCGTTGATTTCGTACAATTCCAAGAATATTTCCTTTGTAGGATTTCTGAAACCAAAAACAACAGAAAAAAGCAACTGGCTCTTCGGCATCTCGTCAATAGGTTAGTGCCGGAAAATGCATAATAATGACATAAAGTGTGTATAAAACATGTGAGTATCATCATAAAAGTAGCATGGAACATAAGAAATTATAGATACGTTTGAGACGTATCACACACCCTCACGGTCGGGACGCTTGCGCAATGCTTCGCAACACTAGAAAGCCACTCTCGATAGGAAAGGTACGCAAAAGAGGCTAGGGCTACAAGTTAGGGGGCAAGTTATACCACTTGATGATGGTGGCCGACAACCTTGAACTTGCTATGGTGGAGGTGTGAAATGAACCACTTGGATCGTCGGGGTGCCGTCATCGTTGTCGATGTTGCGGATTCTTTGTGGTAGCTGAAATGGCACTCAAACCGAAATCCAAACACAAGGGGTTAGTGCAAAACGAAAAAACGAAGGTTGCTATCAAAATTTCGGCTGGACGGAACTTCCGGTGTCTGGGGGCGGAACTTACGGTCCCGGGCGGAACTTCCGGTCCTGCCAGGCGGAACTTCCGGTCGCAATCAGATCTGCGGGCTGTTCTACGATTTGGGCGGAAATCCGGTCCGGAATCCTTCGAATTCGTGGAAAATTTGGCACTAGAAGCTGTGGGAAGGTGGGGGAATTGCAGATCAACACCAAAGACAAGTTTCTATTGGAGCAAAACCACCAAAAACTCAACCAATCGCGAGATCCAACCAAGGCCAATTTGGGGCTATTTTTGGGATTTTTGAAAATTTTCTCAAGAAATTTTTTGGGGGTGTGGGGGTCAAATCCGTGGCAACCAAGGAGCTCGTGATACCATATGATAAGGGCTAAGCCCAAGGGTGTGCCCGATCTTCACGGATTTGGGTGGAATTCGTGGGGGAGGTGGAAGAACGCGATGAACACGAAGAACGCGGAGGGGAATGGTGGGATACAAACACACACACACACAAATCAGTTTGTCCTCGTTGGCCCGAAACACCAACTCGATAGAAGTTGCAGGAAAAGACCTTTCGGTAGAAGTCCCGCAAAAAGATCGACGAATCGAAATCCTATGAATCTAGAAGGGTGAAAAGACCAAAATCGATAGAAGTGCAAGCAAAAGACCCAAAGGTAGAAGTGCAAGCAAAAGACCAAAATTGGTAGAAGTCACCAAAGAGATACAATAGGATTCGATCGGAGCCCGGGTGGGTACAAGATCTAAGATCTAGGTAGGGGTTCCCACAAGGGTCAAGAGCAAAGCTCAGGTTTAATTTCACATCAAGTCTAATCTCAGATCTGAGCCAACAAGGCTATTTATAGTTGGTGGGGCGAAGGGGTAAGTTACATGCTGAATCTGCTAGTTTTGGTGCTGAAACGCGCGTAGGCGGAAGTTCCGGCCTCAGGGGCGGAAGTTCCGGTCGGGCGGAAGTTCCGGTCGTCCTGGGCGGAAGTTCCGGCTGGATTCCCTTCAGACAGCATCTTAGCGGTATCTGGTTGGAAGTTCCGGTCCTGGGGGCCGGAAGTTCTGGTCGGGCCGGAAGTTCCGGCCAACTTCCGGCCTAGTTCCGGAAACGGCCAATTTCCTTGCAGTAACATCCCGGGGCGTTTTGGCGCATTTTCGGAACTAGGGCGGAACTTGGGCGGAAGTTCCGGTGGGCGGAAGTTCCGGTCCCTCGGGGCGGAAGTTTCTGCTGGATCCTTTTTCCTGGACGCTGGAAGGCATCTGGCCGGAAGTTCCGGACCTTGGGGGCGGAAGTTTTCATCTTTTCCAGCTCCCTCTCCATTGGCTTGGTCCACCTTCAGGTTACATATCACGATGACTACTATGAGATTTAATCAGGGCATTAAGACAACCGCTATCCAGCATGCATCTATGCCTAAAAAGTCCACCTTCAGGTTATCATCCGAACCCCTTCCAGTATTAAGTTGCAAACAACAAACAATTGCATTAAGTATGGTGTGTAATGTAATCAACACAAATATCCTTAGACAAAGCATTGATGTTTTATCCCTAGTGGCAACAGCACATCCACAACCTTAGAACTTTCTGTCACTCGTCCTGCATTCAATGGAGGCATGAACCCACTATCGAGCATAAATACTCCCTCTTGGAGTCACAAGTATCAACTTGGCCAGAGCCTCTACTAGCAACGGAGAGCATGCAAGAACATAAACAACACATATATGATAGATTGATAATCAACTTGACATAGTATTCCATATTCATCGGATCCCAACAAACACAACATGTAGCATTACAAATAGATGATCTTGATCATGATAGGCAGCTCACAAGATCTAACATGATAGCACAATGAGGAGAAGACAACCATCTAGCTACTGCTATGGACCCATAGTCCAGGGGTGAACTACTCACACATCAATCCGGAGGCGATCATGGTGATGAAGAGTCCTCCGGGAGATGATTCCCCTCTCCGGCAGGGTGCCGGAGGTGATCTCCTGAATCCCCGAGATGGGATTGGCGGCGGCGGCGTCTCTGGAAGGTTTTCCGTATCGTGGCTCTCGGTACTGGGGTTTTCGCGACGAAGGCTATAAGTAGGCGGAAGGGCGGAGTCGGAGGGTTGACGAGGGGCCCACACCATAGGGTGGTGCGGGCCCCACCCAGGCCGCGCGGCCCTATGGTGGCGATGCCTCGTCGCCCCACTTCGTATCCCCTTTGGTCTTCTGGAAGCTTCGTGGAAAAATAAGACCCTGGGCGTTGATTTCATCCAATTCCAAGAATATTTCCTTTGTAGGATTTCTGAAACCAAAAACAGCAGAAAACAAGAATCGGCTCTTCGGCATCTCGTCAATAGGTTAGTGCCGGAAAATGCATAATAATGACATAAAGTGTGTATAAAACATGTGAGTATCATCATAAAAGTAGCATGGAACATAAGAAAGTATAGATACGTTTGAGACGTATCACACACCCTCACGGTCGGGACGCTTGCGCAATGCTTTGCAACACTAGAAAGCCACTCTCGATAGGAAAGGTACGCAAAAGAGGCTAGGGCTACAAGTTAGGGGGCAAGTTATACCACTTGATGATGGTGGCCGACGACCTTGAACTTGCTATGGTGGAGGTGTGAAATGAACCGCTTGGATCATCGGGGTGCCGTCGTCGTTGTCGATGTTGCGGATTCTTTGTGGTAGCTGAAATGGCACTCAAACCGAAGTCCAAACACAAGGGGTTAGTGCCAAAACGAAAAAACGAAGGTTGTTATCAAAATTTCGGCTGGACGGAACTTCCGGTGTCTGGGGGCGGAACTTCCGGTCCCGGGCGGAACTTCCGGTCCTGCCGGGCGGAACTTCCGGTCGCAATCAGATCTGCGGGCTGTTCTACGATTTGGGCGGAAATCCGGTCCGGAATCCTTCGAATTCAAGGAAAATTTGGCACTAGAAGCTGTGGGAAGGTGGGGGAATTGCAGATCAACACCAAAGACAAGTTTCTATTGGAGCAAAACCACCAAAAACTCAACCAATCACGAGATCCAACCAAGGCCAATTTGGGGCTATTTTTTGGGATTTTCGAAAATTTTCTCAAGAAATTTTTTGGGGGTGTGGGGGTCAAATCCGTGGCAACCAAGGAGCTCGTGATACCATATGATAAGGGCTAAGCCCAAGGGTGTGCCCGATCTTCACAGATTTGGGTGGAATTCGTGGGGGAGGTGGAAGAATGCGATGAACACGAAGAACGCAGAGGGGAATGGTGGGATACAAACACACACACACACACACACACAAATCAGTTTGTCCTCGTTGGCCCGAAACACCAACTCGATAGAAGTTGCAGGAAAAGACCTTTCGGTAGAAGTCCCGCAAAAAGATCGACGAATCGAAATCCTATGAATCTAGAAGGGTGAAAAGACCAAAATCGATAGAAGTGCAAGCAAAAGATCCAAAGGTAGAAGTGCAAGCAAAAGACCAAAATTGGTAGAAGTCACCAAAGAGATACAATAGGATTCGATCGGAGCCCGGGTGGGTACAAGATCTAAGATCTAGGTAGGGGTTCCCACAAGGGTCAAGAGCAAAACTCAGGTTTAATTTCACATCAAGTCTAATCTCAGATCTGGGCCAACAAGGCTATTTATAGTTGGTGGGGCGAAGGGGTAAGTTACATGCTGAATCTGCCAGTTTTGGTGCTGAAACGCGCGTAGGCGGAAGTTCCGGCCTCAGGGGGCGGAAGTTCCGGTCGGGCGGAAGTTCCGGTCGTCCTGGGCGGAAGTTCCGGCTGGATTCCCTTCAGACAGCATCTTGGCGGCATCTGGGTGGAAGTTCCGGTCCTGGGGGCCGGAAGTTTCGGTCGGGCCGGAAGTTCCGGCCAACTTCCGGCCTAGTTCCGGAAACGGCCAATTTCCTTGCAGTAACATCCCGGGGCGTTTTGGCGCATTTTCGGAACTAGGGCGGAACTTGGGCGGAAGTTCCGGTGGGCGGAAGTTCCGGTCCCTCGGGGCGGAAGTTCCGGCTGGATCCTTTTTCCTGGACGCTGGAAGGCATCTGGAAGGCATCTGGTCGGAAGTTCCGGTCCTTGGGGGCGGAAGTTTTCATCATTTCCAGCTCCCTCTCCATTGGCTTGGTCTCCATGACTTGTGCCTTGGTCGATGTACCTGATTGAACATAGAATATTCGCATGAAGTAGCATGCCATCCAATGGGGTATCAAATGCATACGTGGAAAGGAGCGAATTCACCTCTTGGTGTAGGGCTTGGGCTCGAGCTCGTGTCATTCGACCACGAGGAGGGCTTGTCGGTCTTGAGAAGGCGGTGTCCAAAGGCCACCCCGTATCAACGGCCCACCTCGAGCAGGCTCGTGAGCAATGAGAACAACCTGTTTGGATGTCCACATGCATGGTTGGGATTTGGTAGTCTGCACAACTCCGTGAGCAACGAGAACGGCCTGTTTGGATGCCCACATGCGTGGTTGGGATGTGCCGGCGCAAAATTTAAAGCAGCCTACAACAAGGCCAGGGACGGAGGGAAGGGGGAAGGAGCGGGAGCGACCCCCCCCCCCCGCCCCAACGAATCGCTCGTACCTTGGAAAAGAGTAACTTTTTTGTCAAACCAGGCTGGTTCGCCCCCCTATACCTAATTGTAAAT
Organism: Lolium rigidum; assembly: GCF_022539505.1. Classification (NCBI taxonomy): domain Eukaryota; kingdom Viridiplantae; phylum Streptophyta; class Magnoliopsida; order Poales; family Poaceae; genus Lolium; species Lolium rigidum. Next base: position 236,587,833 of record NC_061514.1, read on the forward strand.
CTTGCCAAAGAGCCAACAGGCCAGCCACGTCAAAGAAAAAAAGAAATACGTAGGCCCAACAGAGAATGAGAGAAGTACATCGATCAATCCTTGAGCCCGACACCCACGATCAATTGATCATTTCATCTGTACGCGTCGGCGTCTTGGAACTTACGCGCGGATGCCTCACCTCCCTAACTCCGTGCCGGCCGCCATCGCCCACCTAGACGGCTAGACCCATCGACTGAGCGAAAGGCCGAGAGGCGAGGAGAGCCAGACCGACCCAGGCACCCAGCGCTAGCGAGCTCCCAAATTTCGATCAGACGCGGAGACGCCGGCGGCCGCACAACATGAGCAAGGAAAATTAGGGAAGAAAGAAAGGTCAGTCTACTGCAGTATTGCCAGATTTCATCCTTGCGTTGTAATCTCTCTTTTAACCTATCCCTGTACACTATATTATGATTATGTAGATATGAAGAGGAAAAGAGCTGGAATTCAGAAAATTTTCAAGTCAATTAATTCGATGTCACAGCCAGAGCTAGATGAACAAGTAGACGATGTGCAAGCATGCGAAGAAAACAATCCTAACTCGGCTAGAGGTGATGCTAAAATCGACCATGGTATTCCCGAGCCAGAACAAGCGACGATTATAACCACAGAGTATGATCGAGACCTGGGTAGACATCTTCCAATCTGGGAACTCACTCCTGACAAGCAAGATGATGCTAGACGTTTTAATATATCTGAGGGCCCCTATCAACCAATTTTTGGATGAGTATGAATTTACTGGAACCGGTAGTAGCCGTCGTCGATTCCAAAGTGTTTGGTTCACAAATTTTTCCTGGTTGGAATATTCACCTCATACAAATCGTGCATATTGCTTGCCTTGTTTTCTCTTTTCAAAGAAGCCAATTGGTAAGTGTGGTTCAGACACATTCTCAATCAAAGGATTTGATAAGTGGAAGAAGGTCAACAATGGAAAAGAATGTGCTTTCCTCACACATATGGGAACTAGTCCCAGTTCAGCCCATAATTTTGCAGTTCGATGTTATGAAAGCCTGAAAAATAATATGACTCATATTGATAAGGTGATTATAAAGCAATGCAAGAAACGGGTTGCTGATGCAATACTAAGGCTTACAGCTTCCATCGATGTTATTAAGTAAGCAAGAATTACTTAGTTTCAAATAACCAGAATTTCTTATTGCATATTATCTAACAAATTTGCACTACTGATTTGCCTCAAGTTGTTAATGCGTCAGGCATGTCCCTTTAGAGGAAATGATGAATCTGAAGATTCCAAAAACCAAGGCAATTTCAAGGAAACCCTCAAGCTTGTGGTGTCATCTGATTATCCAATGGTTGAGAGGTTGTTACGCTTAGTGATCACTCTTCCGGTGTCAACTGCAACAGCAGAGCGAGCCTTTTCTGCTATGAAACTGATCTTTTTTTGAACACAGGGAGGGCCTAGAAGGCCCCAGAAACTGCATTAATCAGGAGCGGTGGGATAACAAATTACATAGAGGGACTGTAAGAGAAATAAAATTCCTAATACATCCTCTATTTTTTCATTGAGGACCCTGGAAAGAAATGAGGAAACGTCATCGAGTCCTTCTCCACCGAAGTTGACGAACAGCATGCCGCCGTGGCCACCCACGCCATCACCGGGGACAGAACCACTTGGGACAGGGCAGGTGATGGATGCCTTGACGGTGCTGAGGAAGATCTTCCCCTCTAGCTCTTTGTCCTGGAGGAAGTAGATGAGGTAGTTCCGGCGACTTGCCGGATCCAGAGCTCGGAGCGGCCGCCCTTCGGCCATAAAGGTCGGCGGCAGGACGGCATCAGGCCGTCGACGAGTTGCCGCCGAGGATGCGCTCCCGAAAATCTCCTTGCTTGCAGCTGCTGGACTCTCCCGCTTCCCCGATCTGCGACAGAATCCAGGATCCATTCCTCTGCCATCCCCATCCCCACGATGAGCAACAGCAGAAGAAGAACCACCAGGAGCCGCCCGATCTGGAACGCCACCGCACTTACTGAAGACGACCTGGTCAGCTTCGCCTCCAGAGACCGACCTCCACCACGAAGATCCGCCGGAGAGCGCTGCCAGCCACCACCTAGTGTCGCGCCGAAGCACTAGGAGCAACAGCCGCCACGGCATAAAGCCATACTCCACGAAGGAACAAGCTCTTACCCTACTACTAATATGTACAGGCGACCGGCCTCCTCTCCCATATCCTCTTCGGTCGGCGAGGCCGCCAGAGAGGAGAGGGAGAGGAGCCGGGGGGAGGGAGAAGACTCTCAAGGGATAAGGTTGAGGGAGAGCAGGGAGGGGGGGGGGGGAGATAGCTGCTGCAAGAGTTTTTTTAATATCTATGAAACTGATCAAGACCCATCTTCGCACTAAGTTGGAAGATGAGTTTCTCCGCTATTGTGTCATAGTCTACATAGAGAGGGAAATAGCAGAAAAGTGTAGTGTTGAAAAAATTATTGAGACATTTGATCTTCGTGCTCGTAAAGCCGAGTTTAAATTGATAGATATGTAACTTCATTTGTATTCCATAAAAACATGCAAATTTTGTAGAACAAAAAAAAGCCATGATTTTGGTGCTTATACTTTTGCCCCCCCCCCCCATCTTCCGTTCCTGGCTCCGTCCATGAACAAGGCTCAGCGACAAAGCTTGTTGTGCAAAACATTGCTCCCCGCACGACCGCGGGTATGAGCTTTTGCCTTGAAGTGACAGCAGGAGCGATGCACCCCTTCCTTAGCACAACCAACCAAACAAAGTGGGAAAAAAAGTAGCCCAAACCATGCAGCCACCACTAATGCAGACAACCAAACAGGTTGCGTAATGTGGTCTAAAGTCTATTTTTGCCTAGCTTTGCTTACATTGGCAGGGCTGAAAAGTAGCAACGGGCTACCAAACACGCCCTAAACACTCACCTGCTAAATAAAATTTAAATAAATAAAAACACGCAAAAAAGACACAAACAAACAAAACGATCAACTGCTCCAAAGTAGTACAAAACTAATATGACCGTGATGCAAATGAGCAAGTTGCGGGAGGGATGAATCGGGACAGAAATCTCCCAGAAAGAAACAGCGCGTATACATTTTTCTAATTGCAGGATAATGTTAATTTGCTCAAGTTGCTCGAGGGGAAGGCAGCAGGTTGCTTCTTACGAATAGAAACAGCTTTCGATCTCACATACGTCAACAGTTAAAGCATAACTGATAACTTAATGTGTAAACTATGAACTGCGGGTCCATCTTACGAATTCACGAATCACTGCTCTAGCCTTCTTCTTGCAGCCCTGAAGCTCGGCAAGAGCAGCTAGCACCCAGGCCATATCTGAGCCGAAGCCATTTTCTTCCTTCTTCCTACCGCGGCGCTATCAGCTCTCGACTACTACTAGTACGACAAAAAGAGCTCGAGCAATGCAGCTCGCGGCGGGAGCGATGCGGCCCCTCCTTAGCAAGCTCGGCAAGCTGCTATTGGATGAATATAATCTTGATACGAAGGTGAAGAAAGGCGTCAGGTCTGTCACAACTGAGTTGACCATGATGGAGGCTGCCCTCCTCAAGGTGGCTGAAGTACCACGAGATCAGCTGGACAATCAGGTCTGGATCTGGGCAGGAAAAGTACGGGAGTTATCGTACGAGATGGAGGACGCCGTCGACGCGTTCATGGTGCGTCTGGAGGAATCCGCTGACGGTGAGGCCCCCACAATGAAGAATAGAGTCAAGAAGATTCTGAAGAAGGCCACTAGATTATTCAAAAAAGGCAAGGATCTACATCAGATCTCCGACGCCATCGAAGAAGCCCAGGAACTTGCCAAGCAATTGGGCGAGCTGCGCCTAAGATACGGACACGAGATGCATGATGCCGGTGCCGCGGCTGTCATTGACACTCGGCTAATAGCTATGTACAAAGATGTGACAGAGCTTGTTGGCATCGAGGACACACGAGACAAGGTGATCAGGATATTGATAGGAGACAAGGAGTGGAAGAAGCAACAACTGAAGGCAGTATCTATTGTTGGATTTGGCGGATTGGGTAAGACCACTCTTGCCAGAGCAGTGTATGAGAAGATCAAAATTCAATTTGACTGTTGGGCTTTTGTCACGGTGTCTCAAAGTCGTGACATAAAAAGGGTTTTTAAAGATATGCTCTATGAACTTGACATGAACAAGTATGAAGGAATTCATCAGACTGCAAGGGGTGAGAAGCAGCTCCTCAACCTACTCGTTGAATTCCTCAAGAACAAGAGGTAACTTGTCCATTTCAGCAGTGTATCTCGGTTGTCTTGTTCATTCATTTTGTAAATTAGATTCTACTACTTTCCTGTTTCTCTGTCTTGTGTGCGCCTTATGTTCCTAATCGATTGAATGTTGGTATAAACTCCCCGAGATAGCATGTACCGCTCCGTTGTTGTAAAAATGCATTTTAATTTTCCCGTCCATGCTCTCTTTCTCAGATAATTTGAATAACACCATAGTTATACTTGGGATTGTCTACAAACTAACGCTCTCGCAAATCAATATAGGTACGTCATCGTAATTGATGACATATGGGATGAACAAGTGTGGAGATTTCTCAAGTGTGCTTTCTCTCAGAACAGCATTGGTAGTCGGCTAATCACAACAACCCGCAAAGTTAATGTCTCTGAAGCATGTAGCTCTTCCAGCACTGAAGATATAATTTACAGATTGAAACCACTTTCTGATGATGACTCCCAAAGGCTCTTCTATAGAAGAATTTTTAAAAGCGAGACAGGATGTCCTGATGAATTTGAGCAAGTATCCAGAGGTATCTTGAAGAAATGTGGTGGAGTACCATTGGCCATTATTACCATAGCAAGTCTTTTGGCTAGTAACCAAAAGATTAAAACAAAAGACCAGTGGTATGTTTTGCTCAATTCTATTGGTCGTGGGCTTGCTGAAGGTGATAGTATTGACGACATGCAAAGAATATTGTCATTTAGCTACTATGATCTGCCTTCACATCTGAAGACTTGTTTTTTATATCTGAGTATATTCCCGGAAGACTATCAGATTTCCAGAAATCGGGTTATATGGAGGTGGATAGCGGAAGGTTTCGTACAACCTGATAAATATGGAACTAGAATGTTTGAGCTCGGGGAAGGTTACTTCAATGAACTGATAAACAGAAGTATGATTCAGCCGGTAAACATTGACAGTGAAGGCAGAGCAAAAGCTTGTCATGTTCATGACATGATGCTCGACCTCATTCTTTCTTTGTCAGATGAAGCAAACTTTGTTACTATATTGGATGGTACTCAGCGTAGCACACCAAATCCTCAAAGGAAGATGCGCAGATTATCTCTCCAAAATGGCATGGAAGATACTTCTGCCCCTCAGCTCGCTACCGCGAGCATGTCACGGGTCAGATCAGTTGCTCTGTTTCAACATGCAATTTGTGTTATGCCACCCCTCTGGAAATTTGAAGTTCTGCGTGTGTTGGACTTGGAAGGTTGTGATATGCCAGAAAGTTGGTACAAGATCAATCTTAAGTATATCGGGAACCTATTACATCTGAGGTACCTAAGACTAAATGATTCATATATTCGAGAGCTCCCAGTGGAAATTGGAAAGCTGCAATATTTGCTAGTGTTGGACTTATTAGGATCTGGTATAGTTCAGTTGCCGTCAAGTGTTATTCTGCTCACTTATTTATTGAGCCTGCGTATAAATTTTTACACAAAGATGCCGTTTGAGATTGGTAAATTGCTGTCCTTAGAAGAGCTGTCCACTCTGCGGATGGACAGTAACATTGCTAAAGAGTTGGGCCATCTCACTGAACTTAGGATGCTCCAGATCGTGTGGGAAGAAAGAGAAACTGATGGGAGTCTAGAAAAAGTGATTGTGGAGTCCTTAGGCCACCTGCGCAAACTGCAAACCCTACTTATTGTTGATGCGTATTCTGGCGAGGGTGTGATCATGCTAGATGGCTGGGTACCTGCTCCACAGCTCCGTTCATTTAGTTCAGGGGTTATGTTCTCGAGACTACCGACTTGGGTTAACTCATCGTCTGTTCCACTCCTCTCTAGCCTGCACATAGATGTCGGTGAATTGAAGCAGCGTGACATCCAGGTGATCGGGAGGCTGCCTGTTCTTCTTGATCTCTGGCTGACCGCGAAGGGAGATGCAGGCATTGAGTTTCTCCCGGAGGAACCGTTTGTGGTTAGCGCAGACTCATTCCCGTATATAAAAGAGTGCAGATTCTACGGTCTTCAGATTCTGCCATCAATGTTTCCAAGAGGAGCAATGCCAATGGTTCAGTCCCTTCGGTTCACCGTCAGATTATCGTCCATGGTGGATGCTGAGTGGGACTTCGACATGAAGAACCTCCCTTCCCTTGAGCAGGTTGATGTTGACTTCTCGTGTAACGGAGGCTGCCCTGAGGCGGCGAAGGAACCAGAGGCTGCGCTGTGGCAGTTCGCAGCAGACACCATGAGGCGGCTCACAGCAGACGCCCTGAGGTTCGCAGCAGACGAACATCCCAACCGCCCTTACCTTCTCATCCACTGATCATGTCTGAAAAGATCCGGATTCTGACACACAGCAAAGCAGTAAAGACTATTTTGCTCGTTTTCGTTTCCATACTTACTTCCACTGCATACTTGTTTATTCAGCTTCGTTTCTTTCTCAGTTTCAGTCGTCATCGTCCGAGCCGGATGAAGAAGACGCCTCCTCCTTGAAACAAAGCAATCACCAGAGCTCAACCACTAAATGAAAATGCTGGACAACAGCACAAACATGACCAACAAGAAAGAAAAGGCAATACAACTCGCAAGCAAGTGAGCATGTTAACGGTGAAGCGATGATGGCATCCAACTTCTATTGCGCCGTCCGTATTTATCCCACCACCACGCTTGACAAACATGGATCATAGAATGCCAAGACAGCACCTACAAAAAGGGATGTGGCAATAGCACGCCGCTGTTGCCTGGACCAGCAAGGGTTTTCCCCGGCATTCCAAGGGGGTAGTAGAGGGAGGTAGCCCTCGTTTCAGAAGAACCTTCTTTTGGGATAACTCTTTCAGGCAATATCTCGCTGTAGCCCAATGGCTTCTAGTTGTTTTTTTTACCCTTCCGGGCTCTTTTCCCCCGGCGGCTAGTTTCCGCATAAAAGGAAGAAGTAGAGGGAGGTAGCCCTGACAAACTCCAGGGAGGAATGGCGACTCCTGTGGACACCGTCGCGTCAGTGCCGGACACACCAGCGGGGATTTCTCCCGAGGCCGGGAAGAAGAAGCGAAACAATGGATCTACATAATTATAAATCTTGTTTTAATTACCTGTTTGTTGCTTGAACCCTTTTCATGAAACTTTTATCTGCGACAAGCTATGCAAGTTGTGTGATTAACAAGTATACTTTCTTTTTAAAACGAAAGCAAAAGTTTTACCTTATCCATTAATTAAGAAAAAGATGTCAAATTAATTAGCAAAAAACTGGGCGAAAACCATACAACAACACCAATAGCACAGGACCACGCCCACATTCATACAGGGCCAAGCCCACTCGGACACAAGAACTAGAGAACCAAGCCCAGAACACCACTCCACCAAGACCAAATGGCCAGCCACCATTGCTGGAGAGAAGACGTCACAACTGCTATGGGAGGAGCAGACACGACACAGGGAGTAAACTTTCTGATACAGCATATGTATTCTAAAACGAGATACCTATGCTGTTGGGACTTTTATTGTGTGCTATGTAGTTTTTGCACTGTGCTATTTCAGACATTTGCTTCTCATGGGTGAAAAAACATGAACTCATGGCCAACCAGTTTGTGCCCTTAAGCAGAGTTTCCAGTGGCTCTGTTGCCTTGTTGTGCGGTGTCAAAATCTTCACAATTCGTAATGCAACAAGCGCATCATATAGGGAAACTGTAATCAGGAAAACGTACTGTTTTGTACATAGCATGAAGAATACACTTTGTTGACGAGCTTTTCAATAATAAGCATATTTGCAAAGAATGTTTTGGACCAGATCATCACAACTCAAACATATTACCAGCTGTGTATCATACTGCATAATGAGCAACGGCTCAATTGCATAGCAACCTTATGTCACGATTCCAAGGATTTTTCCGAATGCAATTTTCATCTAAGTGCAAACCATCTCAAATTTAACAAAGCAAAAACTGCAAAAGTAACATAGCCATCCAAATTACAGAATTAGAAGATAATATCTCCAAACTCTGGGTTACAAGTTCAAAGATTTAAGAGCCAAGTACACTAGAAAGAATGGAATAAAGACACGAAGTACGCCTATGTAAAAACATGGACTGAAGGATGGAGCGGCCAAGTTTACATCTCCATCCGCGAGACGTATGTGTGCCGTCCTAAGAAGAGCAGCAGCTCGTCTTCTGTTCAACAGGTTTCCCGTGAATCTGCACCGTAGCTGGGCGTGCGTTGTTTGCGGCTGGCTGGCTCGCCATCCTGGAAACAAAGATATTCTCATTATATGCTCTTCCTCTTAGGTTTGTAGAATAACACCATGAGAATACTAATATAAACCACCAAGAGAGTCACGTTCGGGCAACATAGCTAAGGAAGTGGAATAACATAAACAGTTGACAGCAACAGGTTTTTTTTCTGACAGAGAATTGACAGCAACAGGTTAAGGAGTGTAGGGCCATTTTGGTTGGTATACTAGGATCGTAGCATCAATGGGCAGTAAAGTGCAGAATGATGGCAGTTACAAAAAAAAAAGTAGGATGGCCTGTGATAATTAAACTGTATGGGAACACACCTGTCCTTGATTGAAGCAGACATAGCCATGAAAGCTTGCTCGACATTCAAGGCATTCTTTGCACTGGTCTCCATGAATGGGATGCCAATCTCATCAGCGAATGCCTGTATACATCAAATGTCCAACACAAATATCAGAAAGATTGCTTCAGCAAATAAAATAGTGGAATTTTACCACTGAGATATGAGTAAGGAACAAGGTTGCATAAGATACCTTCGCTGTCTCATATGATACAACTTTTTTATCGGTGAGATCACATTTGTTCCCTACAAGAAGCTTGTTCACATTATCACTAGCATAGCGATCAATTTCATTCAACCACTGCTTGACATTGTTGAAACTATCCTGATCTGTCACATCATAGACAATCTGCAATGCCATTTGTATATTTAGTCACAAACTCACAATATATTAGGAGTGGAGCATCTATGCACATTAAAATAGCATGTGAAAAATAAGTAGGATTGTGCATAAGCCAACTTACAATGATACCATGAGCCCCTCGATAGTAGCTGCTAGTAATAGTTCTGAACCGTTCTTGCCCAGCAGTGTCCCACTGATAAAAAGAATGGTGCCAAAGAGGGGTGTAAAAAATGGAAAAGGACACAGCATGTGTCACTAAATGTAATATGTCAGAAAAAAGAAAGGAAGAATCACCAAATGCCAACAGTAGGTGCAGCATGAGCTACCTTCCAAGTATTTAAGTAAAAGCTACCATCAGGCTAGTAAATAAATATGATGTTCAATGTGGAGTAATGGCTACATCTATTTGGCATAAACAAACGTCCTGAAAGTGTGACTCTTCATGTGAAAGAAGACAATTAATATAAGTAATTAATGGAATAAAATATTTAAATGGATGGAACAAAAACATTCCACAAGTTGAAGAAATGGTTGTGCTACTGCCTACATATTCAGGCAAAAGTGGTGTTCCTGTTTCGTGTGAACTGGTCTCAACTAACAACCACATAAATAAATATTGAATAAGGCATGCTACATTATGCGGAAGGAAAAATACAGCAAACTCCCCAAAATAAAATAGGGCTATGAAAAATAACTCGTCAAATCTGGAATCGACATTACATGCATACAGGACATGAAGAAAAGGTATGCTTGGCCACAAACATGCAGATGAAATAACCACAAGCAAGAATAGACTCACGATTTGCAGCTTCATAGTCTTTCCATCTTGCTCCACAGTACGTATTTTCTATCAACAAAGATGGAAGGAAACAAGGTTCCAAGTTAAATCAATGTAGCCGCAACAGTAACATTCAGACCAAGAAAGCAAATATACTTACGAAATCAACACCAATAGTACTGATATAACTCTCCAGGTACGAGTCATCCTGCCAACAGAGTCAATATTAAGGATGCTAACAAACTTGATGGAGAAAGTTCAAGACAGAGTCAATTAACTAGTACCACTACTTGTTTACAAATCAAGGTTGTAGTAAAATATAGGGATACTCTCCAAGTTGCTACAAAACTTGTTACGACAATGAACTCATTCATATTAGACGATAAGCTGTGATAGGTTGTGAGAAATCATACAGTTTACTGAGCCTAAAAATGAATTGATATATTCCATGATACAATTTACATCTAAGTTTTAAGAAGATGCATATAAAGAAGGGAAATATCTGGAAAAGATCGTGAACAAGTAATGCTTTAGATAGGGATTCTTACAGCAAATCTTAAGAGAAGGCACGACTTGCCAACACCTGAGTCTCCGATAAGCAAAAGCTTAAAGAGATAGTCACTGCCATGTAAAATAACAGGATATTAGTCTTGGTCAAATGTCCTATAGGAAAGAAAGAAGTAATAAAAACATTTTCATGATAATAATAGCAAACTGAGATATAGTCGTTGGAACCGGTGAACCACGCGAGCTGCTTAGATCCAGGTTTGGGTCAATGAGCGGCAATGAAAAAATAAATACATAAAACTATACTAAAATTAGATAGAATCAGTGACTTGAGGCTTAGAAATATGTGTATCAAGTATCAACGCATAGACCAATGATATTCTATATACGTATCCAGAAAACGTGGTTCAGTCGTGTTCGATAATAATTCCTTTCTACACTAGTACTGCTGCAGATTACGAAGTTGAGTAGTCCTCTTGAAAAAATAAAATGAAATTTAATTAGGTAAGTTTCCAACGTCAATGTATACATTACGATGAAATATTGAAGCTAAGAAACAGTAACAACACTAACCAAGAGAACAGATCCATCAACATCTCGGTACATTCAAACCCAAAATATTACAAACACACAATACTCGTGTTATCTCTCAATCATTTACTACAATCCAGGAACGTCACAGTACAACAAAACAAGGAGCGAGTACCCAACCGTGTTTGTAAGGCTACACTACAGCATCAAACTGAAGACATTGACTCGTAATTTAGGCTAGCAGATGCAAGTAAAGGTCCATCTAAGTTCTAACCAACAACTTTTATCGAAAACAACAAAAGAAGTGTTCAGATCGCCTTAAGCCTATAACCGTTGTTTCCTAATAAAAGAGGTTGAGAGCAGAGACCCTTCTAACGAAGAACAACAATAACTCTACTCCAGCCCCGTAGTCCCATTCATTCGCTCTGTACAAGTTGAATTAGACGCGACGTTTTCGCGCAAATTGCAGCCAAAACCGCACAGTTCTTACTACACATCGATTATTATGCCGCTGGCACCCCGTGACGCCGTAATACTAGAAATCAACAATAGGAACGGTCCCAGAACATGAGCGAAAATCTCGCCGAGAGTACAGGAATCGCGATCACATCACGATTGGCCGAACGTAAACTCTACGGGTTGCATCCGAACAGAAGGATGGGATCAAGAGCGATACAAGACAGACCTTCAGATCCATCGAGATCCCGACCTCACGGGACCGGAATTCAGCGAGAGGCGAGAGGGAGGAGGCGACTTACTACTCGGGATTCATGGCGAGATCGGGATCCTCCCGTGGCGGGCGTGCGTGCTCCAATCTCGCGGGGAAGCAATTCGCTTCGGGACGGGACGGGACGGGGACGGGGCTTGGAGGCTGGGAAGAACGAGGTAGACTCCTCCGCGGCCTGCCCGAATCTGACGGTTATTGACCCAGACAGATGGAAGGTACGGGGACAGCCAGGCCTCAAATTTTCCTCTATTTCTCTTTTTTTTTTCTTAGAGGAAACGTTTGGGTTTTCTAGTCACGCACTCACGCTAAGTGCACACGGGTTTTGCCAATAAATTACTGCGTCTTCGGATTTTGCCGCTAGCACGATATATAAATTTGAGTTTGCTTGACGCCGTTCGAACTTTTGTGTGATGTATTCGAATTTCGCCGCTGACACGATATATAAATTTGAGTTTGCATCTATATTTTAACTAATCTCACACAAGAACATTCGTGAGATGGATGGAGTACTAACTGAAATATTAGTTTTGTTCATAGTAAAAGAATTATGTATGACTAAACCTATAAAAAACGATAAACCACAACACATATCACTCGAGAGTGTATTGACATTGTCTTCTTTCTACATATACTTCTTTTCTGCAACGACAGCCGATTTGTTAATCATCATCAACAAAAAGCATCAAAGGTAATGAAAATTATAAATAGATATGTGGATCACCTAACAAACACTAGAGCTATCATCGGTCCTCCGTCACCAGAGTCGAGCAAAGCTTGTCAAAGTAGAGATTGTTGTAGTAGCGAATGTGAAGTCATCGTGCTAAAACCCCAAAGAACCAACACGGGAGAGCAGCAACCAATACCAATGATAAGAACTGTAGACCGGAAGAGTCAAACCTGTAACCACACCGACAAATACGAACACATACCGAATTCCAGGAGATTCGACGGACACAAAACGTCAGTATCCCTCCGCTGGAGCTAGGCACACCACCAGATTGGGGATAGGCCGGGAAGGATCTTATTCTGCCATCACGATGTAGCAGCTGCTTCATCATCCCAAAGAAGACACTGAAAAAAGAACCTAAAAAGAACGGGAACCCTCCCTCCTGCGAGGGGCCGTGGTCCGCCACGTCTCCAAGGCCCTAAGGCCACCGGAGGCGAAACAAACTGGCGGCATCATCCGCGAGGGGATGGAACCCTAGATGGGTTTCACATACCGCCTTTCTCCCGGTGTCCCTGTATGTACAGTTAAAAAATTGGATTAGCCAAACCTGCATGAGATTTTTCCTTTTGAAACATAGTACAAACACATGCGCTTAAATATATGCGCATACAGTTATCCCTAGGAACGCATGCACACACGTCATATCCTATGAGCATTTCTGAAAAAACTAAGACGGATTCGAGATTGACGAAGTCACTACAGGTGCCCCGCTGTCGAGAAAATGCCGGCCTACATTGAAAGAATATTCTATCTTTATGAGATAAATAGTTGTCAAATCTAAAATTTGAACTCTAAATGATTAGAGGCCTGATGTCTACGGGAGCTTCTATTCTTGTAGACAGTGTTGGGCCTCCAAGAGCAGAGGTTTGTAGAACAGCAGCAAGTTTCCCTTAAGTGGATACCCATGGTTTATCGATCTCAGGGAGGAAGAGGTCAAAGATATCCCTCTCATGCAACCCTGCAACCACAAAGCAAGAAATCTCTTGTGTCCCCAATACACCCAATAGGTGCACTAGTTCGGCGAAGAGATAGTGAAATACAGGTGGTATGAATAAGTAGTGGCAACGGCACCAGAAAAGTGCTTTGCCCAGGACAGTAAACAAGCGATGAGTAACGAAGCGATAATAACGCAGCGAGTAGTAACGCGATAGAAACGAGTAAACAAACAGACGATAGCGATGATCTAGGAACAAGGCCTAGGGATTACACTTTCACTAGTGGACACTCTCAACATTGATCACATAACAGAATAGATAAATGCATACTCTACACTTTTGTTGGATGATGAACACATTGCGTAGGATTACACGAACCCTCAATGCCGGAGTTAACAAGCTCCACAATAATGCTCATATTTTAGTAACCTTTAGTGTAAGATAGATCAAAAGACTAAACCAAGTACTAGCATAGCATGCACACTGTCACCTTCATGCATATGTAGGAGGAATAGATCACATCAATATTATCATAGCAATAGTTAACTTCGCAATCTACAAGAGATCATGATCATAGCATAAACCAAGTACTAACACGGTGCACACACTTGTCACCTTTGCACACGTGCAGGAGGAATAAAACTACTTTAATAACATTGCTAGAGTAGCACATAGATAAATTGTGATACAAACACATTGCAATCATAAAGAGATATAAATAAGCACCTCACTATGCCATTCAACGAGTGAATAAGTATTCCGTGAAATATAGCCTAAGAGACCCACACGGTGCACACACTGTCACCTTTACACACGTGGGACAAGGAGTCTCCGGAGATCACATAAGTAAAACTCACTTGACTAGCATAATGACATCTAGATTACAAGCATCATCATATGAATCTCAATCATGTAAGGCAGCTCATGAGATTATTGTATTGAAGCACATAGGAGAGAGATGAACCACATAGCTACCGGTACAGCCCCGAGCCTCGATGGAGAACTACTCCTCCTCATGGGAGCAAGCAGCGGTGATGAAGATGGCGGTGGAGATGGCAGCGGTGTCGATGGAGAAGCCTTCCGGGGGCACTTCCCCGCTCCGGCAGGGTGCCGGAACAGAGACTCCTGTCCCCCGGATCTTGGCTTCGCGATGGCGGCGGCTCTGGAAGGTTTTCCGTATCGTGGTTCTTCGCGTCAGGGTTTTCGCGACGGAGGCTTTATATAGGCGAAGAGGCGGCGCAGGGAGGGTCGAAGGGGTGGCCACACCATAGGGCGGCGCGGCCAGGGCCCAGGTCGCGCCACCCTATCATCTGGGGCCCACAGGGCCCCCCTCTGGCGGCTCTCGGGTGTTCTGGATGCTTCCGGTGAAAATAGGAACCTGGGTCTTCGTTTCGTCCAATTTCGAGAATATTTCGTTACTAGGATTTCTGAAACCAAAAACAGCAGAAAACAGAACTGGCACTTCGGCATCTTGTTAATAGGTTAGTTCCAGAAAATGCACGAATATGACATAAAGTGTGCATAAAACATGTAGGTATCATCAATAATATGGCATAGAACATAAGAAATTATCGATACGTCGGAGACGTATCAAGCATCCCCAAGCTTAGTTCTCGCTCGTCCCGAGCGGTGTAAAACGATAACAAAGATAATTTCTGAAGTGATATGCCATCATAACCTTGATCATACTATTTGTAAACATATGTAGTGGATGCAGCGATCAAAACAATGGTAATGTCATGAGTAAACAAGTGAATCATAAAGCAAAGACTTTTCATGAATAGTACTTCAAGACAAGTATTAATAAGTCTTGCATAAGAGTTAACTCATAAAGCAATAAATCAAAGTAAAGGTATTGAAGCAACACAAAGGAAGATTAAGTTTCAGCGGTTGCTTTCAACTTGTAACATGTATATCTCATGGATAATAGTCAACATAGAGTAATATAACAAGTACAATATGCAAATATGTAGGAATCAATGCACAGTTCACACAAGTGTTTGCTTCTTGAGGTGGAGAGAAATAGGTGAACTGACTCAACATAAAAGTAAAGAGAATGGTCCTTCAAAGAGGAAAGCATCGATTGCTATATTTGTGCTAGAGCTTTTATTTTGAAAACATGAAACAATTTTGTCAACGGTAGTAATAAAGCATATGAGTTATGTAAATTATATCTTACAAGTTGCAAGCCTCATGCATAGTATACTAATAGTGCCCGCACCTTGTCCTAATTAGCTTGGACTACCGGATCTTTGCAATGCACATGTTTTAACCAAGTGTCACAATGGGGTACCTCCATGCCGCCTGTACAAAGGTCTAAGGAGAAAGCTCGCATTTTGGATTTCTCGCTTTTGATTATTCTCAACTTAGACATCCATACCGGGACAACATGGACAACAGATAATGGACTCCTCTTTAATGCATAAGCATGTGGCAACAATTATTATTCTCATATGAGATTGAGGATATATGTCCAAAACTGAAACTTCCACCATGAATCATGGCTTTAGTTAGCGGCCCAAAGTTCTTCTCTAACAATATGCATGCTCCAACCATGAAGGTGGTAGATCTCTCTTGCTTCGGACAAGACGGACATGCATAGCAACTCACATGATATTCAACAAAGAATAGTTGATGGCGTCCCTGAAGCATGGTTATCGCACAACAAGCAACTTAATAAGAGATAAAGTGCATAAGTACATATTCAATACCACAATAGTTTTTAAGCTATTTGTCCCATGAGCTATATATTGCAAAGGTGAATGATGGAATTTTAAAGGTAGCACTCAAGCAATTTACTTTGGAATGGCTGGATAAATACCATGTAGTAGGTAGGTATGGTGGACACAAATGGCATAGTGGTTGGCTCAAGGATTTTGGATGCATGAGAAGTATTCCCTCTCGATACAAGGTTTAGGCTAGCAAGGTTA
Source organism: Lolium rigidum (assembly GCF_022539505.1). Classification (NCBI taxonomy): domain Eukaryota; kingdom Viridiplantae; phylum Streptophyta; class Magnoliopsida; order Poales; family Poaceae; genus Lolium; species Lolium rigidum. The sequence continues at coordinate 236,604,086 of NC_061514.1, forward strand.
TTTGAAACAAACACAAGGATGAACGGTACAGCAAAACTCACATAAAAGACATATTGTAAACATTATAAGACTCCATACCGTCTTCCTTGTTGTTCAAAACTCAATACTAGATATTATCTAGACTCTAGAGAAACCAAATATGCAATCCAAATTAGCAAGCTCTAAGTATTTCTTCATTAATGGGTGCAAAGTATATGATGCAAGAGCTTAAACATGAGCACAACAATTGCCAAGTATCACATTATCCAAGACATTATAGCAATTTACTACATGTATCATTTTCCAATTCCAACCATATAACAAATTACCGAAGAAGAAACTTCACCATGAAAATTAAAAGCTAAGAACACATGTGTTCATATGAACCAGCGGAGCGTGTCTCTCTCCCACACAAGCATTTATTCAAACAAAAACAAAAATAAAAGCACACAGACGCTCCAAGTAAAGTACATAAGATGTGACGGAATAAAAATATAGTTTCAGGGGAGGAACCTGATAATGTTGTCGATGAAGAAGGGGATGCCTTGGGCATCCCCAAGCTTAGACGCTTGAGTCTTCTTAGAATATGCAGGGGTGAACCACCGGGGCATCCCCAAGCTTAGAGCTTTCACTCTCCTTGATCATATTGCATCATACTCCTCTCTTGATCCTTGAAAACTTCCTCCACACCAAACTCGAAACAACTCATTAGAGAGTTAGCGCATAATAAAAATTCACATGTTCAGAGGTGACACAATCATTCTTAACACTTCTGGACATTGCATAAAGCTACTGGACATTAATGGATCAAAGAAATTCATCCAACATAGCAAAAGAGGCAATGCGAAATAAAAGACAGAATCTGTCAAAACAGAACAGTCCGTAAAGATGGATTTTATTAGGCCACCAGACTTGCTCAAACGAAAATGCTCAAATTGAATGAAAGTTGCGTACATATCTGGGGATCATGCTCGTAAATTGGCTTAATTTTCTGAGCTACCTACAGGGAGATAGACCCAGATTCGTGACAGCAAAGAAATCTGGAACTGCGCAGTAATCCAAATCTAGTACTTACTTTACTATCAAAGACTTTACTTGGCACAACAAAACACAAAACTAAGATAAGGAGAGGTTGCTACAGTAGTAAAAAACTTCCAAGACACAAATATAAAACAAAGTACTGTAGCAAAATAACACATGGGTTATCTCCCAAGAAGTTCTTTCTTTATAGCCATTAAGATGGGCTCAGCAGTTTTAATGATGCACTCGCAAGAAATAGTATTGGAAGCAAAAGAGAGCATCAAGAGGCAAATTCAAAACACATTTAAGTCTAACATGCTTCCTATGCATAGGAATCTTGTAAATAAACAAGTTCATGAAGAGCAAAGTAACAAGCATAGCAAGATAAAACAAGTGTAGCTTCAAAAATTTCAGCACATAGAGAGGCATTTTAGTAACATGAAAATTTCTACAACCATATTTTCCTCTCTCATAATAACTTTCAGTAGCAACATGAGCAAACTCAACAATATAACTATCACATAAAGCATTCTTATCATGAGTCTCATGCATAAAATTATTACTCTCCACATAAGCATAATCAATTTTATTAGTTGTAGTGGGAGCAAATTCAACAAAGTAGCTATCATTATTATTCTCATCAAGTGTAGGAAGCATAGTATAATCACAACAAAATTTACTCTCCATAGTAGGTGGCACCAAAAGACCACTATCATTATAATCATAAATAGGAGGCAAAGTATCATCAAAGAAAATTTTCTCCTCAATGCTTGGGGGACTAAAAAGATCATGAAAACAAGCTTCCCCAAGCTTAGAACTTTCTATATCATTATCAACAATGGTGTTCAAAGCGTTCATACTAATATTACTACCAAGCATGCAAATAAGATTTCATAGGTTTTTTAATTTTCGCATCAAACAATCCATGTTTTAAATCAGGAAATAGAATAAGAAGCTCATTGTTGTCCATTATGCCAAACTAGTGTAAACAAGAAACAAAAAGATGCAATTGCAGGATCTAAAGGAAATAGCTTCGAGCACTCACACAACGGTAACAGAAAAGTACTTTACCTGAGACCGGAGTATGAGAGCCTTTTACCTTTCCTCCTCACGCAACGGCGCCGGAAAAGTGCTTGATGTCTACGGGAGCTTCTATTCTTGTAGACAGTGTTGGGCCTCCAAGAGCAGAGGTTTGTAGAACAAGCAACAAGTTTCCCTTAAGTGGATACCCAAGGTTTATCGATCTCGGGGAGGAAGAGGTCAAAGATATCCCTCTCATGCAACCCTGCAACCACAAAGCAAGAAGTCTCTTGTGTCCCCAACACACCCAATAGGTGCACTAGTTCGGCGAAGAGATAGTGAAATACAGGTGGTATGAATAAGTAGTGGCAACGGCACCAGAAAAGTGCTTTGCCCAGGACAGTAAACAAGCAGTAGTAACGAAGCAGTAATAACGCAGCAGTAGTAACGCAGTAAAACAGTAAACAAACAGCGATAGCAGTATCTAGGAACAAGGCCTAGGGATTACACTTTCACTAGTGGACACTCTCAACATTGATCACATAACAGAATAGATAAATGCATACTCTACACTTTTGTTGGATGATGAACACATTGCGTAGGATTACACGAACCCTCAATGCCGGAGTTAACAAGCTCCACAATAATGCTCATATTTTAGTAACCTTTAGTGTAAGATAGATCAAAAGACTAAACCAAGTACTAGCATAGCATGCACACTCGTCACCTTCATGCATATGTAGGAGGAATAGATCACATCAATATTATCATAGCAATAGTTAACTTCGCAATCTACAAGAGATCATGATCATAGCATAAACCAAGTACTAACACGGTGCACACACTCGTCACCTTTGCACACGTGCAGGAGGAATAAAACTACTTTAATAACATTGCTAGAGTAGCACATAGATAAATTGTGATACAAACACATTGCAATCATAAAGAGATATAAATAAGCACCTCACTATGCCATTCAACAGAGTGAATAAGTATTCTGTGAAATATAGCCTAAGAGACCCACACGGTGCACACACTCGTCACCTTTACACACGTGGGACAAGGAGTCTCCGGAGATCACATAAGTAAAACTCACTTGACTAGCATAATGACATCTAGATTACAAGCATCATCATATGAATCTCAATCATGTAAGGCAGCTCATGAGATTATTGTATTGAAGCACATAGGAGAGAGATGAACCACATAGCTACCGGTACAGCCCCGAGCCTCGATGGAGAACTACTCCCTCCTCATGGGAGCAGACAGCGGTGATGAAGATGGCGGTGGAGATGGCAGCGGTGTCGATGGAGAAGCCTTCCGGGGCACTTCCCCGCTCCGGCAGGGTGCCGGAACGCAGACTCATGTCCCCCAGATCTTGGCTTCGCGATGGCGGCGGCTCTGGAAGGTTTTCCGTATCGTGGTTCTTCGCGTCAGGGTTTTCACGACGGAGGCTTTATATAGGCGAAGAGGCGGCGCAGGAGGGTCGAAGGGGTGGCCACACCATAGGCTGGCGCGGCCAGGGCCCAGGCCGCGCCACCCTATCATCCGGGCCCACGAGGCCCCCTCCGGCGGCTCTCGGGTGTTATGGATGCTTCCGGTGAAAATAGGAACCTGGGTCTTCGTTTCGTCCAATTCCGAGAATATTTCGTTACTAGGATTTCTGAAACCAAAAACAGCAGAAAACAGGAACTGGCACTTCGGCATCTTGTTAATAGGTTAGTTCCAGAAAATGCACGAATATGACATAAAATGTGCATAAAACATGTATGTATCATCAATAATATGGCATAGAACATAAGAAATTATCGATACGTCGGAGACGTATCAAGGCCACCCGCCTAGCAATCCAACCAATGGCGGAGCCAACACATAGACACCCAATGAAATTGTGCTAACCCCTTTATATTTGCAAATAATTTGCTGCAAATGACTAAGTTTGAACGCATATATAGTTGTTTTACAGTGTGGTGAACCCAATGATGGGATATTCTAGCTTCGC
>NC_061514.1:236608206-236656655 GCF_022539505.1 Lolium rigidum
GATAATGGCCGCCATCATGATGATCGACCTCATGCTAGAAGACCACCTCCAAGGGCGAGAAATGAGGAATCAAGTCATCACCAAGCAACAAGTGAAGAAAGTGTGATGCCTCGACACCACCGCAACAATGATGATCAAGATGAAGGTCATGGAAGACCACCTCCTCGTCAACAACATAGCAACAACAATAAAGATGCTCAAGGTCCACAACATCTACCTCAACAACGTCAAGACCTTGGTGAACAAAGACCACCTCCTAGACGCAATGACCGCAATGAAGAAATCTTTGGGAAGCTCAAGTTCACCATGCCCAAGTTCCAAGGAGAGGAAGACCCCGATGCATACTTGTCTTGGGTACTCAAGGTTGAAAAAATCTTCCGCATACACAACTTCTCAGAAGCAAAGAAAGTGGCCATGGCATCACTTGAGTTTGAAGGATATGCAAATGTTTGGTGGGAAGAAGTGAACAAGAAACGTGACAAGGAAGACTTAGAGCCCATTGACACATGGGAAGAGATGCAAGAAGTCATGCACAAACGCTTTGTGCCCACCCACCACAAACGTGACCTCTTCAACAAGCTTACTCAACTCAAGCAAAGCTTCAAGTCCGTTGAGGAGTATTACAAGGAGATGCACATGACCATGATGAGTGCCAATGTAGATGAAAGAGAAGAACAAACTATGGCAAGATTCTTGAATGGATTGAACATTCCCGTCAAGAGGATAGTGAAATTCTTGCCTTACACCAACATGGTTGAGTTAATTCATCAAGCTACAAGGGCCGAGCGCCAAGTGCAAGAAGACTTAGCAAGTGCCAAGACCAAGACCTTCTTTGCCGCAAGAAATGCAACAAATACCTCTTCAAGCATCAAAAATACAAGTGCTAGTGCCTCCAAGGATCCTCCCAAGCAAACAAGAAGTGCCATCAAGACTACAAGCTTCAAGCCGGAGCAATCAACTATGTCCTCCAAAGCTTCAACCGGATCTAGTAACATCACTTGCTTCAAGTGTGGTGCTCAAGGACATAAATCCTTTGAATGCAAGAACACAAGAGTTATGATAACTCGGGATGATGGAGATGTGGAGTACTTGAGTGAAGGTGAATATGAAGCCTTGGTACAAGCCGCAACCAATCATGAAGATGATGACTTGGAAGACCAAGAGCAAGTCCTATGTGTGCATGATGCAAGCCCATCACTTGTGGTGACCAAAGTGTTGACAACCCATGTCCTCCCCAATGAAGATCAAAGATGCAATATCTTCCAAACAAGAGCCGGAATCAATGGCAAGTCAATAAAGGTTATCATCGATGGAGGGAGTTGCCACAACCTTGCAAGCACCGAACTATGCTCCAAGCTCAACCTCACACTACGGAAACACCCCCATCCTTACCATGTGCAATGGCTAAGTGACAATGGAAATGTGAAGATACAACACACCGTCACAATATCCTTCAAGATTGGCGCCTATGAAGACACCGTTGATTGTGATGTCGTGCCCATGACGGTGTGCCACATGCTACTTGGTCGCCCTTGGCAATATGACAAAAGAGCAAACCATGATGGCTACACAAATGCCTATAGCTTCAAGGTCGGCGACAAGACATTCATCCTACGCCCAATGACTCCTAGCCAAGTAATTGCGGACAATGCAAAGGCTTTAGCGAGGGCTAAGGAAGCTACTATCACTAGTGAGATGAGCGGTGAGAGAGTGACCCACCAAAAAGAAAGTGAGCGCCTCAAGCCATATGTGAGTGAGATGAAGAGTGTCCTCATAGCTACCAAGAGTGAGATGAGAGAAGTGCACCACAACCCATCCACCAAATTGCACTATGTGCTCATTTTCAAGGGGCCATCCTCGGAGACTAACAACTTAACAACACTTCCTTCGTCTTTGTTGTCTCTTTTGAAGGAGTTCCAAGATGTCTTCCCCGACGAGCTTCCTCATGGACTACCACCGCTTCGAGGGATCGAGCACCGCATCGACCTCATACCCGGCGCCCCTCTACCAAACCGCGCCGCCTACCGCACCAACCCCGAAGACACAAAGGAGATTCAACGCAAAATACAAGACCTCCTCGAAAAAGGGTATGTACGTGAAAGCTTAAGCCCTTGTGCGGTTCCCGTGATTCTCGTTCCTAAACCGGATGAGTCGCAACGAATGTGTATGGATTGTCACCCCATCAATGCCATTACCGTTCGATACCGCCATCTCATTCCGCGTTTAGATGACATGCTTGATGAATTGTGTGGTGCCACGATTTTCTCTAAGATTGATTTGCGTAGTGGCTACCACCAAATCCGCATGGCAATTGGTGATGAATGGAAGACGGCATTCAAGACCAAACTTGGTCTATATGAATGGTTTGTCATGCCATTTGGTCTTTCAAATGCTCCATCTACTTTCATGCGTCTCATGAATCACATCTTGCAACCTCTCATTGGCAAGAGCGTGGTTGTCTATTTCGATGATATTCTCATTTATAGCAAAAATCTCGAGAACCATGTGCAACATGTGAGAGAAGTCTTATGCATCTTGCGTCGTGAAAAGCTTTTTGCAAATATTCCCAAGTGAACCTTTGCACAAAGCAAGTTTGTTTTTCTTGGATTTGTGGTTTCCGCCAATGGGATTGAAGTTGATTCCTCCAAGGTTGAGGCCATCCACAATTGGCCCACTCCTACAAACGTTGGTCAAGTTCGAAGTTTTCATGGACTTGCCGGTTTCTATAGACGCTTTGTGAAAGATTTTAGCACCATTGCTTGCCCTTTGAATGAGCTTACTAAAAAGAATGTTCCGTTTGTTTGGGGCAAGGCACAACAACACGCTTTTGATGAATTGAAAAAGAAACTCACCGAGGCACCACTCCTCGTCCTTCCCGATTTTACAAAAACTTTTGAGATAGAATGTGATGCGAGTGGACTTGGAATTGGTGGTGTTCTTATGCAAAATGGAAAACCCGTGGCATACTATAGCGAGAAGTTGGATGGCGCACGCCTCAACTATCCTATATATGACAAGGAAATTTATGCTTTGGTTCGTGTTCTTGAAGTTTGGCAACATTATATTTGGCCAAAAGAGTTTGTCATCCACTCCGACCATGAGTCTTTGAAGTATTTGAAGAGTCAACACAATTTGAACAAAAGACATGCAAAATGGGTTGAGTTCATTGAGTCCTTTCCATATGTAATCAAATACAAGAAGGGCAAGGACAATGTAGTTGCGGATGCTCTTTCCCACAAGCTCACCCTTCTACTCACTCGTTTGGATTTCCATGTTTTGGGTCTTGATGAAATCAAAGACTAATATGCTTCCGATACTTTCTTTGGCCCAATCTTTGCAAAGTGTTCTAGTGGTAAGGGCATCGATGATTTCTATTTGCACCAAGGATTCTTGTTCAAGGGCAACAAACTTTGTATTCCCATGTCTTCGCTTCGCCTTTTGCTCTTACAAGAATCGCATGGTGGTGGTCTTATGGGACATTTTGGACGAGAGAAGACATATGCAATGCTCTCAACTCACTACTATTGGCCAAGAATGTACCGCGACGTGGAGCGCCTTTGCCGCCGGTGTACAACATGCTTACAAGCTAAGTCCACTTCCAATCCCTATGGCCTTTATACACCGTTGCCTATTCCTTATGCTCCATGGTCCGATATAAGTATGGATTTCGTACTAGTATTGCCTAGAACCAAATATGGTCATGATTCAATTTTTGTAGTGGTTGATCGATTCTCTAAAATGGCTCAATTCATACCATGCTCCCGAACGGATGATGCTTCACATATTGCCCCCTTGTTTTTTAGGGAAATTGTGAGACTCCACGGTGTACCAAGAAGCATTGTTTCGGATCGAGATGTCAAATTCATGAGCTACCTTTGGAAGACACTAATGGCCAAGTTCAACGTCAAGCTTTTGTTCTCGTCATCCTCGCACCCACAAACCGATGGGCAAACCAAAGTGGTGAACCGAAGCCTCTCCACACTACTCCGAGTCCTTGTCAAGAAGAATTTGAAGTCGTGGGAAGATTGCATCCCGCATGCGGAGTTTGCCTACAATCGCGCCAAGCACTCTACAACAATGAGAAGCCCATTCATGGTTGTCTACGGGTTTGAACCACCTACGGCGATTGACCTCCTTCCTCTCCCGCTACATGAGCAAGTAAACATGAACATCGACAAGCGAGCCCAATACATGAAGAGGCTACATGAAGATACAAGGGCAACGATCGAGCAACAAGTTCTTCGTCAAGCAACTAGACTCAACATGAAGAAAAAGGCACGGATCTTCAATGAAGGAGACCTAGTATGGATACATCTTCGCAAGGACCGCTTCCCTCAAGAAAGAAACTCCAAGCTCAAGCCCGGGGCGATGGTCCCTTCAAGGTCCTCAAGCGCATCAACGACAACGCCTACGTCATCGACATACCAACATCCAAGTACTTGGTGAACAACACATTCAATGTGTCCGACCTCTCACCCTATCATGGCGATGAGGAGAACATAGAGTTGAGGACGACTCTTTCCCAAGGGGGGAGATGATACGGGTTGGCCTTTGGACACCGCCTCCTCAAGACCGACAAGCCCTCCTCGTGGTCCAATGACACGAGCTCGAGCCCAAGCCCTACACCAAGGGGTGAATTCGCTCCTTTCCACGTATGCATTTGATACCCCATTGGATGGCATGCTACTTCATGCGAATACTCTATGTTCAATCAGGTACATCGACCAAGACACAATCCATGGAGACCAAGCCAATCGAGAGAGAGCTGGAAATGATGAAAATGGAGCTACAGCACCCCGGCCGGAACTTCCGCCCCCAAGGACCGGAACTTCCGGCCAGATGCCTTCCAGATGCCTTCCAGCGCCCAGGAAAAAGGATCCAGCCGGAACTTCCGCCCCGAGGGACCGGAACTTCCGCCCAAGTTCCGCCCTAGTTCCGAAAATGCGCCAAAACGCCCCGGGATGTTACTGCAAGGAAATTGGCCGTTTCCGGAACTAGGCCGGAAGTTGGCCGGAACTTCCGGCCCGACCGAAACTTCCGGCCCCCAGGACCGGAACTTCCACCCAGATGCCGCCAAGATGTTGTCTGAAGGGAATCCAGCCGAAACTTCCGCCCAGGACGACCGGAACTTCCGCCCCCTGAGGCCGGAACTTCTGCCTACGCGCGTTTCAGCACCAAAACTGGCAGATTCAGCATGTAACTTACCCCTTCGCCCCACCAACTATAAATAGCCTTGTTGGCTCAGATCTGAGATTATACTTGATGTGAAATTAAATCTGAACTTTGCTCTTGACCCTTGTGGGAACCCCTACCTAGATCTTAGATCTTGTACCCACCCGGGCTCCGATTGAATCCTATTGTATCTCTTTGGTGACTTCTACCAATTTTGGTCTTTTGCTTGCACTTCTACCTTTGGGTCTTTTGCTTGCACTTCTATCGATTTTGGTCTTTTCACCCTTCTAGATTCATAGGATTTCGATTCGTCGATCTTTTTGTGGGACTTCTACCGAAAGGTCTCGATCTTTTTGCGGGACTTCTACCGAAAGGTCTTTTCCTGCAACTTCTATCGAGTTGGTGTTTCGGGCCAACGAGGATAAACTGATTTGTGTGTGTGTGTGTGTGTGTGTGTGTGTGTGTGTGTGTGTGTGTGTGTGTGTGTGTGTGTGTGTGTTTGTATCCCACGATTCCCCTCCGCGTTCTTCCACCTCCCCCACGAATTCCACCCAATTCCGTGAAGATCGGGCACACCCTTGGGCTTAGCCCTTATCGCCGATAGGGCAAAGGTGTCCGATCTTTCGATGAGATGGGGATAAATCGATTTGTTGGTGGAGTTCGTGCTTGACGATCCGACTACACGTGCAAAGCTCGTGCGCCAATGCAATCGGTAGGACAATCTCCGGGAGTTACTGATCTTGCGGGGCACGATCGACTCGACCAACAAGGGTCTTAATTCCTACCTCGAAATCGAGAACAAGTAAGAACTAAAGATGCAATCAGAATATTGCGAATAGAGATGAAAGCTTGATTGATAATGGTGGGATTCCGAATAGTCGATCTTGTTCTGGGCGTTGGCCTCAAAAGAAGAACACGTAGTTGCAGCAATTGGCTAACTTTTAATCTAATCAAAATCCAAGTTTTAACCTAAAGGATAGCTAGCTATTTATTGATGGCATCTGGCGGCGCGTGCGTGCTAACGACGGCAGGAAACTTCGCTTGATGCATTGCATATTCCGGACCAGGGCCCACTTCCATCTTGGACCACGTGGCGTCGACCGAAACATACATGTATGGCCCATTTATTTGACATGATCGATCAGCCTACCCATGTGCATGTTGCATGGCTGCTTGTTGGTTCTTCGGTATCACGTATCGGCATGTATGTACCGACCGATCCTCAATGGAGCTCACGTCCATACTTGTATGGTGTCACTTGATGCTTTCCCTTGGCTATTTAACACGCTAGGTCCCCTCCATGTCCGTTTCTGATTCATGCTATGGATGCAGCAATTCCTTGGACATCGGCAAGAGCAAAGTTGCACCTTTATTTTAACTCGTGGCTTGTATAAGTCTTTTGTAAGTCTGCATATTAATAGTAGAGATGTAGTAATTTTGCTTCTAACAATAGAATAATATACTTTGTAAGTATATTAAAACCTCAATCTCATATGAGAACACTAATTGTTGCTACATGCTTATGCATTAAAGAGGAGTCCATTATCTGTTGTCCATATTGTCCCGGTATGGATGTCTAAGTTGAGAATAATCAAAAGCGAGAAATCCAAAATGCGAGCTTTCTCCTTAGACCTTTGTACAGAGCAGGCATGGAGGTACCCCTTTGTGACACTTGGTTAAAACATGTGTATTGCGATGATCTCGGTAGTCCAAGCTAATTAGGACAAGGTGCGGGCACTATTAATATACTATGCATGAGGCTTGCAACTTGTAAGATATAATTTACATGATACATATGCTTTATTACTACCGTTGACAAAATTGTTTCATGTTTTCAAAATAAAAGCTCTAGCACAAATATAGCAATCGATGCTTTTCCTCTGCGAAGGACCATTCTTTTACTTTTATGTTGAGTCAGTTCACCTATTTCTCTCCACATCAAGAAGCAAACACTTGTGTGAACTGTGCATTGATTCCTCATACTTGCATATTGCACTTGTTATATTACTCTATGTTGACATTATCCATGAGATTTACATGTTATAAGTTGAAAGCAACCGCTGAAACTTAATCTTCCTTTGTGTTGCTTCAATACCTTTACTTTGATTTATTGCTTTATGAGTTAACTCTTATGCAAGACTTATTGATGCTTGTCTTTAAGTGCTATTCATGAAAAGTCTTTGCTTTATGATTCAGCTTGTTTACTCATGTCATTACCATTGTTTTGATCGCTGCATTCATTACATATGCTTACAATAGTATGATCAAGGTTATGATGGCATGTCACTCCGTAAATTATCTTTGTTATCGTTTACCGCTCGGGACGAGCAGAACTAAGCTTAGGGATGCCGATACGTCTCCAACGTATCGATAATTTCTTATGTTCCATGCCACATTATTGATGATATCTACATGTTTTATACACATTATATGTCGTATTTATGCATTTTCCGGCACTAACCTATTAACGAGATGCCGAAGAGCCGCTTGTTGTTTTCTCGCTGTTTTTGGTTTCGGAAATCCTACAAAGGAAATATTCTCGGAATTGGACGAAATCAACGCCCGGGGTCCTATTTTGCCACGAAGCTTCCGGAAGTCCGAGGGAGAGTCGAAGTGGGGCCACGAGGTGGCGACACACCGAGGCGGCGCGGCCCGGGCCTGGGCCGCGCCGGCCTCGCCGTGTGGGCCCCTCGTGACGCCCCTTTACCTGCCCTTCCGCCTACAAATAGCCTTCGTCGCGAAACCCCCAGTACCGAGAGCCACGATACGGAAAACCTTACTGAGCCGCCGCCACCAATCCCATCTCGGGGGATTCTGGAGATCACCTCCGGCACCCTGTCGGAGAGGGGAATCATCTCCCGGAGGACTCTTCACCGCCATGGTCGCCTCCGGTGTGATGAGTGAGTAGTTCACCCCTGGACTATGGGTCCATAGCAAGTAGCTAGATGGTTGTCTTCTCCTCATGTGCTTCATTGTCTGGATCTTGTGAGCTGCCTAACATGATCAAGATCATCTATCCGTAATTCTATATGTTGTGTTTGTCGGGATCCGATGGATAGAGAATACTATGTTATGTTGATTATCAATCTATTACCTATGTGTTGTTTATGATCTTGCATGCTCTCCGTTATTAGTAGAGGCTCTGGCCAAGTTTTTACTCTTAACTCCAAGAGGGAGTATTTATGCTCGATAGTGGGTTCATGCCTCCATTAAATCCGGGACAATGTGATGAAAGTTCTAAGGTTGTGGATGTCTTGTTGCCACTAGGGATAAAACATTGATGCTATGTCCGAGGATGTAGTTATTGATTACATTACGCACCATACTTAATGCAATTGTCTGTTGTTTTGCAACTTAATACTCGAAGGGGTTCGGATGATAACCTGAAGGTGGACTTTTTAGGCATAGATGCATGCTGGATAGCAGTCTATGTACTTTGTCGTAATGCCCAATTAAATCTCACAATACTCATTATATCATGTATGTGCATTGTCATGTCCTCTTTATTTGTCAATTGCCTGACTGTAATTTGTTCACCCAACATGCTATTTATCTTATGGGAGAGACACCTCTAGTGAACTGTGGACCCCGGTCCATTATCTTACATCGAATACAATCTACTGCAATACTTGTTCTACTGTTTTCTGCAAACAATCATCATCCACACTATACATCTAATCCTTTGTTACAGCAAGCCGGTGAGATTGACAAGCTCGCTGTTTCGTTGGGGCAAAGTACTTTGGTTGTGTTGTGCAGGTTCCACGTTGGCGCCGGAATCTCTGGTGTTGCGCCGCACTACATCCCGCCGCCATCAACCTTCAACGTGCTTCTTGGCTCCTCCTGGTTCGATAAACCTTGGTTTCTTTCTGAGGGAAAACTTGCTGCTGTGCGCATCATACCTTCTTCTTGGGGTTCCCAACGAACGTGTGAGTTACACGCCATCACGCACCAAGAGCGCCAAATCATCAATGTTGTTCAACCGCAACTCCCTCAAGGTCAAGATAATGGCCGCCATCATGATGATCGACCTCATGCTAGAAGACCACCTCCAAGGGCGAGAAATGAGGAATCAAGTCATCACCAAGCAACAAGTGAAGAAAGTGTGATGCCTCGACACCACCGCAACAATGATGATCAAGATGAAGGTCATGGAATACCACCTCCTCGTCAACAACATAGCAACAACAATAAAGATGCTCAAGGTCCACAACATCTACCTCAACAACGTCAAGACCTTGGTGAACAAAGACCACCTCCTAGACGCAATGACCGCAATGAAGAAATCTTTGGGAAGCTCAAGTTCACCATGCCCAAGTTCCAAGGAGAGGAAGACCCCGATGCATACTTGTCTTGGGTACTCAAGGTTGAAAAAATCTTCCGCATACACAACTTCTCAGAAGCAAAGAAAGTGGCCATGGCATCACTTGAGTTTGAAGGATATGCAAATGTTTGGTGGGAAGAAGTGAACAAGAAACGTGACAAGGAAGACTTAGAGCCCATTGACACATGGGAAGAGATGCAAGAAGTCATGCACAAACGCTTTGTGCCCACCCACCACAAACGTGACCTCTTCAACAAGCTTACTCAACTCAAGCAAAGCTTCAAGTCCGTTGAGGAGTATTACAAGGAGATGCACATGACCATGATGAGTGCCAATGTAGATGAAAGAGAAGAACAAACTATGGCAAGATTCTTGAATGGATTGAACATTCCCGTCAAGAGGATAGTGAAATTCTTGCCTTACACCAACATGGTTGAGTTAATTCATCAAGCTACAAGGGCCGAGCGCCAAGTGCAAGAAGACTTAGCAAGTGCCAAGACCAAGACCTTCTTTGCCACAAGAAATGCAACAAATACCTCTTCAAGCATCAAAAATACAAGTGCTAGTGCCTCCAAGGATCCTCCCAAGCAAACAAGAAGTGCCATCAAGACTACAAGCTTCAAGCCGGAGCAATCAACTATGTCCTCCAAAGCTTCAACCGGATCTAGTAACATCACTTGCTTCAAGTGTGGTGCTCAAGGACATAAATCCTTTGAATGCAAGAACACAAGAGTTATGATAACTCGGGATGATGGAGATGTGGAGTACTTGAGTGAAGGTGAATATGAAGCCTTGGTACAAGCCGCAACCAATCATGAAGATGATGACTTGGAAGACCAAGAGCAAGTCCTATGTGTGCATGATGCAAGCCCATCACTTGTGGTGACCAAAGTGTTGACAACCCATGTCCTCCCCAATGAAGATCAAAGATGCAATATCTTCCAAACAAGAGCCGGAATCAATGGCAAGTCAATAAAGGTTATCATCGATGGAGGGAGTTGCCACAACCTTGCAAGCACCGAACTATGCTCCAAGCTCAACCTCACACTACGGAAACACCCCCATCCTTACCATGTGCAATGGCTAAGTGACAATGGAAATGTGAAGATACAACACACCGTCACAATATCCTTCAAGATTGGCGCCTATGAAGACACCGTTGATTGTGATGTCGTGCCCATGACGGTGTGCCACATGCTACTTGGTCGCCCTTGGCAATATGACAAAAGAGCAAACCATGATGGCTACACAAATGCCTATAGCTTCAAGGTCGGCGACAAGATATTCATCCTACGCCCAATGACTCCTAGCCAAGTAATTGCGGACAATGCAAAGGCTTTAGCGAGGGCTAAGGAAGCTACTATCACTAGTGAGATGAGCGGTGAGAGAGTGACCCACCAAAAAGAAAGTGAGTGCCTCAAGCCATATGTGAGTGAGATGAAGAGTGTCCTCATAGCTACCAAGAGTGAGATGAGAGAAGTGCACCACAACCCATCCACCAAATTGCACTATGTGCTCATTTTCAAGGGGCCATCCTCGGAGACTAACAACTTAACAACACTTCCTTCGTCTTTGTTGTCTCTTTTGAAGGAGTTCCAAGATGTCTTCCCCGACGAGCTTCCTCATGGACTACCACCGCTTCGAGGGATCGAGCACCGCATCGACCTCATACCCGGCGCCCCTCTACCAAACCGCGCCGCCTACCGCACCAACCCCGAAGACACAAAGGAGATTCAACGCAAAATACAAGACCTCCTCGAAAAAGGGTATGTACGTGAAAGCTTAAGCCCTTGTGCGGTTCCCGTGATTCTCGTTCCTAAACCGGATGAGTCGCAACGAATGTGTATGGATTGTCACCCCATCAATGCCATTACCGTTCGATACCGCCATCCCATTCCGCGTTTAGATGACATGCTTGATGAATTGTGTGGTGCCACGATTTTCTCTAAGATTGATTTGCGTAGTGGCTACCACCAAATCCGCATGGCAATTGGTGATGAATGGAAGACGGCATTCAAGACCAAACTTGGTCTATATGAATGGTTTGTCATGCCATTTGGTCTTTCAAATGCTCCATCTACTTTCATGCGTCTCATGAATCACATCTTGCGACCTCTCATTGGCAAGAGCGTGGTTGTATATTTCGATGATATTCTCATTTATAGCAAAAATCTCGAGGACCATGTGCAACATGTGAGAGAAGTCTTATGCATCTTGCGCCGTGAAAAGCTTTTTGCAAATATTCCCAAGTGCACCTTTGCACAAAGCAAGTTGGTTTTTCTTGGATTTGTGGTTTCCACCAATGGGATTGAAGTTGATTCCTCCAAGGTTGAGGCCATCCACAATTGGCCCACTCCTACAAACGTTGGTCAAGTTCGAAGTTTTCATGGACTTGCCGGTTTCTATAGACGCTTTGTGAAAGATTTTAGCACCATTGCTTGCCCTTTGAATGAGCTTACTAAAAAGAATGTTCCGTTTGTTTGGGGCAAGGCACAACAACACGCTTTTGATGAATTGAAAAAGAAACTCACCGAGGCACCACTCCTCGTCCTTCCCGATTTTACAAAAACTTTTGAGATAGAATGTGATGCGAGTGGACTTGGAATTGGTGGTGTTCTTATGCAAAATGGAAAACCCGTGGCATACTATAGCGAGAAGTTGGATGGCGCACGCCTCAACTATCCTATATATGACAAGGAAATTTATGCTTTGGTTCGTGTTCTTGAAGTTTGGCAACATTATATTTGGCCAAAAGAGTTTGTCATCCACTCCGACCATGAGTCTTTGAAGTATTTGAAGAGTCAACACAATTTGAACAAAAGACATGCAAAATGGGTTGAGTTCATTGAGTCCTTTCCATATGTAATCAAATACAAGAAGGGCAAGGACAATGTAGTTGCGGATGCTCTTTCCCACAAGCTCACCCTTCTACTCACTCGTTTGGATTTCCATGTTTTGGGTCTTGATGAAATCAAAGACTAATATGCTTCCGTACTTTCTTTGGCCCAATCTTTGCAAAGTGTTCTAGTGGTAAGGGCATCGATGATTTCTATTTGCACCAAGGATTCTTGTTCAAGGGCAACAAACTTTGTATTCCCATGTCTTCGCTTCGCCTTTTGCTCTTACAAGAATCGCATGGTGGTGGTCTTATGGGACATTTTGGACGAGAGAAGACATATGCAATGCTCTCAACTCACTACTATTGGCCAAGAATGTACCGCGACGTGGAGCGCCTTTGCCGCCGGTGTACAACATGCTTACAAGCTAAGTCCACTTCCAATCCCTATGGACTTTATACACCGTTGCCTATTCCTTATGCTCCTTGGTCCGATATAAGTATGGATTTCGTACTAGTATTGCCTAGAACCAAATATGGTCATGATTCAATTTTTGTAGTGGTTGATCGATTCTCTAAAATGGTTCATTTCATACCATGCTCCCGAACGGATGATGCTTCACATATTGCCCCCTTGTTTTTTAGGGAAATTGTGAGACTCCACGGTGTACCAAGAAGCATTGTTTCGGATCGAGATGTCAAATTCATGAGCTACCTTTGGAAGACACTAATGGCCAAGTTCAACGTCAAGCTTTTGTTCTCGTCATCCTCGCACCCACAAACCGATGGGCAAACCAAAGTGGTGAACCGAAGCCTCTCCACACTACTCCGAGTCCTTGTCAAGAAGAATTTGAAGTCGTGGGAAGATTGCATCCCGCATGCGGAGTTTGCCTACAATCGCGCCAAGCACTCTACAACAATGAGAAGCCCATTCATGGTTGTCTACGGGTTTGAACCACCTACGGCGATTGACCTCCTTCCTCTCCCGCTACATGAGCAAGTAAACATGAACATCGACAAGCGAGCCCAATACATGAAGAGGCTACATGAAGATACAAGGGCAACGATCGAGCAACAAGTTCTTCGTCAAGCAACTAGACTCAACATGAAGAAAAAGGCACGGATCTTCAATGAAGGAGACCTAGTATGGATACATCTTCGCAAGGACCGCTTCCCTCAAGAAAGAAACTCCAAGCTCAAGCCCAGAGGCGATGGTCCCTTCAAGGTCCTCAAGCGCATCAACGACAACGCCTACGTCATCGACATACCAACATCCAAGTACTTGGTGAACAACACATTCAATGTGTCCGACCTCTCACCCTATCATGGCGATGAGGAGAACATAGAGTTGAGGACGACTCTTTCCCAAGGGGGGGGGGAGATGATACGGGTTGGCCTTTGGACACCGCCTCCTCAAGACCGACAAGCCCTCCTCGTGGTCCAATGACACGAGCTCGAGCCCAAGACCTACACCAAGAGGTGAATTCGTTCCTTTCCACGTATGCATTTGATACCCCATTGGATGGCATGCTACTTCATGCGAATACTCTATGTTCAATCAGGTACATCGACCAAGACACAATCCATGGAGACCAAGCCAATGGAGAGGGAGCTGGAAATGATGAAAATGGAGCTACAGCGCCCCGGCCGGAACTTCCGCCCCCAAGGACCGGAACTTCCGGCCAGATGCCTTCCAGATGCCTTCCAGCGCCCAGGAAAAAGGATCCAGCCGGAACTTCCGCCCCGAGGGACCGGAACTTCCGCCCACCGGAACTTCCGCCCAAGTTCCACCCTAGTTCCGAAAATGCGCCAAAACGCCCCGGGATGTTACTGCAAGGAAATTGGCCGTTTCCGGAACTAGGCCGGAACTTCCGGCCCGACCGAAACTTCCGGCCCCCAGGACCGGAACTTCCACCCAGATGCCGCCAAGATGCTGTCTGAAGGGAATCCAGCCGGAACTTCCGCCCAGGACGACCGGAACTTCCGCCCGACCGGAACTTCCACCCCTGAGGCCGGAACTTCCGCCTACGCGCGTTTCAGCACCAAAACTGGCAGATTCAGCATGTAACTTACCCCTTCGCCCCACCAACTATAAATAGCCTTGTTGGCTCAGATCTGAGATTATACTTGATGTGAAATTAAATCTGAACTTTGCTCTTGACCCTTGTGGGAACCCCTACCTAGATCTTAGATCTTGTACCCACCCGGGCTCCGATTGAATCCTATTGTATCTCTTTGGTGACTTCTACCAATTTTGGTCTTTTGCTTGCACTTCTACCTTTGGGTCTTTTGCTTGCACTTCTATCGATTTTGGTCTTTTCACCCTTCTAGATTCGTAGGATTTCGATTCGTCGATCTTTTTGCGGGACTTCTACTGAAAGGTCTCGATCTTTTTGCGGGACTTCTACCGAAAGGTCTTTTCCTGCAACTTCTATCGAGTTGGTGTTTCGGGCCAACGAGGACAAACTGATTTGTGTGTGTGTGTGTGTGTGTGTGTGTGTGTGTGTTTGTATCCCACGATTCCCCTCCGCGTTCTTCCACCTCCCCCACGAATTCCACCCAAATCCGTGAAGATCGGGCACACCCTTGGGCTTAGCCCTTATCAGCTGATAGGGCAAAGGTGTCCGATCTTTCGATGAGATGGGGATAAATCGATTTGTTGGTGGAGTTCGTGCTTGACGATCCGACTACACGTGCAAAGCTCGTGCGCCAATGCAATCGCTAGGACAATCTCCGGGAGTTACTGATCTTGCGGGGGCACGATCGCCCGACCAACAAGGGTCTTAATTCCTACCCGAAATCGAGAACAAGTAAGAACTAAAGATGCAATCGGAATATTGCGAATAGAGATGAAAGCTTGATTGATAATGGTGGGATTCCGAATAGTCGGTCTTGTTCTGGGCGTTGGCCTCAAAAGAAGAACACGTAGTTGCAGCAATTGGCTAACTTTTAATCTAATCAAAATCCAAGTTTTAACCTAAAGGATAGCTAGCTATTTATTGATGGCATCTAGCGGCGCGTGCGTGCTAACGACGGCAGGAAACTTCTGCTTGATGCATTGCATATTCTGGACCAGGGCCCACTTCCATCTTGGACCACGTGGTGCTGACCGAAACATACATGTATGGCCCATTTATTTGACATGATCGATCAGCCTACCCATGTGCATGTTGCATGGCTGCTTGTTGGTTCTTCAGGTATCACGTATCGACATGTATGTATCGACCGATCCTCAATGGAGCTCACGTCCATACTTGTATGGTGTCACTTGATGCTTTCCCTTGGCTATTTAACACGCTAGGTCCCCTCCATGTCCGTTTCGATTCATGCTATGGATGCAGCAATTCCTTGGACATCGGCAAGAGCAAAGTTGCACCTTTATTTTAACTCGTGGCTTGTATAAGTCTTTTGTAAGTCTGCATATTAATAGTAGAGATGTAGTAATTTTGCTTCTAACAATAGAATAATATACTTTGTAAGTATATTAAAACCTCAATCTCATATGAGAACACTAATTGTTGCTACATGCTTATGCATTAAAGAGGAGTCCATTATCACGTTGTCCATATTGTCCCGGTATGGATGTCTAAGTTGAGAATAATCAAAAGCGAGAAATCCAAAATGCGAGCTTTCTCCTTAGACCTTTGTACAGGGCGGCATGGAGGTACCCCTTTGTGACACTTGGTTAAAACATGTGTATTGCGATGATCTCGGTAGTCCAAGCTAATTAGGACAAGGTGCGGGCACTATTAATATACTATGCATGAGGCTTGCAACTTGTAAGATATAATTTACATGATACATATGCTTTATTACTACCGTTGACAAAATTGTTTCATGTTTTCAAAATAAAAGCTCTAGCACAAATATAGCAATCGATGCTTTTCCTCTGCGAAGGACCATTCTTTTACTTTTATGTTGAGTCGGTTCACCTATTTCTCTCCACATCAAGAAGCAAACACTTGTGTGAAGCTGTGCATTGATTCCTCATACTTGCATATTGCACTTGTTATATTACTCTATGTTGACATTATCCATGAGATATACATGTTATAAGTTGAAAGCAACCGCTGAAACTTAATCTTCCTTTGTGTTGCTTCAATACCTTTACTTTGATTTATTGCTTTATGAGTTAACTCTTATGCAAGACTTATTGATGCTTGTCTTTAAGTGCTATTCATGAAAAGTCTTTGCTTTATGATTCAGTTGTTTACTCATGTCATTACCATTGTTTTGATCGCTGCATTCATTACATATGCTTACAATAGTATGATCAAGGTTATGATGGCATGTCACTCCAGAAATTATCTTTGTTATCGTTTACCTGCTCGGGACGAGCGAGAACTAAGCTTGGGGATGCCGATACGTCTCCAACGTATCGATAATTTCTTATGTTCCATGCCACATTATTGATGATATCTACATGTTTTATACACATTATATGTCGTATTTATGCATTTTCCGGCACTAACTTATTAACGAGATGCCGAAGAGCCAGTTGCTGTTTTTGGTTTCAGAAATCCTACAAAGGAAATATTCTCGGAATTGGACGAAATCAACGCCCAGGGTCCTATTTTGTCACGAAGCTTCCAGAAGTCCGAGGGAGAGTCGAAGTGGGGCCACGAGGTGGCGACACACCAGGGCGGCGCGGCCTGGGCCTGGGCCACGCCGGCCTGCTGTGTGGGCCCCTCGTGACGCCCCTTACCTCGCCCTTCCGCCTACAAATAGCCTTCGTCGCGAAACCCCCGATGCCGAGAGCCACGATACGGAAAACCTTGCGAGCCGCCGCCGCCGCCAATCCCATCTCGGGGGATTCCGGAGATCACCTCCGGCACCCTGTCGGAGAGGAGAATCATCTCCCGGAGGAATCTTCACCGCCATGGTCGCCTCCGGAGTGATGAGTGAGTAGTTCACCCTGGACTATGGGTCCATAGCAGTAGCTAGATGGTTGTCTTCTCCTCATGTGCTTCATTGTCGGATCTTGTGAGCTGCCTAACATGATCAAGATCATCTATCCGTAATTCTATATGTTGTGTTTGTCGGGATCCGATGGATAGAGAATACTATGTTATGTTGATTATCAATCTATTACCTATGTGTTGTTTATGATCTTGCATGCTCTCCGTTATTAGTAGAGGCTCCGGCCAAGTTTTTACTCTTAACTCCAAGAGGGAGTATTTATGCTCGATAGTGGGTTCATGCCTCCATTAAATCCGGGACGAGTGACGAAAAGTTCTAAGGTTGTGGATGTGTTGTTGCCACTAGGGATAAAACATTGATGCTATGTCCGAGGATGTAGTTATTGATTACATTACGCACCATACTTAATGCAATTGTCTGTTGTTTTGCAACTTAATACTCGAAGGGGTTCGGATGATAACCTGAAGGTGGACTTTTTAGGCATAGATGCATGCTGGATAGCGGTCTATGTACTTTGTCGTAATGCCCAATTAAATCTCACAATACTCATTATATCATGTATGTGCATTGTCATGTCATCTTTATTTGTCAATTGCCTGACTGTAATTTGTTCACCCAACATGCTATTTATCTTATGGGAGAGACACCTCTAGTGAACTGTGGACCTCGGTCCATTATTTTACATCGAATACAATCTACTGCAATACTTGTTCTACTGTTTTCTGCAAACAATCATCATCCACACTATACATCTAATCCTTTGTTACAGCAAGCCGGTGAGATTGACAAGCTCGCTTGTTTCGTTGGGGCAAAGTACTTTGGTTGTGTTGTGCAGGTTCCACGTTGGCGCCGGAATCTCTGGTGTTGCGCCGCACTACATCCCGCCGCCATCAACCTTCAACGTGCTTCTTGGCTCCTCCTGGTTCGATAAACCTTGGTTTCTTTCTGAGGGAAAACTTGCTGCTGTGCGCATCATACCTTCCTCTTGGGGTTCCCAACGAACGTGTGAGTTACACGCCATCACGCACCAAGAGCGCCAAATCATCAATGTTGTTCAATCGCAACTCCCTCAAGGTCAAGATAATGGCCGCCATCATGATGATCGACCTCATGCTAGAAGACCACCTCCAAGGGCGAGAAATGAGGAATCAAGTCATCACCAAGCAACAAGTGAAGAAAGTGTGATGCCTCGACACCACCGCAACAATGATGATCAAGATGAAGGTCATGGAAGACCACCTCCTCGTCAACAACATAGCAACAACAATAAAGATGCTCAAGGTCCACAACATCTACCTCAACAACGTCAAGACCTTGGTGAACAAAGACCACCTCCTAGACGCAATGACCGCAATGAAGAAATCTTTGGGAAGCTCAAGTTCACCATGCCCAAGTTCCAAGGAGAGGAAGACCCCGATGCATACTTGTCTTGGGTACTCAAGGTTGAAAAAATCTTCCGCATACACAACTTCTCGAAGCTAAAGAAAGTGGCCATGGCATCACTTGAGTTTGAAGGATATGCAAATGTTTGGTGGGAAGAAGTGAACAAGAAACGTGACAAGGAAGACTTAGAGCCCATTGACACATGGGAAGAGATGCAAGAAGTCATGCACAAACGCTTTGTGCCCACCCACCACAAACGTGACCTCTTCAACAAGCTTACTCAACTCAAGCAAAGCTTCAAGTCCGTTGAGGAGTATTACAAGGAGATGCACATGACCATGATGAGTGCCAATGTAGATGAAAGAGAAGAACAAACTATGGCAAGATTCTTGAATGGATTGAACATTCCCGTCAAGAGGATAGTGAAATTCTTGCCTTACACCAACATGGTTGAGTTAATTCATCAAGCTACAAGGGCCGAGCGCCAAGTGCAAGAAGACTTAGCAAGTGCCAAGACCAAGACCTTCTTTGCCGCAAGAAATACAACAAATACCTCTTCAAGCATCAAAAATACAAGTGCTAGTGCCTCCAAGGATCCTCCCAAGAAAACAAGAAGTGCCATCAAGACTACAAGCTTCAAGCCGGAGCAATCAACTATGTCCTCCAAAGCTTCAACCGGATCTAGTAACATCACTTGCTTCAAGTGTGGTGCTCAAGGACATAAATCCTTTGAATGCAAGAACACAAGAGTTATGATAACTCGGGATGATGGAGATGTGGAGTACTTGAGTGAAGGTGAATATGAAGCCTTGGTACAAGCCGCAACCAATCATAAAGATGATGACTTGGAAGACCAAGAGCAAGTCCTATGTGTGCATGATGCAAGCCCATCACTTGTGGTGACCAAAGTGTTGACAACCCATGTCCTCCCCAATGAAGATCAAAGATGCAATATCTTCCAAACAAGAGCCGGAATCAATGGCAAGTCAATAAAGGTTATCATCGATGGAGGGAGTTGCCACAACCTTGCAAGCACCTGAACTATGCTCCAAGCTCAACCTCACACTACGGAAACACCCCCATCCTTACCATGTGCAATGGCTAAGTGACAATGGAAATGTGAAGATACAACACACCGTCACAATATCCTTCAAGATTGGCGCCTATGAAGACACCGTTGATTGTGATGTCGTGCCCATGACGGTGTGCCACATGCTACTTGGTCGCCCTTGGCAATATGACAAAAGAGCAAACCATGATGGCTACACAAATGCCTATAGCTTCAAGGTCGGCGACAAGACATTCATCCTACGCCCAATGACTCCTAGCCAAGTAATTGCGGACAATGCAAAGGCTTTAGCGAGGGCTAAGGAAGCTACTATCACTAGTGAGATGAGAGGTGAGAGAGTGACCCACCAAAAAGAAAGTGAGCGCCTCAAGCCATATGTGAGTGAGATGAAGAGTGTCCTCATAGCTACCAAGAGTGAGATGAGAGAAGTGCACCACAACCCATCCACCAAATTGCACTATGTGCTCATTTTCAAGGGGCCATCCTCGGAGACTAACAACTTAACAACACTTCCTTCGTCTTCGTTGTCTCTTTTGAAGGAGTTCCAAGATGTCTTCCCCGACGAGCTTCCTCATGGACTACCACCGCTTCGAGGGATCGAGCACCGCATCGACCTCATACCCGGCGCCCCTCTACCAAACCGCGCCGCCTACCGCACCAACCCCGAAGACACAAAGGAGATTCAACGCAAAATACAAGACCTCCTCGAAAAAGGGTATGTACGTGAAAGCTTAAGCCCTTGTGCGGTTCCCGTGATTCTCGTTCCTAAACCGGATGAGTCGCAACGAATGTGTATGGATTTTCACCCCATCAATGCCATTACCGTTCGATACCGCCATCCCATTCCGCGTTTAGATGACATGCTTGATGAATTGTGTGGTGCCACGATTTTCTCTAAGATTGATTTGCGTAGTGGCTACCACCAAATCCGCATGGCAATTGGTGATGAATGGAAGACGGCATTCAAGACCAAACTTGGTCTATATGAATGGTTTGTCATGCCATTTGGTCTTTCAAATGCTCCATCTACTTTCATGCGTCTCATGAATCACATCTTGCGACCTCTCATTGGCAAGAGCGTGGTAGTATATTTCGATGATATTCTCATTTATAGCAAAAATCTCGAGGACCATGTGCAACATGTGAGAGAAGTCTTATGCATCTTGCGCCGTGAAAAGCTTTTTGCAAATATTCCCAAGTGCACCTTTGCACAAAGCAAGTTGGTTTTTCTTGGATTTGTGGTTTCCACCAATGGGATTGAAGTTGATTCCTCCAAGGTTGAGGCCATCCACAATTGGCCCACTCCTACAAACGTTGGTCAAGTTCGAAGTTTTCATGGACTTGCCGGTTTCTATAGACGCTTTGTGAAAGATTTTAGCACCATTGCTTGCCCTTTGAATGAGCTTACTAAAAAGAATGTTCCGTTTGTTTGGGGCAAGGCACAACAACACGCTTTTGATGAATTGAAAAAGAAACTCACCGAGGCACCACTCCTCGTCCTTCCCGATTTTACAAAAACTTTTGAGATAGAATGTGATGCGAGTGGACTTGGAATTGGTGGTGTTCTTATGCAAAATGGAAAACCCGTGGCATACTATAGCGAGAAGTTGGATGGCGCACGCCTCAACTATCCTATATATGACAAGGAAATTTATGCTTTGGTTCGTGTTCTTGAAGTTTGGCAACATTATATTTGGCCAAAAGAGTTTGTCATCCACTCCGACCATGAGTCTTTGAAGTATTTGAAGAGTCAACACAATTTGAACAAAAGACATGCAAAATGGGTTGAGTTCATTGAGTCCTTTCCATATGTAATCAAATACAAGAAGGGCAAGGATAATGTAGTTGCGGATGCTCTTTCCCACAAGCTCACCCTTCTACTCACTCGTTTGGATTTCCATGTTTTGGGTCTTGATGAAATCAAAGACTAATATGCTTCCGGTACTTTCTTTGGCCCAATCTTTGCAAAGTGTTCTAGTGGTAAGGGCATCGATGATTTCTATTTGCACCAAGGATTCTTGTTCAAGGGCAACAAACTTTGTATTCCCATGTCGTCGCTTCGCCTTTTGCTCTTACAAGAATCGCATGGTGGTGGTCTTATGGGACATTTTGGACGAGAGAAGACATATGCAATGCTCTCAACTCACTACTATTGGCCAAGAATGTACCGCGACGTGGAGCGCCTTTGCCGCCGGTGTACAACATGCTTACAAGCTAAGTCCACTTCCAATCCCTATGGACTTTATACACCGTTGCCTATTCCTTATGCTCCTTGGTCCGATATAAGTATGGATTTCGTACTAGTATTGCCTAGAACCAAATATGGTCATGATTCAATTTTTGTAGTGGTTGATCGATTCTCTAAAATGGTTCATTTCATACCATGCTCCCGAACGGATGATGCTTCACATATTGCCCCCTTGTTTTTTAGGGAAATTGTGAGACTCCACGGTGTACCAAGAAGCATTGTTTCGAATCGAGATGTCAAATTCATGAGCTACCTTTGGAAGACACTAATGGCCAAGTTCAACGTCAAGCTTTTGTTCTCGTCATCCTCGCACCCACAAACCGATGGGCAAACCAAAGTGGTGAACCGAAGCCTCTCCACACTACTCCGAGTCCTTGTCAAGAAGAATTTGAAGTCGTGGGAAGATTGCATCCCGCATGCGGAGTTTGCCTACAATCGCGCCAAGCACTCTACAACAATGAGAAGCCCATTCATGGTTGTCTACGGGTTTGAACCACCTACGGCGATTGACCTCCTTCCTCTCCCGCTACATGAGCAAGTAAACATGAACATCGACAAGCGAGCCCAATACATGAAGAGGCTACATGAAGATACAAGGGCAACGATCGAGCAACAAGTTCTTCGTCAAGCAACTAGACTCAACATGAAGAAAAAGGCACGGATCTTCAATGAAGGAGACCTAGTATGGATACATCTTCGCAAGGACCGCTTCCCTCAAGAAAGAAACTCCAAGCTCAAGCCCCGGGGCGATGGTCCCTTCAAGGTCCTCAAGCGCATCAACGACAATGCCTACGTCATCGACATACCAACATCCAAGTACTTGGTGAACAACACATTCAATGTGTCCGACCTCTCACCCTATCATGGCGATGAGGAGAACATAGAGTTGAGGACGACTCTTTCCCAAGGGGGGGAGATGATACGGGTTGGCCTTTGGACACCGCCTCCTCAAGACCGACAAGCCCTCCTCGTGGTCCAATGACACGAGCTCGAGCCCAAGCCCTACACCAAGAGGTGAATTCGCTCCTTTCCACGTATGCATTTGATACCCCATTGGATGGCATGCTACTTCATGCGAATACTCTATGTTCAATCAGGTACATCGACCAAGACACAATCCATGGAGACCAAGCCAATGGAGAGGGAGCTGGAAATGATGAAAATGGAGCTACGAGCGCCCGGCCGGAACTTCCGCCCCAAGGACCGGAACTTCCGGCCGGATGCCTTCCGGATGCCTTCCGGCGCCCGGAAAAAGGATCCAGCCGGAACTTCCGCCCAGAGGACCGGAACTTCCGCCCACCGGAACTTCCGCCCAAGTTCCACCCTAGTTCCGAAAATGCGCCAAAACGCCCCGGGATGTTACTGCAAGGAAATTGGCCGTTTCCGGAACTAGGCCGGAAGTTGGCCGGAACTTCCGGCCCGACCGAAACTTCCGGCCCCAGGACCGGAACTTCCACCAGATGCCGCCAAGATGTCGTTCGAAGGGAATCCAGCCGGAACTTCCGCCCGGGACGATCGGAACTTCCGCCCGACCGGAACTTCCGCCCCCGAGGCCGGAACTTCCGCCTACGCGCGTTTCGGCACCAAAGCTGGCAGATTCGAGCATGTAACTTACCCTTCGCCCCACCAACTATAAATAGCCTTGTTGGCTCAGATCTGAGATTATACTTGATGTGAAATTAAATCTGAACTTTGCTCTTGACCCTTGTGGGAACCCCTACCTAGATCTTAGATCTTGTACCCACCGGAGCTCCGATTGAATCCTATTGTATCTCTTTGGTGACTTCTACCAATTTTGGTCTTTTGCTTGCACTTCTACCTTTGGGTCTTTTGCTTGCACTTCTATCGATTTTGGTCTTTTCACCCTTCTAGATTCATAGGATTTCGATTCGTCGATCTTTTTGCGGGACTTCTACTGAAAGGTCTCGATCTTTTTGCGGGACTTCTACCGAAAGGTCTTTTCCTGCAACTTCTATCGAGTTGGTGTTTCGGGCCAACGAGGACAAACTGATTTGTGTGTGTGTGTGTGTGTGTGTGTGTGTGTGTGTGTGTGTGTGTGTGTGTGTGTGTTTGTATCCCACGATTCCCCTCCGCGTTCTTCCACCTCCCCCACGAATTCCACCCAAATCCGTGAAGATCGGGCACACCCTTGGGCTTAGACCTTATCGGCTGATAGGGCAAAGGTGTCCGATCTTTCGATGAGATGGGGATAAATCGATTTGTTGGTGGAGTTCGTGCTTGACGATCCGACTACACGTGCAAAGCTCGTGCGCCAATGCAATCGCTAGGACAATCTCCGGGAGTTACTGATCTTGCGGGGGCACGATCAGCCTGACCAGCAAGGGTCTTAATTCCTACCTGAAATCGAGAACAAGTAAGAACTAAAGATGCAATCAGAATATTGCGAATAGAGATGAAAGCTTGATTGATAATGGTGGGATTCCGAATAATCGGTCTTGCTCTGGGCGTTGGCCTCAAAAGAAGAACACGTAGTTGCAGCAATTGGCTAACTTTTAATCTAATCAAAATCCAAGTTTTAACCTAAAGGATAGCTAGCTATTTATTGATGGCATCTAGCGGCGCGTGCGTGCTAACGATGGCAGGAAACTTCTGCTTGATGCATTGCATATTCTGGACCAGGGCCCACTTCCATCTTGGACCACGTGGTGCTGACCAGAAACATACATGTATGGCCCATTTATTTGACATGATCGATCAGCCTACCCATGTGCATGTTGCATGGCTGCTTGTTGGTTCTTCAGTATCACGTATCAGCATGTATGTACTGACCGATCCTCAATGGAGCTCACGTCCATACTTGTATGGTGTCACTTGATGCTTTCCCTTGGCTATTTAACACGCTAGGTCCCCTCCATGTCCGTTTCTGATTCATGCTATGGATGCAGCAATTCCTTGGACATCGGCAAGAGCAAAGCTGCACCTTTATTTTAACTCGTGGCTTGTATAAGTCTTTTGTAAGTCTGCATATTAATAGTAGAGATGTAGTAATTTTGCTTCTAACAATAGAATAATATATTTTGTAAGTAATACTAGAAATCACCTGATAAATATATCTGTGTGTACTGCCTATGGTCGTATCCGAGATATTTATGTCCCCATCATCAGCCGTTCTCATTGCTCACGAGCCTACCCGGGGTGGGTTGTGCAGACTACCAAACGTGCCCTCATAGTTTCTTAAATCCCTCCGCATCCACACTCATATTCTCCTCAGTCACATTCATCTTGTTCACCGAACGTGAGGCTAAATCAGAACTTGTGGAAGAACCATTCGAAAAAGGGACTCGTGGAAGACCCGGTGCACAATCTCTAGGAGATATGGTGTAGGTGATAGGCCAAGGCCAGGGCCTATAGCTTGCGCAGATTGAGGAATCAAGCAGCGCAGAATACATTTCGTACATCACTAGAAAATGCACAGTATTGTTCTTTTTTAGAAACACAATACAAACACAAACGATCACATATATGCGTATACACTCACCCCTATGAACGCACACATGCACATCCTACCTCTATAAGCATCTCCGGAAGACTGAGCTAGCGAATTAGATCTTGAAATTGATGAAGTCAGCAAAGCCGTCTCGCTATCGACAAGAAAATCGCCTCCCACTGAAAGAATATTCCGCCTTTATGAGACACACAGATGTTAAACCTGAGGTTTGAACTCTGGTGGGCTGGGGGTACAACCACCCTCCTAACCACCCAAACTGAGGCTGGTTCTCAAAATGCACAATATTGATCTTTCAAAACGACATACAATATTGATGACTGGCACGAATGATAAATGCTGACGAAGGGGCGCTATCAAAAGAAAGCTACATGTTCTTCACAACGAAAAAAAAACAGCTATATGCAACACAAATGGATAGAGCGGGACAGGGTCAATGCCTGATAATTCCACTTTAAGTAAAAGGAATAAACACATCTAAAAAAATTATACTCATGAGTGCAAATTACAGCAAAATCTGAACCAAACAAAAGAGGCTAACTCCACGCGCCCGCTACACCAAGCTAACTTTGTACACATCTTTTCCCAGCGGAAAGCCTTGATCCGCGCCTCTTTCTGAAGCATCGTCAGGTTCCACCACTGGTTTCCACCCTGCTTAGAATGCTTCACTTGACAAGTGCATGAACAGTTCGGCTCTACGGCAAATATCATCTCTGCTTTAAGTCAGATGCTAAATACTCAGTATGTGAGGAACGCTAGCCATTAATTATCTTCAAGGCAACCTCCTTCACGTTCTTTAAACAAGAGAGCACATCTGTCATGCAGTTACTGCTTTGAGCGGATGACATGTCACATAGTACCCTGCGACACGCTTCCATCAACCCTTGGTAAGGCTGTGTGCAAACAAGACCAGCTTCTCGAGAGCTTTCACATGGTACATCTCCGGCTGGCTTGTTCATTAGCCTTGGTAGCTTATTTTCCTCGCGCTCGTTCAACTCTTCTTGCAGTTTGGCTGCCATGACCGACGCCCGTTTGATACATCTTAATGGGAGCTGCAAGCACGATCAACACCCAGGAACCAAGAGGTAAGGCGAGTAACAAGGTTTAGTTTTTCATTTAAATATGTTTTAGTACACACTAGACTAACTGTTCAGACAGTGTAAAGTCGGCATGAAGAAGCTAACTGTATATTTTAAAGATTAACCAGCACATACTGAAATTAGTGAGTTATCCCTTCTAGTAGTACTAAAATAGTAAAACCACTATGACATATGATGATGCAAACCTATTCATTGTTGGCACAATTGAGACAGTAACATGTAAACTGCTACAAAGATTCTAAAGATGAACTAGGCATGCGAGGTAGCGAGGACCGAGAACATAAACTGAGTTATTTTCTTGCTTTCTTATAAATAATTATATAGCAAGAATTGCCTGCTACTCCAACACTCTTAACCTATGTCCCTATATTACTAACTTATGGACTCAGTTACAAACAAGGATCAGCCTTTCCTACTTCACCTCCTGATAGTAACCATATTGAACCTGACACATGTTGATATCCTATTATCCTCCCTGCATGCTGCTATCCATCCTAACCATGCCTACACTGGTTTTTGCCCTCCCTAGTACAAGCCCCGCAACATAGTGATTTGGAAAACAGGAAAACGACTCACTTGGACACCAAAAGAAGCGTGAGCCAGAACTCAAAAAAGAAACAGGACATAAAACTTGCATGTAACTAACCTGTGCAAGCAGTGCGACATTAAGACCAAAGCTTCTGTCTGAAGCTCCAGCAACAAGTTTATACAAGAAAGTAATTTCTCCAAGATCCTCTGTTTCTGTGTCAATGTCCATCTTTTCATCAGTGATTTCCAACAGCTTCCTTGTTGATAGATATGAAACATGGTACGCCCCGACAGAACCTTCAAATTCTCTCTGGATATCAAGAATTTTTGGATAATGAGTGACAAAAATGACAATGCATTTCTTCTCTTTGAGGAGATAGTGTAACGTCGCGTAAGCTATAGCAACACCATCATGCGTGCTTGTTCCACGACCAAGCTCATCAATGATAACTAGGGATCGAGATGAGCAGTTATGCAATATGTTGGAAGCTTCATTCAACTCTTCATAGAAGGTACTTGTTCCTTGTTGAATACTGTCAGATGCACCCATCCGAGTATAAACTCCATCAACAACATGCAATCTTGCTGATGAAGCTGGTACAAAGGAACCAACCTAATGAAATCAAAGCAACAAGTTTTAGAAATCACCTCAGAAAGAAAGTTTCAATCAAGGTAATATTTGATGACTATAAGCCATTAGCTGCTTGTAAAATTACATAATGCTTCGCCAATGTTCTTGTCAACAGCGGTCAAACGACTAGCAGAAAGTTTCACATACATCCACAATGTGTTTCCAAGGAACAAGGATAGCCTAAGAGTATGGGATAAAACCTGTACCTGGGCCATAATCGTAATTAGTGCAACTTGGCGAATATAGCAACTTTTGCCTCCCATATTTGGTCCTGTAACAATCTGGCAGTACTCCCCATCTGCTTGAAGGTCTGTATCATTTGGAACAAAATTGTCTCCAAGCAGGGACTCTAGAACCTAAAATCCAACAGCATACCATACCATACCACCACCGTCAAAGGTCCAAAGCTACGAAGTGTTAAGTGCAAAACTGAAGGAAAGTACTGATATGACCAAACTTCGAACACTTGATTTATTTATTTATTTATTTGACAAAACACAAAGCCTTCGGTTTCATTTCATTGGAAAGAGAGAAGTTTTGTTACAATCCTCCTAGGAGGCCAAACAGGGGAACTGAAAGATACATCAATGCACATAAACGCTTGATGAAAGTTAGCAATAGAGTGGAGAGTGATCTAAAACTAACCGGATGACGGCCATTTTTTATGTGAATCTGACTTGCCTCGTCCTCAGGAACAAAATTAGGTTTTACATAATTCTGGAAAAATGGAGAACAGATGATGATTGATGTCAAATAGGTAAAAGGTGCATGTAAACGGATGGACATTGGTTAAAGATAGGCTATTACATTTTGTCTTGCAAGAGTGGCAAGAGAGTATAAACAGTCTAGAGTTGCAAGAGATTCAACAGTTGCTTGAAACTGCGCATAATATTTTCCGAAATCCATAAGGAATGTATGCCATGTTGTCCTGCAGATAACTGCTAGCTCTTCCTTAGCCAGCAATAAATTGTTTAAGTTCTTCAAAATATCAGGAGTGTGGTATCTGATAGTTTTTTTGGTGCTATTTACTTTCATCCAATCTGAAGGCACCCTTCTATCTAATGGTAGCTGCAGGCACAAATAGGCAATATTATATAACATAATGGAAACTGCAAGAAATATTCTTCCCATTTGAAACTACCATATCTGAAGGTAACTGAATTGAACTAATCGACTTAACTTCGATCAAATAGGCTGTTCCAGCTATGGTTTTGTACTCCAAGTTGCGCATGCCCAGCTGCTTCCGATACTCGACAATTAAAATGTCCAGTTTTCTTTTGGCCATTTCAACAGCCACATGACCCTCGGCAACCTATGGAAGATATTTAAGTACCAGTATGATGCATCACAAAACGTAGAAGATAAAACAAGCTTGATTCATTAACAGCGAAGGATTTACCTCAGGGAACTGATCAACAGATGATATAAATAGATTTGCCATATCTCCTTGATCGGCAGCGTCTTTGTTAAGACACGACAGAAGTTTAACAGAATTAGCAAGTACAAAGGATGATGAAGCTGTACTTATTAGCCTTCTCAGCAAAGAAGAGTGGATAGTTGTATGCTGAGAAGACACAGTGTCAGTATCATCGATAACAAGCTTCTTCAGCTGCTTTCCAGCTGTCAGAATAGCTTGGATAACCCCAACAAACTGCAACGTGAAAGTATAAGCAGTTAGGCATCCATAGCACACTAGCTAATTCTTGGAATATATAGCAAATGGAAGCTTTTGAGTTACAAATCATGATGATTCTGTGAATATCATATAAACTTGAGAGAATAATTCCATGATAAAGCAGTCACAAGAATGTAGTCTAGATGCTGAAAAGAGAAGGTAATAAAAGGACCGGGCTGAGCAGATTATGGTTCATGCAGAGAACACAAACACAGAGCATGTCAAAAACTTCTTTTATGTGACACATATTTAAGTAGCCAAAAAAAGTGACACATATATGAATCTAGACACATTTTATCCTACGTTTTGTCTAAATCTGCGACAAGTATTTAGGGCCGGAGGGGGAGTAACACATTTTAATATAACGGAAAAGAAACCACTAGCAAGTATGACATGCCACTTTTGAAATGAGCAATCAAAATCAGGGCCATGGTTCCGGTCTAAACTCAATTTGAACAACGAAATGAATATATTTGACCTCTTTAGATGTGGCTCTGCAGTGAAAAATCCTTGTTATTCCTCTCTGAGAATCAAGTGATCTTCCAAGCATTGTTAAAACAGATGAAAGAATGGTGCTCAGATCACTTCGCACCAAAGCTGTGCAGCACCCATCCTCTTCACCATGCAGAATGCTAACCGAATCTTGCCGTGATCCCATCGATTCAGAGATCTCAGAGACCGCATCGTGACGAGCACGTATTAGATTTCTATCACATAAAGGGTGAGTCAACTGCAAGAACACCACAAGAAGCACGTGTTAGGTTTCTATCACATAAGGGGCAAGTCAACTGCAAGAACACCAAAAGATCAAGAAAGACATGAATGATTTAGTTGGCATAATGAGAATAGGTGTTTGGTTTGTCAGTGCAATTTCTTTTGTTTAAGCGAAATGATACAGCATCTTACCCAGTGTCTAAACAGTCTAGATCCAAAAGCTGTACATGTGTTGTTCATAGTTCGGAACAAAGACCCTTCTGTTGAACCATCTGAGTTGTTCTTCAATACCTGAAACACCCAGGTGTTACCTCGTAAATCATAATTAGAATGGAGGAGAATATCAAGGTGTTACCTCAAGTTGTTGAAGAGCGTTTGCTGATAGAGACATTTCAGTATTGGCACTAAATGGGCGAAACAAAGAACCAAAGCAGATTAGCCTAGCCATACCGAAACCCTTGAGATAGCGAGCGCTCAATGCCATAGCTTGTACAACTAGCTCCGGCATAGCCATGACACCCTACATGAACGAATAGAACTTACTAAACTAAAACTACAAGGTGAGGCGACAGTTAGTTACCTAAACTCCATTTGGAATAGTTAAGAAGGTTGGCAGTACCTCGATCCCATGAAGATTGTTGTTGT
Organism: Lolium rigidum; assembly: GCF_022539505.1. NCBI lineage: Eukaryota > Viridiplantae > Streptophyta > Magnoliopsida > Poales > Poaceae > Lolium > Lolium rigidum. The sequence goes on from NC_061514.1 coordinate 236,638,915, forward strand.
CGATACCATGAGGATTGGTGTCAGCTTCATTCATCAGTATTATCTGATTATTGTTTTCAATGGTCGGTGAGCTGACCTCCAACTTCTCAAACAGAGACAGAAGTTCAGCTAAAGCGCCACCCTCACCAAAACATGCCAGCGGGGTGCACTCAACCCGGACATTAGAGGCGGATCCCGCATATGCCCTCATCAGCTAGACAGCAAGTGGAGGAACATATCAACGAGAGGATGAGCATTGAGCAATATAAGACTGGAAGAGTGTTGTGATTGTAACACTTGCTCAAAATTGCAATAACTATAAAACGTAGAAAAAAAAAAACAAAGCAAATTGTAGGAGCAATATCTCAAGTTGGTGTCAATGAACAAGCTATCATACTTTATGGTGGACCTGGAGACTGGTAAATGCATAACTATTACAGCCATAGCTAGAGTGAGACCAGTGATTGTTTGTGGCCTTCAAAGCCTATCATGCCACACAAGAAATGACTTAACAAAGTTTCTATAAATATCCGCGAGTGAAATACACCACTGGTGCATAAACTCAAAGCGAATGAACGTTAGAGTCCACAAACTAAAAAAATGCTTATAATCATAAAATATCACAAACCTAGTACAATTTGACACATCATCAGTTCATCAGCAAACAAATGATACTACCTTTTCCGTGGCGAAGGAGAGTGGGGTGCCGAGTATGACCTCGACGGGCGCCAAGTCAAGCAGCACGGCCTCGAGGCCGCTCCTAGAGGCACCGTCCATGAACTCCCCGTGGACGACCTCACCGGTGGACACCTCGACGGCGACCAGCCCGACCTTGACCACGAACCCCTCCCTCCCCACCGTCCCCACCTCCCTGTCGACCACGCACACGAGGTACCTGCTCCCCTCCTCGGGGTCGCCGGCGCCCTCCATCTCCCCCGCCGCGGCCTCGATGGTGGCGCGCGTGTAGACGGCCGACAGCTCCCGCGCGAACGGGGCCGCGGACGTGGAAGCCGCGGCGGCCGCCTTGATTGCGGCGGTCTCGGTCTGTCGGACGACGCCGACCCGGTGGCCGGCGTCGACGAGGCGGCGGACGTGGAAGGCGAGGCGGAAGGTGGGGACGCTGGCGGTGAGGAAGCTGCGGTCGGGGTGGGCGACGATGCCGAGGACGGCGGCGGCGGCGGCGGCGTCGTCGCCGAAGAAGCGGAAGCGGTAGCCGACCTCGACCATGAGCAGGATGCCCGGGTGGCGCGCCTTGAGGGCTACCACCTGCTGCTCCAGCGGGGTGTAGCCTCGGGTGGCGGGGGCGGCGGTAGGGTTCGGGCCGGGGGGCGGCGGCGGCGTGTCGAGGAGCCTGCGGCGGACGGCGTCGGGGTTGGGATTGGGCTTGGGTTTGGGTTTCTTGGCGGGGGGTTTGGGGGAGCGGGAGAGAGCGCGGGCGCGCTTGGCGGGGGAGAAGGAGGCGACGGTGGACGGGGAGGGTTTAGGGGGAGGAGGAGGAGGAGGAGGGTTGGGCGGCTGGGCTTGGGCGGAGGTGGAGGGCGGGGGCGGCTGGGCTTGGGCGGAGGTGGAGGGCGGGGGCGGGGGCTTGGGGGAGAAGAAGCGGGAGAGCACCTGCTGCTTCGGCTGCTTGGCCATGGCGGTGGGGTGGGCGCGGGAAATGGGGGCTGGCGCGAGGTGGGGGAAAGGGTTTTGGGGAGGTGCGGCGGTCGCCGTTCGGTCGGTTCAGACTTCAGAGTTCAGACTCGACTCAGACTCTGAGCCTCCATAGACTTGGAAGTAAAAAAAGACTAATAAACATAGATTTCAGATAACAATAATAAACTACCAAATGTAGCATTGTCGTGATACTCTAACAAGATGAATTATCGGCCGATAATTCGCCTAGAAGGACAACTTCTTTGTGGGGATGGAATCTAATCATGTGCATATCTTTGTTCTACCGCGCAGTATCGTTTGTGTCGGAAAAAATCACCGTAATAGGACTCCCACTCGAATCTATTTTTCGGCGATGCTTTTTTTTTGAAGAGAATAATTACCAAGATGGTATTAAATACATTTAACCTTTGCGACAACATAAAGATGGTATAGCTATCAAGGATGCACACAACCAAAAGTAATAAATAAAGAAAGAAAGGGAAAAAGAAACCCCACCCAGAGAGAGGATCAGAGGCTTGCAGCATGAACAAACCACCACTATTGATAACACCTAGATTTAGAGAAATGTTATCCAAAGCAACGCCTCTAGGAAGCGCAAGCGTTGTGGTTGCCCTATCTAGCCACTACAGTCAAATCATGGGTTTTCACTCGAAGAGGTCCAATCTCCAAAGAACGCCTCCAACGAGGAAATGACTTTCAGTGCTAGGTACAACCAATGAAGACTAGGTGATACGTCTCAAACGTATCTATAATTTCTTATGCTCCATGCTACTTTTATGATGATACTCACATGTTTTATACACACTTTATGTCATTATTATGCATTTTCTGGCACTAACCTATTGACGAGATGCCGAAGAGTCAGTTGTTGTTTTCTGCTGTTTTTTGTTTCAGAAATCCTACAAAGGAAATATTCTCGGAATTGAACGAAATCAACGCCTAGGGTCTTATTTTTCCACGAAGCTTCCAGAAGACCGAAAGAGAATAATTTTTCTGGCGCCGTTGCCGGGGAGATCAAGACACGCTGCAAGGGTCTCCCACATCCAATCTCTTTACTTTGTTTTTGTCTTGCTTTACTTTATTTTATTTACTGCTTTGTTTGTTCTCTATATCAAAAATACAAAAAAATTAGTTGCTAGATTTACTTTATTTACTATCTTGTTTGCGTTCTCTATATCAAAAACATAAAAAAAATTAGTTACTTGCATTTACTTTATTTAGTTTGCTTTATTTACTACTGCTAAAATGGGTACTCCTGAAAATACTAAGTTGTGTGACTTCACTAGCACAAATAATAATGATTTCCTATGCACACCTATTGCTCCACCTGCTACTATAGCAGAATTTTTTGAAATTAAACCTGCTTTACTAAATCTTGTTATGAGAGAGCAATTTTCTGGTGTTAGTTCTGATGATGCTGCTGCCCATCTTAATAATTTTGTTGAACTTTGTGAAATGCAAAAGTATAAGGATGTAGATGGTGACATTATAAAATTAAAATTGTTTCATTTCTCCTTAAGAGGAAGAGGTAAAGATTGGTTGCTATCTTTGCCTAAAAATAGTATTGATTCATGAACTAAATGTAAGGATGCTTTCATTGGTAGATATTATCCTCCCGCTAAAATTATATCTTTGAGAAGTAGCATAATGAATTTTAAGCAATTGAATAATGAGCATGTTGCCCAAGCATGGAAAAGAATGAAATCTTTGGTAAAGAATTGCCCTACCCATGGACTAACTACTTGGATGATCATCCAAACCTTTTATGCAGGATTGAATTTTTCTTCGCGGAACCTATTGGATTCAGCTGCTGGAGGTACTTTCATGTCCATCACTTTGGGGGCGGCAACAAAGCTCCTTGATAATATGATGATCAATTACTCTGAATGGCACACTGAAAGGGCTCCACAAGGTAAGAAGGTAAATTCTGTTGAAGAAACCTCTTCCTTGAGTGATAAGATTGATGCTATTATGTCTATGCTTGTGAATGGTAGATCTAATGTTGATCCTAATAATGTTCCTTTAGCTTCATTGGTTGCTCAAGAAGAACATGTTGATGTGAACTTCATTAAAAATAATAATTTCAACAGCAATGCTTATAGGAATAATTCTGGTAACAACTATAGGCCATATCCTTCTAATAATGATAATGGTTATGGGAATTCTTACAACAATAATAGGAGTGTACCCCCTGGTCTTGAAGCCATGCTTAAAGAATTTATTAGTACACAAACTGCTTTTAATAAATCTGTTGAAGAAAAACTTGATAAAATTGATGTTCTTGCTTCTAAGGTTGATAGTCTTGCCTCTGATGTTGATCTTTTAAAATTGAAAGTTATGCCTAATGAAGATAAAGATATTAAGTCATTTGCTACAGCAAACGCCATCCAAGTTCGAATTAATGAAAATATTAGATTGATGGCTGAATTGTATGCTAGGTGGGAAAGAGAAGAAAACAAAAAACTTGCTAAAGAGAATAATGTAGCTAAAATTTGGACTATTACCACCACTAGTAATGTTAATGCTTCACATGTTGCTAAACCTCCTACTATCAATGGTAAAATAATTGGTTTTGGCAATGTTTCTACTCCTAGTGCAAAGCGTGCAAAATTGCCTGAAACTGCTGAAATTGCTAAAACTGCTGAAACTGTTTGTGATAAAACTGCTGAAATTTTTCAAAATATTGGGGACAATGATCCCATTACTTTAGATCAAAATGGTTTAGATTTTGACGATTGTCATATCTCTGAAGTTATTAAGTTCTTACAAAAACTTGCTAGAAGTCCCAATGCTAGTGCTATAAATTTGGCCTTTACAAAATATATTACAAATGCTCTCATAAAAGCTAGAGAGGAGAAACTAAAACTTGAAACTTCTATTCCTAGGAAGTTAGAAGATGGTTGGGAGCCCATCATTAAGATGAAGGTCAATGATTTTGATTGTAATGCTTTATGTGATCTTGGTGCAAGTATTTCGTTATGCCTAAGAAAATCTATGATATGCTTGACTTGCCACCATTGAAAAATTGTTATTTGGATGTTAATCTTGCTGATAATGCTATAAAGAAACCTTTGGGGAGGATTGATAATGTTCGCATTATGGTTAACAATAACCTTGTCCCCGTTGATTTTGTTGTCTTGGATATTGAATGCAATGCATCTTGTCTCATTATATTGGGAAGACCTTTTCTTCGAACTGTTGGTGCTATTATTGATATGAAGGAAGGTAATATTAAGTATCAATTTCCTCTTAAGAAAGGTATGGAACACTTCCCTAGAAAGAGAATGAAGTTACCTTATGATTCTATTATTAGAACAAATTATGATGTTGATGCTTCATCTCTCGATAATACTTGATTCATACTTTCGCGCCTAGCCGAAAGGCGTTAAAGAAAAGCGCTTATGGGAGACAACCCATTATTTTACTTCTGCACTTTTGTTTTATATTTGAGTCTTGGAAGTTGTTACTACTGTAGCAACCTCTCCTTATCTTTATTTTATTGCATTGTTGTGCCAAGTAAAGTCTTTGATAGTAGGGTTGATACTAGATTTGGATTACTGCGCAGAAACAGATTTCTTACTGTCACGAAATTGAGCAGCCCCTTCTGTAGGTAATTTAGAAAAATCTGCCAATTTATGTGCGTGATCCTCAAATATGTACGCAACTTTCATTCAATTTGAGCATTTTCATCTGAGCAAGTTAAGTGCCCCAGAAAAATTCGTCTTTACGGACTGTTCTGTTTTGACAGATGCTGCTTTTTATTTCGCATTGCCTGTTTTGCTATGTTTGATGGATTTCTTTGTTCCATTAACTTTCAGTAGCTTTGTGCAATGTCCAGAAGTGTTAAGAATGATTATGTCACCTCTGAATATGTGAATTTTTGATTATGCACTAACCCTCTAATGAGTTTGTTTTGAGTTTGTTGTGGAGGAAGTTTTCAAGGGTCAAGAGAGGAGGATGATACAATATGATCAAGAAGAGTGAAAAGTCTAAGCTTGGGGATGCCCCCGTGGTTCATCCCTGCATATTTTAAGAAGACTCAAGCATCTAAGCTTGGGGATGCCCAAGGCATCCCTTCTTCATCGGCAACTTATCAGGTCACCTCTAGTGAAACTATATTTTTATTTCGTCACATCTTATGTGCTTTACTTGGAGCGTCTGTATGTTTTTGTTTTTGTTTTTGTTTGAATAAAATCGGATCCTAGCATTCCTTGTGTGGTAGAGAGACACGCTCCGCTCGTTCATATGAACACTGGTGTTCTTAGCTTTACTTTTAATGTTCATGGCGAAGGTTGAAACTGCTTCATTCATTGTTATATGGTTGGAAACAGAAAATGCTTCATGTGGTAATTGGTATAATGTCTTGAATAATTTGATACTTGGCAATTGTTGTGCTCATATAGATCATGTTTAAGCTCTTGCATCATGTACTTTGCACCTATTAATGAAGAACTACATAGAGCTTGTTAAAATTTTGTTTGTATGATTGCTCTCTCTAGAGTCTAGATATTTTCTGGTTAAGGTGTTTGAACAACAAGGAAGACAGTGTAGAGTCTTATAATGCTTGCAATATGTTCTTATGTAAGTTTTGCTGTACCGGTTTATACTTGAGTTTGCTTCAAACAACCTTGCTAGCCTAAGCCTTGTATAGAGAGGAATTCTTCTCGTGCATCCAAATCCTTGAGCCAAAAACTATGCCATTTGTGTCCACCATACCTACCTACTACATGGTATTTCTCTGCCATTCCAAAGTAAATTATTTGAGTGCTACCTTTAAAATTCTATTCTTTGTCTTTACAATATATAGCTCATGGGAAAATAGCCTTAAAAACTATTGTGGTAAAGAATATGTAGCTTATGTGTCTTATTTCTTATAAGTTGCTTGTTGAGAGGTAACCATGTTTCTGGGGACGCCACCAACTATTACACCTTTGTTGAATATCATGTGAGTTGCTATGCATGTTCGTCTTGTCTGAAGTAAGGGTGATTTATCATGATCAAATGGTTTGAGTATGCATATTGTTAGAGAAGAATATTGGGCCGCTAACTAAAGCCATGAATCATGGTGGAAGTTTCTTGGACATTAATCCTCAATCTCTTATGAGAATATTATATGTTGTTGAATGCTTATGCATTAAAGAGGAGTCCATTACATGTTGTCTATGTTGTCCCGGTATGGATGCCTAAGTTGAGAATAATCAAAAACGAGAAATCAAATGCGATGTTTCTCCTTAGACCTTTGTACAGGCGGCATAGAGGTACCCCTTTGTGACACTTGGTTGAAACATATGTTATGCAATGATAATCCATGTAAATCCAAGCTAATTAGGACAAGGTGAGAGCACTATTGGTAATCTATGCATGAGGCTTGCAACTTATAAGATGTCTTATACATAACACATATGATTTATTACTACCGTTGACAAAATTGTTTCTATGTTTTCAAAATGAAAAGCTCTAGCACAAAAATAGTAATCCATGCTTCCTCTCGCGAAGGGCCTTTCTTCTACTTTATTGTTGAGTCAGTTTACCTACTTCTTTCTATCTTAGAAGCAAACACTTGTATCAACTGTGTGCATTGATTCCTACATACTTGCTTATTTGCATTCATCATATTACTTTGTGTTGACAATTATCCATGAGATATACACGTTGAAGTTGAAAGCAACTGCTGAAACTTATATCTTCATTTGTGTTGCTTCAAAGCTTTCTACTAATAATTTATTGCTTTATGAGTTAACTCTTATGCAAGTATTATTGATGCTTGTCTTGAAAGTACTATTCATGAAAAGTCTTTGCTATATGATTCAGTTGTTTATTCATTGTCTTTACCGTTGCTTCGAATCGCTGCATTCATCTCATATGCTTTACAATAGTATTGATCAAGATTATGATAGCATGTCACTTCAGAAATTATCCTTGTTATCGTTTACCTACTCGAGGGAGAGTAGGAACTAAGCTTGGGGATGCTTGATACGTCTCAAACGTATCTATAATTTCTTATGCTCCATGCTACTTTTATGATGATACTCACATGTTTTATACACACTTTATGTCATTATTATGCATTTTCCGGCACTAACCTATTGACGAGATGCCGAAGAGCCAGTTGTTGTTTTCTGCTGTTATTGGTTTCAGAAATCCTACAAAGGAAATATTCTCGGAATTGGAAGAAATCAACGCCTAGGGTCTTATTTTTCCACGAAGCTTCCAGAAGACCGAAAGGGATACGAAGTGGGGCCACGAGGTGGCCAGACCATAGGCCGGCGCGGCCAGGGAGGGGCCCGCGCCGCCCTATGGTGTGGGCCCCTCGTCGGCCCTCCGACTCGCCCCTTCCGCCTACTTATAGCCTTCGTCGCGAAAACCCCGGCACCGAGAGCCACGATACGGAAAACCTTCCGGAGATGCCGCCGCCGCCAATCCCATCTCGGGGGATTCGGGAGATCGCCTCCGGCACCTCGCCGGAGAGGGGAATCATCTCCCGGAGGACTCTTCATCACCATGATCGCCTCCGGATTGATGTGTGAGTAGTTTACCCCTGGACTATGGGTCCATAGCAGTAGCTAGATGGTTGTCTTCTACTCATTGTGCTATCATGTTAGATCTTGTGAGCTGCCTATCATGATCAAGATCATCTATTTGTAATGCTACATGTTGTGTTTGTTGGGATCCGATGAATATGGAATACTATGTCAAGTTGATTATCAATCTATCATATATATGTTGTTTATGTTCTTGCATGCTCTCCGTTGCTAGTAGAGGCTCGACCAAGTTGATACTTGTGACTCCAAGAGGGAGTATTTATGCTCGATAGTGGGTTCATGCCTCCATTGAATGCGGGACGGTGACGTAAAGTTCTAAGGTTGTGGATGTGCTTGTTGCCACTAGGGATAAAACATCAATGCTTTGTCTAAGGATATTTGTGTTGATTACATTACGCAGCATACTTAATGCAATTGTCTCGTTGTTTGCAACTTAATACCGGAAGGGGTGCGGATGCTAACCTCGAAGGTGGACTTTTTAGACATAGATGCATTCCGGATAGCGGTCTATGTACTTTGTCGTAATGCCCTGATTAAATCTCATAGTAGTCATCGTGATATGTATGTGCATTGTTATGCCCTCTCTATTTGTCAATTGCCCAACTGTAATTTGTTCACCCAACATGCTATTTATCGGAGAGACACCACTAGTGAACTGTGGACCCCGGTCCATTCTTTTACATCTGAAATACAATCTACTGCAAACTCTGTTCTTTATTGTTCTTCGCAAACAAACATCATTTTCCACACCATACGTTTAATCCTTTGTTTACAGCAAGCCGGTGAGATTGACAACCTCACTGTTAAGTTGGGGCAAAGTATTTTGATTGTGTTGTGCAGGTTCCACGTTGGCGCCTGATGACCCACAAGTATAGGGGATCACAACAGTCTTCGAGGGAAGTAAAACCCAGTTTATTGATTCGACACAAGGGGAGCCAAAGAATATTTGTAAGCCTTAACAGCGGAGTTGTCAATTCAGCTGCACCTGGAAACAGACTTGCTCGCAAGAGTTTATCAGTAGTAACAGTTTTATAGCAGTAGTAGTAGTGAAATATCAGCAATAGTGTAACAAAGACAGCAGTAGTGATTATAGTAAACAGCAGGATTAAAATACTTTAGGCACGGGGATGGATGAACGGGCGTTGCATGGATGAGAGAAACTCATGTAACAATCAAGGTAGGGCATTTGCAGATAGTAATAAAACGGTATCCAAGTACTAATCAATCAATAGGCATGTGTTCCATATTTAGTCGTACGTGCTCGCAATGAGAAACTTGCACAACATCTTTTGTCCTACCAGCCGGTGGCAGCCAGGCCTCTAGGGAATCTACTGGAAATTAAGGTACTCCTTTTAATAGAGCACCGGAGCAAAGCATTAACACTCCGTGAACACATGTGATCCTCATATCACCGCCTTCCCCTTCGGTTGTCCCAATTTCTGTCACTTTGGGGCCTCGGGTTTCGGACAACAATACGTGTATACAACTTGCAGGTAAGATCATAAAGCAATGAATATCATCATGAATTGATAACATGTTCAGATCTGAGATCATGGCACTCGGGCCCTAGTGACAAGCATTAATCATAACAAGTTGCAACAATATCATAAAAGTACCAATTACGGACACTAGGCACTATGCCCTAACAATCTTATGCTATTACATGACCAATCTCATCCAATCCCTACCATCCCCTTCAGCCTACAGCGGGGGAATTACTCACACATGGATGGGGGAAACATGGTTGGTCGATGGAGAGGCGTCGGTGGTGCCAGAACGGAGTTTCTGGTCCCGAGACGGAGTTTCGCGACGGTGGCGGCGTACTGGATGGTTTCTGGCGACTTCGACTTCTCGTCTCGCGTTTTTAGATCGAAACCCTTAAGTAGTCCAGAGGGGGGCGTCAGAGGCTGGCCGAGGCGGCCACACAGTAGGGCGGCGCGCCCCCCCTCCAGGCCGCGCCGGCCTAGTGTGTGGGGGCCCTGGGCCTCCCCCAGGCCTGCCCTTCTGCTCCCTCGAATCTTCTCGGAAAAATAAGCCCTTCGACATAAATTCCGGGGATTTTCCTGAAAGTTGAATTTCGCGCAAAAACGAGACACCGGAGGCAATTCTGCTGAAAACAGCGTTAGTCCGTGTTAGTTGTATCCAAAATACAAAATTAGAGGCAAAACAATAGCAAAGTGTTCGGGAAAGTAGATACGTTTTGGACGTATCAACTCCCCCAAGCTTAGCTTATTGCTTGTCCTCAAGCAATTCGGTTAACAACCGAGTGCGATAAAAGAACTTTCAAGAACACATTTGCTCATATGATGTAAATATTCTCATGATATGGCAAGTACTTAAGCAATTCATAATAAGATACATGCAAATAAAATCATCTAATAGCTATATCAATCATGGAAAGAGTACCAACAAATTAATAATAAGCATCATGAATCATGTCTATCAGCAAGATTGCAATGTTCATAGAAGGATATGATAAAGTGGTATCTCGCTTGCCCGTATTTGTACAGCAAAATATAAATGCTCGGGCACCTTTGAAGTTCATGGAAAGACTGGAAGTAGAGATTATCAAAGATAAAAGCATCAAAGCTATATACCACAGTTAATCACATTTTGGGACAAGCATATTATACTAAGAATGATAGTTGTGCTCTCAAGAAAGTGCTCAAAGAAAGGATGGAGACTCAATGTAAAAGTAAAAGATTGACCCTTCGCAGAGGGAAGCAGTGATTAACATGTGCTAGAGCTTTTCATTTGTAAAACAGGAGTAAAATTATTTTGAGAGGTGTTTGTTGTTGTCAACGAATGATAGTGGGTACTCTAACTACCTCGTCAACCAGACTTTCAAGAGCGGCTCTCATGAAGGACGTTATCTCTACCAGCAAGGTAAATCATCCTTCTTCTCTTTTGTTTACACATGTACTTTAGTTTTATTATGGGTGACACTCCCCCCAACCTTTGCTTACACAAGCCATGGCTAACCGAATCCTCGGGTGCCTTCCATCAATCACATACCATGGAGGAGTGTCTATTTGCAATTTAAGCTGCTTACTGATAAATCATGGCAAAACATGTGAAGAGAATTATTAATAAAAGTTGATTAATTGGGGCTGGGAACCCCGTTGCCAGCTCTTTTTGCAAAATTATTGGATAAGCGGATGTGCCACTAGTCCATTATGAAAGTCTGTCATGAGTAAATGACAAGATTGAAAGATAAACACCACATACTTCCTCATGAGCTATAAAACATCAACACAAATTGAGAAGTATTTTGAAGGTTTAAAGGTAGCACATGAGAATTTACTTGGAATGGTTTGAAATGCCATGCATAGGTATTTATGGTGGACACTCGGAATAACTTGGTTTCCGGGGTTTGGAAGCACGAGCAGCGTTCCCGCTCAGTACAAGTGAAGGCTACCAATAGATCGGGAAGCGACAATCAAGAGAGCAAGAATCGTCATAATCATGCTTGCGACAAAATAAATTAACGGAGGCATAAAAGTGATACAAGAACTCGGGGTAAAGTAGATCATCGAGGCTTAATTGAAATTTGTTCGAGTCATATGCATGCGTGAGCATGTGCCAAGTTGATTCAAGTGAATTATTCACGAGAGGATACCACAATGTCATATCTATCTATGAATAAAACAATGCAAGCAAATATTTATGACATGCTACTCATATTAATAAATTGGAGCTAAACATGAGAGATCATGAACTACTAGACTTTCTTAAATGACATATACCTCACATGAACCAACTAAGCATGCTCACATGGATGAGTATATGTACAAAAATGAAAACAAATAGAGTTCATACCAGCCTCTCACCACAGTCGAATTGTCGTAGATCGTCATTATTGCCTTTCACTTGTGTAGCTTGAATAATATGAAATGAAAACCAAGCTCCCGCCACCGATGACCACTGAACTCCATAATGAACTTTACAAAACTAAAGAAGAACAGCAAATATTTTTGGTGTTTTCGAATTGGAAAAAGAACAAAAGGAAACAAGCAAAATCTTTTTGGATTTTCTTATACCAAACCAACGATAGCAAATAGAGCAAGATAAAAGCAAGAACCTAAAATAAACAAATGGTAAAGAGAAATAACAGAAATATTTTTGGTCTTTTTGTGTTTTAGGAAAGAAACAAAGTAAAAACAAGAGAATGAAAACTAAAAGAGTCACATAAACACAAAGCAGCAGAAATTCGTCAAACTTGACAAGACAGACAAGAATTGATTTTTAAGAAATTCTTCCGCTGCTCAGCTCGAAAAGTGTTCAACTAATGAAAGTTAGATAACAACCTGGGGAACATGCACAAAAATTGGCTTCGTAAAATAACGTTCTGGCTGTTTTTGAGAAAAAAATTTGGTATCAGTCCAGAATCTGTTTTCAATCAGCACTTCCCCAAATATCATCTCCCTCTTATTAGAAAACCACTTCAAGAAGCTAAACAAGTATGTACAAGTATCCAGCAACTATAATATGCAAAGAATGAGTGATGCCGGTATACCTCCCCCAAGCTTAGGCTTTTGGCCTAAGTGGAGATCAATCCCATGGTGCCCATGAAGTAGCACCTCCGTAGTACGACGAAGATGGATCCTGTTCGGGTATGTGCTGGAAGAAGCACCAGGATACGTGACGGTGTAGTCGTGGGAGGGCTCGGCGTCCTCGGAGTCATGCTGCTGGTGGAAGCCACGTATCTTCAGCTGCTCATCCACCTCCTCCTTAGAGCGCGACCACGGTTTCCTGTGAATACTGAACAAATCTGGCTGCGGCAAAGGGATTTCCCTCTCATCCCCGTCAGCAAACAACATTCTATAGACAATATTATCTAAACTAGAGTCAGTTGTAACAAATTGATGACTCTTCATAGTAGCAATATCAAGCCTTATAGGAGTTAATTTCACATCAGTAGGGTCAAGAGGAAGATCCAGATATGCTAGCATGCGTGAGGCAATAATTCCTCCAAAAATAGGCCCTTTGTTAGACAGACGGCGAGCAACAAGAGCACCAAGATGATAAGGTGTCTCTCCAGTAAGTGCAGCAACTAAGAAATCAAGATGATAACTAGAAATATTGCTAGTGTTCTCCCTACCAAGAATGCTAGTAGCAAGATAATAAGTGAAATATTTAATGGCAGGGAGTTGAATGTTTCTTATCTTTCCGCGCTGAATGGTGCGACAATCATCATTGGTGACTCCTCGATAGAGCTCCAGCAAATCCTTGGGATTTCTCTCGATCTTCTTTGCTGTACCTAGAGGGGCAATATCCAATGCAGTACAAAAATCCTTCAACTTCATAGTGATAGGATTACCATAGATCCTGAATGCAACTGATGGTTGATAGTGCTTGTTGATGAACTGAAAGCTCTCAACAAAGATTTTAGTAAGCATGTAGTATTGATCATCGTCCTCCATGTAGGCGGTTAAGCCCACATTACCGACGAGGACCAAGAAATCATCCAGCAACCCTGCATTACTCAAAAAGTTATAACATGGAAAAGATGAAGTGTTAGGGACTCCATTGTCCTCTTCGGCTTCGAAGCTCGGTGCGATGACATCCTCATTATAGGATCGTCTAATCCGAGTGGATGACCTTGAGGGCCTCCCCGTGCTTGTCATCTCTCTTTCAAACACTTCTCCAAAGTTATAGTTATCCATCTTCCTTTTCTGAAAATTTTCAACAAACATTATAAAATTTGATTTGGTTACATATAATTGAGGGAAACTACTATAGGAACTTGGTAGAGTACTAAGCATGCATCAAAACTAGTTTTTACCACTTAGAACAAGCATGCAAGCTCACTAAACATGTTACCTACAGCAGCAAAATATTCAAGATATACTCAACCAAACAAAATTCTACTTGGATAATCGGAGGAGTCACATACCGAAGAGCAAATGTGCCAAATTTCAGACAGAAATCTGGGCTGAGCAAAGAGATTGAGAAATCTTGAGCTCTTGAGCAGAAACGCGAGTGAGAGAAAGTGAGTACAAGTTTTTTCGGGAGAGAGAGTGAGATGTGAGGAAGAGATGAAGTAGTTGGGCAAGGAGGGGCCCACACCATAGGGTGGCGCGCCCCCCTCCTTGGCCGCGCCGGCTGGTGGGGTGCCACCCTGGGGTGTCCCACTGGTCATCCCCAGATGCTCCCAGGTGCCTCTTCGAAAAATAAGACCTGCTGTATAATTTTCGTGGATTTTTGAAAACTTTGAAAAACGCACATTTCTGGGTGTCAAAATTATTATTACAGGGCAGAAAAAGATTTTCAAACCTCTATACAACTAACGAACTTTGCAAAACAAAAAGTGCTACAGCAAGTAGAACAAGTGGAGGGAGAAAGAGATGTTGTTTAGTTCCTCTATGCATATAAAATGAATTTGTTAACAAGGTTGATCAAGTCTTGCCACCAAATAAATTTTACATAACATAAGAAGAAATAAACCTCAAATCAATCATGTTACCTTGAATTGAATTGATATGGATCCAATCATAATATTTTGATATCCTTGCTTAGGCTCATATATAGGACAATCAATAGTTCCCACTTTGATAATTCTCACATTAGAAATTGTATTAACTCCACATACTTCATCAATCCTCTTGGGAAAATAAACGGTATGCTCCTTGTCATCGACATTGAAAGTAACTTTTCCTTTATTGCAATCAATAACAGCCCCTGCGGTGTTAAGAAAAGGTCTCCCAAGAATAATAGAAATATTATCATCTTCGAGCATTTCCAACACAACAAAATCGCTTAATATTAAGCAATTATTAGTAACTTGAATAGGAACATCCTCACATATACCAACAGGAATAGCAAGAGATTTATCAGCCATTTGCAAAGATATATTAGTTGGTATCAACTTATCTAAATAAAGTCTCTTGTAAAGAGAAAAAGGCATAACACTAACACCTGCTCCCAAATCACATAGAGCAGCTTCTAACATAATTATTCTTGATGGAACAAGGAATAGTCGGTATACCTCGGGTCGCCTAGCCTTCTTTGGAACTTTGCCATTGAAAGAGTAATTAGCAAGCATAGTGGAAATCTCCTCATTAGGAATTTTCCTTTTGTTAGAGACAATATCTTTCATATACTTTGAATAAGGAGGCAATTTAATAGCATCAGTCAAAGGGATTTGCAGGAATAAAGGTTTCATCCAATCACAGAATTTGTTATAGTGTTCTTCTTCCTTTGATTTTAGTTTCTTAGCAGGAAAAGGCATTTGCTTTTGAACCCAAGGTTCTCTTTCATTACCATGTTTCTTAGCAATAAAATCTTCTTTAGTATACTTTTTATTTTTAGCATGCTTTTCGAGTTCTGCTTCAACCTCTTCTTTATCAAAAGCATCATTCTTATCATTATCTTTATCATGTTCATTACCACTTTCAGTTTCAGCATCAGAAATAGAAATACTATTAGGATCATTAACAGGCTTAGAGGATTCTACAACACACTACAAGAAAAGTTCTGATAGATAACATCTCAAAATCGTCCGCTAAGGGGTATTTTTCGTCGCCTATGGGCCTAACCCGATGATATGGGTTCTGTTGTCGAAACTGCGTCAGGCAAAGTCCTACGACGATTTTTTCGGTCCGTCGCGCTTGGGCGCTCTTCCGCCACGGAAAATCGGACCGCTGCGTGAAGTGTTTCCGGAGCCCGTTGACCGCCGACGTCATGCAACCGACACGTGGCGTACGCCGTTGACCGGCGCTTAACGGCGTTAACCGCCGAAACCCCGTGGTAGATGGTAGGCCCACACGAGGCCTCGCCACGTCTTAAGAGGGCCGGCCCATTAAGTTTACGGGTCGGGCCAGCTGACTTAGTTTGACCTGGCCAACTATATAGTCGGGCTGGTCCATTAGTTACGTGGGCCGGCCTAACCTCTAAGGTTGACTCGGTCAAAACATTAATGGGCCGCCCACTAAGCATGTGGGCCGGCCGAATGCACTCGTTTGACCGGTCAACGAGCAAAAGGGTCGGCCCACAAAACATGTGGGACCCACTTTCATGTTATCGGGCCTAGCCCATTTACTAAGTGGGGTCCACCTTAAAGCAAGTGGGCCGGCCCAAGAAGTTATTGGGCCGGCCCAACTAGCCGGTGGGTCCCACTTTCCTCGCTAATCGGCCGGCCCATTTAGTGCGTGGGGTCCACATTAGATCAAATGGGCCACCCACCAAGCCGGTGGCCGGGCCAAGCACATGTGGATCCCACTTTCCCGTTAATGGGCCAGCCCATTTAGTATGTGGGGTCCACCATATAGCAAGTGGGCCGAGCCCAACAAGATAGTGGGTCTGGCCAAAAACACGAGTGGGTCCCACTTTCCAGCTTAAAGGGCCTAGCCCATTTAGTATGTGGGGTCCACCATATAGCAAGTGGGTCGGCCCAACAAGCTAGTGTGCCGGCCAAAAGCACAGTGGGTCCCACTTTCCAGCTTAAAGGGCCAGCCCATTTAGTATGTGGGGTCCACCATATAGCAAGTGGGCCGGCCCAACACGCTAGTGGGTCGGCCAAAAACGCAGTGGGTCCCACTTTCCTCTTAAAGGGCCGGCCCATTTAGTATGTGGGGTCCATCATGTAGCAAGTGGGCCGGCCCAACAAGACAGTGGGCCGGGCCAAAAGCACAGTGGGTCCCACTTTCTCGTTAACCAGTCGGCCCAGGAAGTAAGTGAGCCGGCCCAAAATGAAAGTGGGTCCCACACTACTGTTAATGGGCCGGCCCAATCATATAGGGCCCCGGTTGTTTGACTAGTCAACTTGCATTAAATTTCATGAGCCTAAAATCCGATATCAATGATACACACAATTACATACACAAATAAAATAACTAGGAAAATTACAAGGCAATTAATGTGCCCAAATAAAAAAAATTACATAGAATCATTGAGGACTTCTATTAGCATCATCAATAACACGTTGACATTTGGCAATCGCCTTGATTGAATCTTGTGTACTCTTGGTCAACATATCGCCTACGTGACCTTAAAGCAAGCAATACCATGTCTTTTATAAAGTACAGACCTTGAGATGTTCACTGTTTGATGAAAAGAATGGTCTAGGTTGACGGCTATGAGAGGATGCATCGTAACAAAGATCGGAACTTTTTGTGGGCCTCTCTTCTAATGAAGATTGTTTCATCGAACCGCATTCCGATAATAATGCAAAATGAGTTAAACGATGAACTATGCAAACATGTATTAAGCATTGTCGATATGAGATAGTCACAAGTACTAAGCGCGTGACTTACATTATATCGTTGCATAGGCTCACGTCGAACCTTTTTTGCGCTCTATCTTCTACTAAGGACTTCTTCATTACAACCGCATTCTAGTAATATTGCAAACATAGTTACAACAGTGAACTATTCAAACATTTATTATGCAATGTAGATATAAGATAATAACAAGTTGCATAAATAAGACAATGTATGGAACTTGTACTAAGCGTACTTACATCATAATGTTGCACTGAGGTCGCTTTGGCGACTATCTTCTAATGATGACTCGGCTTCACTAAAAATAGTTACAACAATTAACTATTCAAACATGTATTACGCA
>NC_061514.1:236656755-236682894 GCF_022539505.1 Lolium rigidum
TAAATGCTAGTAGTGAATTATGGTTGAGTAATATT
Organism: Lolium rigidum; assembly: GCF_022539505.1. Taxonomy (NCBI): domain Eukaryota; kingdom Viridiplantae; phylum Streptophyta; class Magnoliopsida; order Poales; family Poaceae; genus Lolium; species Lolium rigidum. The sequence continues at coordinate 236,656,791 of NC_061514.1, forward strand.
CAATGTTATGATATTTAAGTTGTGGTGTTATTCTTCTAGTGGTGTCGTGTGAACGTCGACTACACGACACTTCACCATTTATGGGCCTAGGGGAATGCATCTTGTACTCGTTTGCCAATTGCGGGGTTGCCGGAGTGACGTAAACCTAAACCCCGTTGGTATATCGATGCGAGAGGGATCGCAGGATCTCGTAGTTTAAGGCCGTGGTTAGATTTATCTTAATTACTTTCTTGTAGTTGCGGATGCTTGCAAGGGGTATAATCACAAGTATGTATTAGTCCTAGGAAGGGCGGTACATTAGCATAGGTTCACCCACACAACACTTATCAAAACAATGAAGATTAATCAGCCGTATGTAGCGAAAGCACTAGACTAAAATCCCGTGTGTCCTCGAGAACGTTTGGTCATTATAAGTAAACAAACCGGCTTGTCCTTTGTGCTAAAAAGGATTGGGCCACTCGCTGCAATTATTTCTCTCGCATTTTACTTACTCGTACTTTATTCATCCGTTACATCAAAACCCCCGAATACTTGTCTGTGAGCATTTACAGTGAATCCTTCATCGAAACTTCTTGTCAACACCTTCTGCTCCTCGTTGGGTTCGACACTCTTATTTATCGAAAGTACTACGATACACCCCCTATACTTGTGGGTCATCACTGCTGTACGCATCACACCTTCCACTTGGGGTTCCCAACGGGCGTGTGCTTTACGCGTCATCACCCAAGCGCGCATCCTTCTACGACGTCGACGATGTATCCACATCAGAGACCTGTGTGCGGTGACCCAACAAACCACTGCATGTTGTAGTATACAAGTCGTTGATATGACATTCATGAAGGGGCTTCTTCACAAATATCACATCCCTCAGAGTGGTACAACAGAAACATTGCAGGTCATAACACTCCACATATATTACAAATACGGTTCTTAACAAGTTGGCATTCTCACAGGTCCGATGAGAACACCCTAAGATCTTACTTAAGTGTCATTACAACTTCAAACTAAAAGTAGACATGACAAGCTCAGCAGCTTAACTTATTTAAGTAATTCACTATGTTGCTCGGCTCCGACATGTCTAAGGTAGGTCTCTACTCCTCTTAGTTCATCTGGTGTTCCTATGCACACCATTTGCTTGTGCTGGCATGCTATAATTGATGTATGTACTTGTTTACTAGGTTGTACTTGTCCTAACTGCTCCCATGGTTCCATCTGGAGACTGTGATGCTATTGGTTGCCATGCTACTTGTCAAAACCCGGATTTTTAAGTCCAGATGCCTATTATACCATACATCGCAATCCCAGGAAGATTGTTTTTGCGAGACATAATAGTTGAATATCAAAGAGTCATCATTCATTACAATACCAACATAGTCATTACACAAATAGGATCACATGATCCAGTCTCATTACAACACTTGATCTATTGATCATTACACAAATACGTAGCGGAAGCGAAGTAGTAGTGGACTATCTATTCCACAGGCAACGCTTGACGTTAGAAGCTCCTAGTTGTTGTAGACGTCCTGCTGGTCGTCATCTTCATACTGTTGTTCGGCTTCATAGTCTGGCCATTTGAATAGCCAGGGACAAAGCCGTGAGTACTTTCAAGTACTCGCAACTAATACTAATGTAAGTACTAACATTGCTATGGAGAGTGTTCTAAGCTCTAGGGTTATTTGCATAAAGCCAATTTTTGTTTACAAACATTTTAGTAAACAACTCCTCATGTGCTAACTAACTCCAGTGGGAACATTAGTGTCATTCCCACAACTCTGTTGTGATTCAAATTCAAAGTCACTTGTCAAGTTCAAGTCACAAGTCAAAAAGATATAAATTTCTGATGACGGAAACAGTATGGCCTTTCCAACTGTCCATGACCGCGGACGCGGCTATTCGAATAGGTTTACACTCTGCAGAGGTTGCACACTTGTGCCACAACATTTGATTACATCCGTCAGGGATAACCCCGAATCATCGTAACTCAGTACGCGGATCATCAACCGTTAACCTTTCACTTACACATCCTAGTATAGGCACCTCTCCCCATGAGCTTGGCCTCCCGGTGATAGCCAACTGTTATCCCGGTAACTGCACAGGGCTTGGCCGTACAATTCACCTCAATTCACGTCATTTCACTTTCAACGGAGGCAGCCTCGACATAACCTCTATGACGCTTGTTTAGAGGGAACCCATACTAAAACACATAAATTTCCAGCTAAGCCTTACCCATAATCAGGTATTGTGGGGGTACTCAAAAATTGGAAAGGTATCGCATCCAACTCAATCATCAGGGTTTAACCAGTTCACCAAGTCAAATTCATGTCATATTCACCTTCAAAATCTTTCAATGGAAATGACTCATCATTCCAAGGTTTTCACCATCATTTCACAAACACATGTTCCCATCTAGAGTAGTCAGTTTTAATTTAGCACTAGCATCTAAGTATGAGGGGTGCTAAGTAATTTGCTTTGCTTCTAGGCTAACTTTGATACTCTTGTACTAATCCAATACTAACCAAGTGAATCATAAATCAAAAAGTACTTTGATAAAGCAAAAGTAATAAAGCTTGTAAAGTGAAACTTGGAAATAGGATCATGAACATAAAATAAATGGGGTGATGCCTTGCTCATGGTGAGCTTTGCACTTTGCAAGAGTATTATCTTGCCTTGGTTGGGGAATTGGTCAAAGTGGTCTTCTTCTCCTTGGAAGTAGACCTCCTCCTCCTCTTGATACTCCTCGGTACTAGCGTCTAAAATACGAATACGAGGTATACAATCATCAAACCAAACTTAAGTACTAGGCTAAGCACACACACATGAGTCACACAACTTAGGCTAGCATCACCCATTACTATTAAGTTGGTGGACTTGTTTTCTTATTTAAGAAAAATAATTTCCTCTCATACTAATTAAGGTGTTACTTTTACTTCCTTAGAGAAATAATTTCCTCTCATTATCTTATTACAATTTAATTTCCTTCATGAAAAGATATGACCTAGGTTGACCAAAGTCAACCTCTTCATACTCATCATTTAAGAAAATGATTTAAATGAGGTGAAGCACCTCATACAATTTAATCCTAACATAGAAATGATTTAATATCATCAAACAATTTCTCATGAGACCTAATTGACCATGGTCTCTACCTCATTTTGAAATGTTTGTGACAAGATTTAAATGAGAGAGAATCTCCCATATGATTTATAAATAGTTTTGGACAATATCTTTGACTAAGAATAGCCATATAGTCTTCTAATTAAACTAGGCCATGATCACCCAAAGTAACCATGCCATATTTTTGCATAAACAATTAATGTAAGTAAAATGTGAGCTATAGGAGTTGGAATCAACTTAATAGCATTTGTAGTTGATTTTTAAATATTATTTGAAGTCACAAAAGTCCCTGCCTTGTTTATTTTTCTACTTTAATTCTACAACAGATCTAGGGTTCAAACCAGTGTAGTTGTGTAGGTAAAACTCTCAGCTTTCCAACAATATCAAGTTTGTAAAATTTGGCCAAGTATATTTTTCCCTATTAAATTTTGAAACTAGCATCAGATTGCAAATTAAATCTAACTGGAAATTCGAATTCAAACTAGTGGGCTGGCGGGAAACGTTGCTGGGCTAAGCAGAGCGAGAAGGAAGTGGGCCGGCCCTGCATCGCAGCGGGCCAGCTGACAGGGTGGGAGCCACCCGTCAGTGGGACTTAGCCAGCGAATCGGTACGCTGAGCGTGAGCCGTGCGATTAGAAGAGGATCGCACGGTCGAGGGACGTCGTCGTCTCCGACGAGAGATGAACTCACTGGCGGCGGCGGTAGGGGTTCGGCGTGCTCGTCGGAGCTCCGGCGGTCGTCGGAGGTGTGCGCAGTGACGTGGTCGACGATGTCGAAGCGCCTGGTAGCAGTGGCGTTTCCTGGGGCGGCGTCTAGCTCCGGCGATCTTCTGCGACGGAGGGCGGCGGTGAGGTAGCGATTGGGGCTCTCTGGTGGACAATGTGGAGCTGCGAGGTGGCTAGGCGAGTCAGGGGGAAGAGGGGAGGCGTGGTGCGTGCTCAATTTGAGGAGCGGGGTGCTCCTTTTATAGCAGCTGGAGGTGCTGCGGCTCGGTGGAGAGGGGCGATCATGGCGACGGCGTCTGGAGCGACGAAGGGGAAAGGGAGTGGGCGCGTACGGTTGGTGACGTCCAGGCGGTCATCACGCTGCTCTTGGAATAGCAAACGGTGGTCTCAAGCGACGGGGCGAATGACGAGAGCGGGCAGCACCGTGGCGGACGGTCGTCGGAGTGGGCGTCGTCTGCGGCGTTCCCGCGGGCCAATCAAGGTGTCTGGGCGGTGCGCGGTGACGTCGTGAAGCCAGTCGTGCAGAGAGCCAGGGCGGAGGTGACGCGAGCGAGCGAGGCGACGGGCGCTCTGGATGTGCCAGTGGTGCTCGTCGTGCGCGCTCTGGCGCGTGCTTGTGCACGTCTGGGCGCATCTGGTCGCGTCGCGTTCTGCACACTGCGATGGGATTTTTTGTCGAGGCTGGGTCTGGGCGTGATCAGGAGAGTGAGAGGAGCATGCCAGACATGGTGGTGCAGGGTGGAGGTGAGAGGTGAGGGAGATGGCACGGGGTGGCCATGCCATGCCACGGCATGGTCATGCCTTTGTCATTTTGAGCAGGTGGAGGTGCTGGCAAGGAGGGGCACTGGTGCTGAGAGGTGAAGAGGGTCTCCAGAGCTGCAGAGAGGGCAGGGTTGGACTTGGTCCAACTCAGAATCTCAGCATGGGCCTCATTTTCCTCTCTGCCCACAAAGTGTTTGATAAAATGCCCGAAAGAAATTTATTTTCAAATTTTGAAAAGATTTTTGGTGGAGTGTAAAGATATAATAAGATAAGTAGAATGGAGGTGGTGATGGTCAAAATGAAGTTGAAATGCAAAATCACATATTGCATATGATCTTACATATGTTTCATGGTCCCTACTTTGCTTGCTCATCATTTGAACTTGAGAAAGAATTTGGGGTGATGGTTTTGGGCAAAGTTGTTCACCTTGATGTTGTCTTGGATGAGGTGCAAAGAGTTGGCAAAGTATAGTTTAGAAATCTTCCAAACCAGGGGCTCAAAGTGGGCATTAGGCTAAAAATGTCACATGTGACCATATTGTATGTAACTTGGAATTTGCATTTGATTTCAATTTGATTTGAGTTTCTTTGATCCCAAAAGTGTTTAAAAGTGTTTAGTAACCATATACACCCAATGGTGCAAGCCAAAGTGGTCTAGGTTTAGAATTTGCAAAAATGGCATAAACCATATGTGTGTGTTGAGGTGAATTTTATATTTTCTTTTCTCTTTTCTTTTTTCCTTGTAATTGGATGATCAAGAGATCATGGCTAGGGTTTGAGTGTAAGTGTAATCACACAAGCAAGCATCCTGGCAAAATGCACACTCCAATAATTAACAAGGTGATCTATATACATAGCACTATATGATGATAAAAAGTTTTTGTTGGTTCTAAATTTTGGGTACTTGGAAAACTCTCTCTTTCTTTCTTTATTGAAAAGTTGGGATGTTACAAACCCTTCCCCCTTACAAAAGATCTCGTCCCGAGATCTAAAGAAAACTAGGTACTAAAGAGATCTGGGTATTCCTTCTTCATATCTTCTTCGCGCTCCCAAGTGGCTTCTTCTTCGGTGTGATTGCTCCATTGAATTTTCAGGAACTTGATACTCATGGTGCGGGTGGTCCTGAAAGCTTCTTCCAGGATGCGAATAGGCACTTCACGGTATGTCAGATCCTTGTTGATATCAATGGCTCTGTGGTCGATGTTCTTGAACACTTCGGTCTTCTCCGGCACTTCCAGGCACTTCCGAAGTAATGAGATGTGAAACACATTGTGCACAGCGGACATTTCTTCCGGTAGTTCCAGCTGATATGAAACTTCTCCTCGGCGACTCAGAACTTTGAAGGGTCCGACATATCTGGGGGCGAGCTTTCCTCTGAGTTGGAACCTCTGCATTCCTTTGAGGGGTGAGACTTTGAGATACACGAAATCTCCGATCTCGAAGGTCATCTCTCGGCGTCTCTTGTCGGTGTAGCTCTTCTGTCTTGACTGGGCGGTCTTGAGGTATTCGCGGATCTTGTGAACCTTCTCTTTAGCGTCGCGGAGAATATCTGGGCCGAAGACTTTACTATCTCTGACTTCTGACCAGTTCAAAGGGGTACGACACTTCCTTCCATACAAGGCTTCAAAGGGGGCCATCTGTAAGCTGGCTTGATAACTGTTGTTGTAGGAGAATTCTGTGTAAGGTAGGCAGTCTTCCCATTTGGATCCATACTCTAGCACACAGGCTCTCAACATATCTTCAAGTATTTGGTTGACTTTCTCGGTCTGTCCGTCAGTCTGCGGGTGATAAGCTGTGCTGAAATTCAGACGGGTTCCTAGTCCTTCATGTACTTTCTGCCAGAATCTTGAGGTGAATTGCGATCCTCTATCTGACACAATAGACTTCGGGGTTCCGTGCAGGATGACTATTCTGGAGATGTATAACTCAGCTAGCTTTGGGCCTTGGTATGTGGTCTTGACGGGGATGAAATGTGCAACCTTGGTTAACCTATCGATAACTACCCAAATGGAGTCATTTCCTCTGCTGGATTTGGGCAAACCTGTGATAAAGTCCATACCGACAGAATCCCATTTCCACTCAGGAATCTGTAATGGTTGCAACAGTCCTGCGGGTCGTTGATGTTCTGATTTGACTCGTTGATAGATATCACACTTGGCGATGTAGCTTCCTATCTCTCGCTTCATTCCGTGCCACCAGAATTGTTCCTTCAGATCTTGGTACATCTTGGTTCCTCCGGGGTGAATGGAATATAGTGTATCGTGAGCTTCCTTCAGAATGACTTGCTTCAACTCTGAATCCGACGGTACACATAAGCGTCCGTTATACCAAAGAACTCCTTCTTCATCTATGGTGAATCCTGGTGCCTTTCCTGCAGCTATCTGACTCTTGATTCCGTCAATGCTAGCATTTCCCTTCTGGGCTTCCTTGATCTGGATCATCAAAGTGGGTTGGAGCTCAATGCTGGCTAAAAATCCTTCGCTCACTAGCTCTAGTCTAAACTGTTCAAACTCCTGAAACAGGCTGGGTTGCTCTATTGCGATCATGGAGTTCAATTGACACGGCAGTCTACTCAGGGCATCCGCTACCACATTGGCCTTGCCGGGGTGGTAGTGAATCTCCATGTCGTAATCTTTGATCAATTCTATCCATCTGCGCTGTCTCATATTCAGCTCCTTCTGGGTGAAAATATAATTCAAGCTCTTGTGATCTGAATATATCTCGCACCGATTACCCATGAGGTAATGACGCCAAACTTTCAGGGCTAAGACTACGGCTGCTAACTCCAAGTCATGAGTGGGATAGTTCTGCTCATGTTGCTTCAGTTGCCTTGATAGGTATGATATCACCTTGCCTCCTTGCATCAATACACATCCAAGACCAATCTTGGATGCATCACAATAGACGTCGAAGGGCTTGGTGACATCGGGCATGATCAGAATTGGGGCTGTGGTTAATCTGCACTTGAGTTGCTGAAAGCTTTCTTCACATTTGTCATTCCAGTCAAACTTCTTGTCCTTCTTCAGCAGTTGAGTCATTGGTCTTGCGATGCTGGAAAATCCTTCAACGAATCTGCGGTAATATCCCGCTAATCCCAGAAATGCCCGGACTTCAGTCTGGGTGGTTGGGGCCTTCCATTCCTCAACGGTTTTGATTTTAGCGGGATCTACGGCAATTCCTCCTGGAGACAAGATGTGTCCCAGGAATCCTACTTCCTTTAACCAAAACTCGCATTTGCTAAACTTGGCGTACAACTTGTGCTGCCTAAGGGTTTCTAGGACAACTTCCAAATGTTGCTCATGTTCTTCTTCGGATTTGGAGTAGATAAGAATGTCGTCGATGAAGACAACGACAAACTTATCCAAAAAGTCCATAAATATCTTATTCATGAGATTCATGAAATAAGCAGGGGCATTGGTCAATCCAAATGACATGACATTGTACTCATACAATCCATATCTGGTGGTAAAGGCAGTCTTAGGAATATCTGTTGCACGGATCTTCAGTTGATGGTAACCTGTCCTAAGATCAATCTTAGAGAACACTCGGGCACCGGTCAGCTGGTCAAACAGGTCTTCTATCTTTGGCAAGGGGTATTTTTTTTTGATGGTGACATCGTTAAGCTTACGATAATACGTACATAAACGAGTGGCACCGTCTTTCTTATCCACAAACAAAACTGGCGATCTCCAAGGCGACGCACTTGGTCGAATCAGACCTTTGTACAGCATATCATCCAGTTGCTTCTTCAGTTCCACTAACTCTGCGGGGTTCATGCTATAGGCTCTCTGGGCTATAGGTCCTGTTCCGGGGATTAACTCGATGATGAACTCGATATCCCGATCTGGGGGCATATAGGGTAGATCCTCCGGAAACACATCAGGGTATCGACAAACGACCCTGATCTGATCCAGGGTTGGCTTGGCTAAACTCTGGTTGCAAGTGAACTTTGTGGGTAGTCTCTCAGATACATGTTCTACTATTATTCCGGTGCTACTAGTCATGGTGATGGCCTTCTTGGCACAGTCAATCAATCCCTGATGTTTCGACATCCAATCCATACCCAATACTACTTCCAGTCCTTTTGTTCCCAGAACAATCAAGTTTGCATAAAAATCTATCTCATGAATTCTGATGGGTACATCTTTGCAAAATTTTCTAGATTTGGTGGTTGATCCAGGTATTTGAACTATCATGACATGTTTCAAACTGATTGGTTGAATCTTACTAGAGCACACAAAATCTTCTGTAACAAATGAATGCGATGCTCCGGAATCAAACAACACTCTTGCTGGTATTGAGTTAATAGAGAACATACCCAACACCACGTCTGGTGCTTCCTGGGCTTCCTCGGTGTTCATGTGGAAGAGGCGACCTCCATAGTTGTTCGGGTTGTTGGGGGCGAACTTCTTGCCGGTGGAGACACGGCGTTGCTGCTGAGCAGGTGCAGCGGTGTTGGCGGCGATCTTGGCTAACCTTTTGGGGCACTCATTGGAGTAGTGTCCCACAACTCCACATTCATAGCAGGTGTGATGGTGGCCTTGTAGCGGTGTTGTTGTTGTTGTTGTTGTTGTTGCTGGGTCCACTCCGAGTCATCATGCGGCGCTTGCGGTTCTCATTGGCTTGATGCAGTTTGCCCTCCATTTGGATGGCGGAGTCTACAAGGGCTTCGAGGTCGGCGAAGGGGATGTTGACCAACACATTCTGCATCTCATCATGCAGGACGTTCAGAAACCTTTCCTTCCTCTTCTCAGTGGTATCAGTCTCATCCGGGGCGTACCTTGACAGAGTCAGAAATCTGTCGCGGTATTCTACCACGGACATCCTGCCTTGCTTTAGTTCACGGAATTCATCCCTCATCTTCTTTATCAGACCCGGGGGCACATGGTACTTGCTGAACTTGAGCTTGAAATCTGCCCAAGTCATGAATTGTCCCGCGTTCATGGCACGGGTGCTTGTCCACCAAGCTCTTGCTGGTCCTGCTAAGTAGTGTGTGGAAAACAACACTTTCTCATTGGCCTCCACTCCAGCCACTTCTAGATTGTTCTCCATGGTTTGGAGCCAATCATCCGCATCAAGGGGTTCCTCAATCTTGCTGAATACTGGCGGGTTTGTGTTCTGGAAGTTCTTGAGCTTAGATCCTGGGTGATCATGATGGCCTTGATTATTGTTGGCAAGCTGTTGAAGTGCTGCAAGGTTGGCTTGTCATTCAGCTCGTTCGGCTTCCCTATCTTCCAGCATGGTTTGCAACATCTGCATCATGGCATCTTGATTCGCGCTACGAGTTGGAGGGGCCATCTGAACATTGAGATAGATCATGAGATAAGAGGGAAATCTCTATGGCTTGTTTTGTGCTTAAGTTAGAAGTTTAAAACTTGAAGTCTTTTCATGATGCAACAACATACATTCATTCATAACAAACAGCACACATTACAAGATAACACACTAAGGGTTTTAAGAACCCTTCTTCTCCAAGCTACGATACATGGGGCGGGATACAACTCACACCTACGATAGTGAACAAGTGAAACTACTCCTCATCTACATGTATGGGGATGTAGTCATCCTCTCCGGCGTCCAAGAACTCGTAGTCCTCCTCCTCGGTGAACTCATCCTCCTCGAAGTCGTCGTCATCACTCAGGAAGGCTCCTCCTCCCTGAATGTCTTCTCCATCTTCCTCCATCTTCTTCATCTGCTCCTCTTGGGCCTTGACAGTGGCCTCCAAGGATGCTATCTTCTCGCGGAGACGCGTGATGGTAGCGTCCTTCTTGGTATGCCGCTGGCGGAGGGTCCTGCGGTCCTTGGCGAGCATCTTGATGGCTTCGCCCTGCTGGATGATGTGGGCGTGAGTCTGGTTGGCGTACTCACGAGCGTGGTCGAGATCCTGCTGGGTGTGGTACAAGATGAAGTCGAGATGCTCCACATGGTGCTTCAGCTCCGGGTGGAGCTGCATGTCCATGGGCTCTCCAGCAGAGTTACGCCTCGCGAGGTGAGAAAAGCGAGGGTGCTTGAGGGCCTCCCCACTCATCCCGCACAAGCGTGCGGGTCCTTCCTGCAGAGCGCGGGCCAGTCCGTCCAGCCAGTTGCTCTCCCTGAAGGAGAAGAGGATCCTCTCAGAAGTGGGAGGCTCCATCTTGCCCCTCAAGTCAGCGGTGATGATCCACTGCAGCTCTCCTCCTGGCTGGTCAGTGACCTGGACTCCGTGGAACTCCGGGTGAGGGCGATCAAGGTGATCGGACAGGGCGTTGAGGTCGTGCTCGAAGATCAAGCTTCCCCCATTCCCAAGCTGCTAAAACTTCGTGTTCACGGGCTCCATCTGAAAGTGAAGTGAAGGATTAAGTTAGAGAAGTGAACAAGTGTGGCAAAATTTTAAGTATATTTCTAAGGAAGAGCATGACTTCTTGTTTTCCAAAGAACTCAAGGAGAAGAAAAAAGACCTAATTTTTTTTCCAGAAATACTCACTTCATTTGCCTCTTGAAACTAAATTTTTCAGAACGTCCATTTCTAACTAGGGTCTCCTAAGGTCAAACAATGGCTCTGATACCAACTTGTCAACACCCGGATTTTTAAGTCCAGATGCCTATTATGCCATACATCGCAATCCCAGGAAGATTGTTTTTGCGAGACATAACAGTTGAATATCATAGAGTCATCATTCATTACAATACCAACATAGTCATTACAAAAATAGGATCACATGACCCAGTCTCATTACAACACTTGATCTATTGATCATTACACAAATACGTAGCGGAAGCGAAGTAGTAGTGGACTATCTATTCCACAGGCAACGCTTGACGTTAGAAGCTCCTAGTTGTTGTAGACGTCCTGCTGGTCGTCATCTTCATACTGTTGTTCGGCTTCATAGTCTGGCCATTTGAATAGCCAGGGACAAAGCCGTGAGTACTTTCAAGTACTCGCAACTAATACTAATGTAAGTACTAACATTGCTATGGAGAGTGTTCTAAGCTCTAAGGTTATTTGCATAAAGCCAATTTTTGTTTAGAAATATTTTCGTAAACAACTCCTCATGTGCTAACTAACTCCAGTGGGAACATTAGTGTCATTCCCACAACTCTGTTGTGATTCAAATTCAAAGTCACTTGTCAAGTTCAAGGCACAAGTCAAAAAGATATAAATTTCTGATGACGGAAACAGTATGGCCTTTCCAACTGTCCATGACCGCGGACGCGGCTATTCGAATAGGTTTACACTCTGCAGAGGTTGCACACTTGTGCCACAACATTTGATTACATCCGTCAGGGATAACCCCGAATCATCGTAACTCAGTACGCGGATCATCAACCGTTAACCTTTCACTTACACATCCTAGTATAGGCACCTCTCCCCATGAGCTTGGCCTCCCGGTGATAGCCAATTGTTATCCCGGGAACTGCACAGGGCTTGGCCGTACAATTCACCTCAATTCACGTCATTTCACTTTCAACGGAGGCAGCCTCGGCATAACCTCTATGACGCTTGTTTAGAGGGAACCCATACTAAGACACATAAATTTCCAGCTAAGCCTTACCCATAATCAGGTATTGTGGGGGTACTCAAGAATTGGAATGGTATCGCATCCAACTCAATCATCAGTTTTTAACCAGTTCACCAAGTCAAATTCATGTCATATTCACCTTCAAAATCTTTCAATGGAAATGACTCATCATTCCAAGGTTTTCACCATCATTTCACAAACACATGTTCCCATCTAGAGTAGTCAATTTTAATTTAGCAGTAGCATCTAAGTATGAGGGGTGCTAAGTAATTTGCTTTGCTTCTAGGCTAACTTTGATACTCTTGTACTAATCCAATACTAACCAAGTGAATCATAAATCAAAAAGTACTTTGATAAAGCAAAAGTAATAAAGCTTGTAAAGTAAAACTTGGAAATAGGATCATGAACATAAAATAAATGGGGTGATGCCTTGCTCATGGTGAGCTTTGCACTTTGCAAGAGTATTATCTTGCCTTGGTTGGGGAATTGGTCAAAGTGGTCTTCTTCTCCTTGGAAGTAGACCTCCTCCTCCTCTTGATACTCCTCGGTACTAGCATCTAAAATACGAATACGAGGTATACAATCATCAAACCAAACTTAAGTACTAGGCTAAGCACACACACATGAGTCACACAACTTAGGCTAGCATCACCCATTACTATTAAGTTGGTGGACTTGTTTTCTTATTTAAGAAAAATAATTTGCTCTCATACTAATTAAGGTGTTACTTTTACTTCCTTAGAGAAATAATTTCCTCTCATTATCTTATTACAATTTAATTTCCTTCATGAAAAGATATGACCTAGGTTGACCAAAGTCAACCTCTTCATACTCATCATTTAAGAAAATGATTTAAATGAGGTGAAGCACCTCATACAATTTAATCCTAACATAGAAATGATTTACTATCATCAAACAATTTCTCATGAGACCTAATTGACCATGGTCTCTACCTCATTTTGAAATGTTTGTGACAAGATTTAAATGAGAGAGAATCTCCCATATGATTTATAAATAGTTTTGGACAATATCTTTGACTAAGAATAGCCATATAGTCTTCTAATTAAACTAGGCCATGATCACCCAAAGTAACAATGCCATATTTTTGCAGAAACAATTAATGTAAGTAAAATGTGAGCTATAGGAGTTGGAATCAACTTAATAGCATTTGTAGTTGATTTTTAAATATTATTTGAAGTCACAAAAGTCCCTGCCTTATTTATTTTTCTACTTTAATTCTACAACAGATCTAGGGTTCAAACCAGTGTAGTTGTGTAGGTAAGACTCTCAGCTTTCCAACAATATCAATTTTGTAAAATTTGGCCAAGTATATTTTTCCCTATTAAATTTTGAAACTAGCATCAGATTGCAAATTAAATCTAACTGGAAATTCGAATTCAAACTAGTGGGCTGGCGGGAAACGTTGTTGGGCTAAGCAGAGCGAGAAGGAAGTGGGCCGGCCCAGCATCGCAGCGGGCCAGTTGACCCGTCAGTGGGACTTAGCCAGCGAATCGGTACGCTGAGCGTGAGCCGTGCGATTAGAAGAGGATCGCACGGTCGAGGGACGTCGCCGTCTCCGACGAGAGATGAACTCACTGGCGGCGGCGGTAGGGGTTCGGCGTGCTCGTCGGAGCTCCGGCGGTCGTCGGAGGTGTGCGCAGTGACGTGGTCGACGATGACGAAGCGCCTGGTAGCAGTGGCGTTTCCTGGGGCGGCGTCTAGCTCCAGCGATCTTCTGCGACGGAGGGCGGCGGTGAGGTAGCGATTGGGGCTCTCTGGTGGACAATGTGGAGCTGCGAGGTGGCTAGGCGAGTCAGGGGGAAGAGGGGAGGCGAGGTGCGTGCTCAATTTGAGGAGCGGGGTGCTCCTTTTATAGCAGCTGGAGGTGTTGCGGCTCGGTGGAGAGGGGCGATCATGGCGACGGCGTCTGGAGCGACGAAGGGGCAAGGGAGTGGGCGCGTACGGTTGGTGACGTCCAGGCGGTCATCACGCTGCTCTTGGAACACCAAACAGTGGTCTGAAGTGACGGGGCGAATGACGAGAGCGGGCAGCACCGTGGCGGACGGTCATCGGAGTGGGCGTCGTCTGCGGCGTTCCTGTAACGCCCCACTTTTGCAACCTTGTTTATTTGCCCTTAATGCAAAAATCAGGGGGAACAAAAACTTTTTCTATAGGCTAATTAAGATGAATTGCCTTGATCTGTCTGTTAAGATGAATTGCTTTGATCTGTTGGTAGATGTATTGTGTTGTTTTTCTTGTTGAGTTTTGTCTTGAGTTACCTCAAAGAACAACACCTCTAGGGGTCAAGCAAGCAACTCACCTAATAAAACACCTATGTGACTTAGGAAAAGTTGTTTTCCTTTTTTCTCCACATCAAACTTTTCTACTCTTGGCAACATGAGTGTGCCTACTTAAAATTTCCTATTTGTGTTTAAACTAGCTCAAATCATCCTTGATTCCAAACTTGCACCCTTCTCTTACACCCACTCATCCTTGTTGGTTTTGAGGCCATGTCGACCATCTGTGTTGACAGGCTTTGAATGTCCAGATTTTGGCAGTTGATCTCTAAGCAACCACAACTGTTTTTGGTAACCTCAATACATGGATCTCATATATTCAACACCCTCTTCAACCTCCACATCCTGCATGTCTCATTCTATCCTTGCAGCACATTTATTCACTTGATCTTGTACCCTATCCAATGTTTAACCTCAAGATCACTTCCTTCACTTTTACCTCTTGTTTTTATTCAAGTTTAATCTTCACAAAACCAAGGGTGGGAATGATGGGTACATTTTGTAGCCATCATCTACCCTTGAGAACACTTCTCCCTAAATTAGTTTTTCTCTCTCAAAAATCCTATTGATTTTCCTTCTCTAGTTTTGATCCCAAAACTACTTCTAGTTTTACTAAAGCTTTTCAAGTTATTTCTTCAAAGAAAACAAAGAACTGAAATGGGTTTTGTTTTTCATCCCATTTCTAACAAGTACTGATTTCTGAAACATTACTTTCTATTTTGCTTTCCTTTTTACAAAAAGGCTTGCTATGGTATTTATACCATTTCTTGTTTATTTTAGGTTTGAGAAAACTCTACTTTTCTTGAGAAAGCAAGTAGAATATTTTGAACTCCTATGTTCCAACTAGTTTTCTCTCAACATCTTCAAAATTCCATTTCACTTGAGTTCATTCCCAATTGTCTCTAGACAATTGAGGTGTGTCCCATACCTTCCAATTAAACTATTTTTCAAATGGCAACTCTTGCACATCTTATGCACATCTCTGATCCACCACAATGTATCCCCTCCATCCTCCAATTTTTGATCAAATGGATGACCATTTGATACTTTCAAATTACTCCCAATTGACCTCTTATTTGTAGAGCAACTTATATTTTATTATGCCTATCTCACTCCTCTATTTCCTTCCATCATCACCTTGACCTCATGAATTGGAGATTCATGTCACCATATTCATCCTTGTGAGTATATGGTTATTTCACTCACCATCTCTCTTAGCCTTGCTCTACCATTGACTAAACCACCATCACCATCCCATCTATCTTGACATGCTCATGCATTGTTGCATGTGGTCAATCCCAATCTTTTCAATTTTGAATTCAAATGAAAACTTCTATTCATCAACTCTACCTCGGGAATTATCTTCTTCATAAGTTGGTCTCAACCAAAGTGGTGGAAATTATTCTCTTGGCACATGTCACCTTCATACTCCCTTTTTTTTTATCTATATGTATCTACTCCTATACTTATCATCATCCAAATCACTCATGGACATTATATCCTCAACATCATGCCTTGGACTATACACATTGATGTTGTGCATCTCTCTCTCTCACATTTCTCACTTGCTCATGACAAGAAAGGAGCCGGCCATGACTTGAAATTCGGCCAGCCCCTCCTCCTCATTTTCTTCTCTTGCAAGCCTTGCCTCCCAACTACCCCAACAAATAAATGGGCAGCCACCCACCTTGGCTAATCAAAAAAGGAGGCAGCCACCATCCTCCCTCTTTATAAGGAGCTTGGCCGGCCACCTCCCTCCCTTTGCTCTCATTTTCTCCTTCCTCCACTCTCTCACACTCTCCTCCTTCTCTTACCCACGAGCTGCTGCTCCTCCTAAGCTCCATGGCCGGCCATGGCCATGGAAATCCACCAAGAAGAAGCTCTCCTCCTCCCTCAAGCTTCCCCTCACCATGAGAGCTTTCCTCTCACTCTCTTCTCCCCAACCCTAGCTGGTTTCCTCTCCTTTTCTTCTTCCTCCATTGCTAAGATTGGATCTTGATGCAGGTGCATGCTGGTCCAAGCATCGAGGAAGTTGAGCTATCCTCAGATCTGAAGTTCTTGAGCAAAGTTCGTCCAAAACCTTGCAGTAATTTCTGTAATCTTGCTGTTTCAGATTCTGGTACGAACTTGTAAAATCCGCCAAATCTCGTGTGCAGATCCAAATCGAGTGATTCAAAGTTCCGCAGATAGATACGGAAAAGATCTACAACTTGGCGTTGGTCTCATCCTCAAATTCGTTACGGATTGTCCGTGGTAAATAAAGTTCTGTAAACATGCAGATTCACTGTTTGTTAGATTTGTTCCGTTTTACAAAACCTTTTTAAAAAAACTCAACTGTAGGTGAAAGCCCTCTTCAATACCACCATTTTGGCGGTGGTTTCACTTCGATTGACCTCCTGAAACTGAAATGGTTCACAGATCAAGATCTGGTCAGATCTGACTTTGTCGAATTAAACCAGGAGCTTGGAAACGAATTTTTGAATTAAACCAGTTGGGTAATAACCAGCTTCTCAATACCTTTCAGATGCAGCTGACCTCATATTTTTATGATTGATGTACGATTTGTGGTGAATTGAACTTTTTCTGTGTGTCCTGCAGACATGACTGTTAGCTTTTAAATCACCAAAAATCCATTTTTGAACCTAATTGAGTGATTCCAATTCGGTAGGACTACTGGATGTTTTCTTAATCATCTCAAACAAGTTTTCAAGCATTTATCTGTTTTATAAATCCAGAGGTAAAGCAAATGGTATAGACATGCAGTAATTTTGTCAATCCATTTGTGAGAGTTTCAGAAACATTTTGAACCCCAATCTAATTGTGTATGCTTCTCTGTTTTAATATCTTTCAAATGCCAGTGGTCACATATTTTTAGGATTTTTCTACGATTTATGGCTTACAGATCTTGTTTTCTGTACAGTCAGATTCAAAGAAATTCCTAAAATTATAGGTCTAATATTTTGGGGTGATTCCAATTGGATTAGTCTTGTATTAGTACTGGCCATCTAGGAAAAATAGTATTAGTCTCTATTCATGCATATTTGTTACTGTTAGTAATGTATATGTGTGACATGCATTGTTGAAGCCAAACTTTTCGGTTTATTTAAAACCCTTGACCAACTCTTTTTATTAGAAATGGGCAACCTTTGTTTTATGCTTGCAAAACAAAACCTCTGCAATTTAACATTAGCTCTTTTGTTTTGCTTAAGTTTTCAAATGGTAGGGCATATCATTTGCTTCCTATTCTTGTGTGGTGTTATGTGAGCAAACTAAGTTAGGAAAACTGTTTTCTACTTTTCCAAAAATGTTTGAAAATGTTTTGTGAATGTATTTGATGTCAAACTAATTCTCTTGTCCTCTTTATGATGTTATCTACCAGGGGATGTTTGGTTTATACCATGGTGATAACCGAGAGAGGCAATTGCTAAGTTGTGATACTCTCATACCTTTACTAGGTAAATAACATGGGTTTTCTTTAAGTTGTTTGTGGTATCTATAAGTCCTTTGTATGGTATCTCTTTATTGAATGGTTAAATTATGGTTGTTGTATGTTTGTTTTGTTGGTGCAATGTGATTGATTGTGTTCCTTTTATATTTTCCGGCGATAGATGCGAGCAATTCCGGAGAAGAAGAAGAAGTGGAATCGGACGAGGATTTTATTTATGGTTGTTGGGATTCTTATATTAATGGAGTTGAAGAAGTCCAGGGACAAATAAGCCAAGGCAAGCCATCTTTTGATCTCTGATTTGGTGTCTAGTTGGATGTCATTTGTTGATGTCCAAAGCACCTTGATTCTATGTGTGTTATTCTCTCTATTCATGTCATCTATGTGTGATTGCAAGTGGGGTACTCCCTAGTGGTGATACTCCACTATTGTCGTTGTGATTATGGGATGCATGGTATCATGGTCGTTCTATTCCACTTGGTCATCTTGTATGCTCAACTTGAGCATCTTCCCTCTCAAGATAGTAACTTACACCACACTCACAACTTTTGTAATTTAGAGGTATCAATGTCATGATGTTGGTGTAATTCTCAACTTGAGAGGAGTATGCCGGGTACCCTATTGGAGAGTTGGTTGGGTAGTGATTCTCCACTATCCAAATTTTATAGTTAGTACCACAAATCTGAAAGTATAATCCTCTTTGTGTTGTCATCATACATGCTTATCTTAAGCGAGTATGATCCACCCATTACTCCTTTATACCTTCTATGGCAAGATGACTCTCATCTCGGCCAAAGTGCAATTCTAGTTCAACTCATGAAACTATAGGTTGGGAACCCCTCAAGGTTTACCTTGTTGTAAAAGTTTTGAGAAAACCTTGGGTAAGCCGACCTTACCCGAGTGTATGGTTTATGAAAGGAAATGATCTTGGAAAAGATGGTTGGAAAGAGGAATATGTGTGACTTGGGGTTTTGAGAAAAACGACACATGTCTGTATTCGCCCGGAACAATTAACCCGCGCAACCACACTACTCCAACGTGGGCACGGGGCTTAGCTTGACGTTTGTTCTTCTTAGCATGAGGCACCGCACAACTATACAAGGGTACGGTTACCCCCGAGTCCGGGTTGTCGTAGTTGGAGACAATAGTATAACGGGAGGCCTTCGGGGCTGACCCGTCCGGAAGACACTATGGGTCTCCTGGCTTGGCGGTGGAGCCACGCTCAAGAGGAGGTGAGCTGCCACGGTGCCGGGGAGGTACATACTCCATAGGGTAGGACCTCTTGCTAAGTTGAATGGGCGAAAGGCTTCGACTGATTATCCGAGACCCGCATACTTTCGTATGGCGAACCGGGGATGATCCCGGCGGATTTATCGGATCTTGTGTGGAAAGTGCGCACACTCGCAGAGTTAAAACTATTCGAATAGCCGCGTCCGCGGTCATGGACGGTTGGGATGGCCGTTACCGAGCTGTGTCGAGTTTTGGTTTAGAAAATGATTTCCAAAGGAAATGTGTGTGTTGGATGTACCGGAAGGGTACGGAAAAAGGGCGTGTGTCGACCATATGGAGATGGTCGTGGAAAAATAAGACCAAGTGGGGAACTTTTCCTAGTGTTTCATGTGGAGGAACTCTTCTTTAACAAAGATATAGAGATGTCATAAGTATCTTTTGAAGTATATTCTTCAATAAAGATATAGGTATGTCATAGGAATCCTCTAGCATTCCCATCAACTGAGATGGACTTATGCTACCTCATCTCCAATAAAGATATAGATATGTCATAGAACTTCCTAAGCGTCCCCATCAATTGAGATGGCGGCATGCTACCTTTACAAGAGAAACTAATTCTCTTTCCCGCTGCTATTTCCACTAGTGAAATTAGCTCTTCCCTCTTGCCATCATAGATTAGCACTTGTTATCTTGCACTCTTGCAAAGTACCTTTCTTGATGGTTTGCGAGTACAATTCCCAATGTACTCACGGCTTTGTCCCTGGCTATTTACTTGGCCAGACTTGAAGGAACACGACGGATGAAGAAGGAGTTGGCGACGTCTATGCGAGCTAGGAACGTCTTCCCAGTCAGTTGCCTGTAGGGTTATGGCATATGACTTGAGTACTGCGCTGCTGAAGTGATGATTCTACTCTGATGTTTAGTTAGCCCTTCGAGGCTATTATGTAAGCATGAGTCATGTGACCATGTTGTAATTTTCTTATTCCGTTTTGTAATGGATGGTGTAATTTGATATCAGTTCGGTTATGTGTTCACGGCGCACTGATCATGGGATCGTGAACTGTATACATAACAGGGAAATTCGGACAGCTAGTCCGGGGTCCCCACAGAGCTGGTATCAGAGCTATCCTAACTGTAGGAGACCTTAGTTAGCATGGACGTTAGATAAGGAACAAGTACTTGGGAAAAACTATTTACGAAACAAATTCTTGCTCTAGTCGGAAGTATAGCTTCTACTCCTCTTATTTATTCAAAGCTTCCAAATTCTTATCTCTTCGCTTTATAAAAAGGTTTGAAAATTCTTACTCTATTGTCTCATCCACTTCAAACCTACATATTGGACGATGTCCCCGACTCAGACCGGAGACTCGAAGTCGAAGATGCATCAACCTTTTATGAAGTCTCACGTATCTCCAACAGCAGCTATTGAAGGTTGGATGCCGACTTAGTCGTGCTCATGTAGGGATGATAACATCATGTCTTTGGTTTTCACCGAAGTATGTCAAAGATCCGACCTTGTTCCTCCGTGGACTTGCACTTTTTGCGGTCGTCGGGGATCAAGTCCTCGGTTTCTTGACTAGTAATTTTTAGGCCAGCCACGAGAAGATCTCGACTTCGGGAGCACCTCAACAGCCTACCTCTTCGAAGACCTCATGTTTCCGAGATGTCGAGACTAGAAGTTCTACACAGTTTTCTCCTCCGCCTCAACATCAACAACTCAACACCCGGCCCCTTCACCACCAACGATTACAAGGTTCCTTATTGAAGACGATGCCAACAAGATGAAGACGCCAACATATGTGACCAGCCCCAAATCCAATAGGATGGATAGGATAAACTCAATCGCTTCGATTGAGCTACCCCCACGTATTAGGTATCTCTGGATACTTAGAGTGCCTTGTTTGGTGTGCTGATTGGTTGTAGTTCCCTAGTGTGCTGCCTTGAGTGTTTGTATCTGTTTGTTGTGTGTATGTTTGTCTTGCTATTTAGGTCTAAAAACATTCTTAGTGTGATAACCCAGCATAGGAAGCCTCTCTAAGATGTTTTCACCCTCACCTACCTCGCTGATGTTTTGCTAACTTCTAGTTAGTTGGATAAGTTAACCCTGTTAACCATCGATTCTCAACCATCAGGAAAACTAACCCAGACCCCTATCTACGCCGACTACTTTCAAGATCAGCTGGAGCGACTCTACCACGCCAATGAAGCAGAAGCCCTACCTTCAAGAGTGGCTGCACCTCTGCGAGAAGACATACTAATTTGGTCTAATCTTAGAGCATAATCGCGCTAACCTCGAGGACATCTTCTAGAAACCACCCTCTAACACACCGTCTAACAAGCTGAACAATAGCGTCAAAGCCAAGCTACATCACCTGGTTCCTCTAGTCCTCATCAAGTGAAGACTCCTGAAGATACCTCAAGAACTCAAGACTTGGTGCAAATTACCCGCTCACCAACTGGTATAAGTCAGCACCGACCCGCGAGCTGAAGATTGTCTTCGACGACCTCTGTTGCTACTTCTTATGGATACCAACTAGGTGTTTCATCAACTTACTAACTCACCGCGCGACCCATATGGTTTAGTAAACACCGTGAGTGCATCTTGAAGCCGTGGACTACACAACACCCTCTGAAGATGTTTTCAACTCAAGACAGGAGATCAATAACTTCTCCAAGGAGCGCCCGACAAGACCCGTGGCCGAAGCTTACAGTTTTTAACGCCCCTCCCCGCTGAACAATCTTAAGGGTGGAAGACTTCGTCTTCCACTAAAATCAAGCTAACTCTAAAAAGTTTTCAACCCTGCTCAAACACCATTGGGTGCACTAACTCTCCCACAATCATGAACCCCGCTAGGATCATTAAAAAGCTACAGATCCAACATCTGCACGGAGTAGTCAACCTCTTCATGAAGCTCGCCATCGGCAGAAATCCATCATGTCTCCCAGAAGATGGAGCAACGACCTTCTCAACAATGGCATATCTACAGAAGAATGGAGTCTAACTTTCGTTAAACTTTACAACCCCTCTAGTTCCACGCTCAGTAATCCCGGGACGAGATTATTTTAAGGGTGGATAAAATGTAACGCCCCACTTTTGCAACCTTGTTTATTTGCCCTTAATGCAAAAATCAGGGGGAACAAAAACTTTTTCTATAGGCTAATTAAGATGAATTGCCTTGATCTGTCTGTTAAGATGAATTGCTTTGATCTGTTGGTAGATGTATTGTCTTGTTTTTCTTGTTGAGTTTTGTCTTGAGTTACCTCAAAGAACAACACCTCTAGGGGTCAAGCAAGCAACTCACCTAATAAAACACCTATGTGACTTAGGAAAAGTTGTTTTCCTTTTTTCTCCACATCAAACTTTTCTACTCTTGGCAACATGAGTGTGCCTACTTAAAATTTCCTATTTGTGTTTAAGCTAGCTCAAATCATCCTTGATTCCAAACTTGCACCCTTCTCTTACACCCACTCATCCTTGTTGGTTTTGAGGCCATGTCGACCATCTGTGTTGACAGGCTTTGAATGTCCAGATTTTGGCAGTTGATCTCTAAGCAACCACAACTGTTTTTGGTAACCTCAATACATGGATCTCATATATGCAACACCCTCTTCAACCTCCACATCCTGCATGTCTCATTCTATCCTTGCAGCACATTTATTCACTTGATCTTGTACCCTATCCAATGTTTAACCTCAAGATCACTTCCTTCACTTTTACCTCTTGTTTTTATTCAAGTTTAATCTTCACAAAACCAAGGGTGGGAATGATGGGTACATTTTGTAGCCATCATCTACCCTTGAGAACACTTATCCCTAAATTAGTTTTTCTCTCTCAAAAATCCTATTGATTTTCCTTCTCTAGTTTTGATCCCAAAACTACTTCTAGTTTTACTAAAGCTTTTCAAGTTATTTCTTCAAAGAAAACAAAGAACTGAAATGGGTTTTGTTTTTCATCCCATTTCTAACAAGTACTGATTTCTGAAACATTACTTTCTATTTTGCTTTCCTTTTTACAAAAAGGCTTGCTATGGTATTTATACCATTTCTTGTTTATTTTAGGTTTGAGAAAACTCTACTTTTCTTGAGAAAGCAAGTAGAATATTTTGAACTCCTATGTTCCAACTAGTTTTCTCTCAACATCTTCAAAATTCCATTTCACTTGAGTTCATTCCCAATTGTCTCTAGACAATTGAGGTGTGTCCCATACCTTCCAATTAAACTATTTTTCAAATGGCAACTCTTGCACATCTTATGCACATCTCTCGATCCACCACAATGTATCCCCTCCATCCTCCAATTTTTGATCAAATGGATGACCATTTGATACTTTCAAATTACTCCCAATTGACCTCTTATTTGTAGAGCAACTTATATTTTATTATGCCTATCTCACTCCTCTATTTCCTTCCATCATCACCTTGACCTCATGAATTGGAGATTCATGTCACCATATTCATCCTTGTGAGTATATGGTTATTTCACTCACCATCTCTCTTAGCCTTGCTCTACCATTGACTAAACCACCATCACCATCCCATCTATCTTGACATGCTCATGCATTGTTGCATGTGGTCAATCCCAATCTTTTCAATTTTGAATTCAAATGAAAACTTCTATTCATCAACTCTACCTCGGGAATTATCTTCTTCATAAGTTGGTCTCAACCAAAGTGGTGGAAATTATTCTCTTGGCACATGTCACCTTCATACTCCCTTTTTTTTTATCTATATGTATCTACTCCTATACTTATCATCATCCAAATCACTCATGGACATTATATCCTCAACATCATGCCTTGGACTATACACATTGATGTTGTGCATCTCTCTCTCTCACATTTCTCACTTGCTCATGACAAGAAAGGAGCCGGCCATGACTTGAAATTCGGCCAGCCCCTCCTCCTCATTTTCTTCTCTTGCAAGCCTTGCCTCCCAACTACCCCAACAAATAAATGGGCAGCCACCCACCTTGGCCAATCAAAAAAGGAGGCAACCACCATCCTCCCTCTTTATAAGGAGCTTGGCCGGCCACCTCCCTCCCTTTGATCTCATTTTCTCCTTCCTCCACTCTCTCACACTCTCCTCCTTCACTTACCCACGAGCTGCTGCTCCTCCTAAGCTCCATGGCCGGCCATGGCCATGGAAATCCACCAAGAAGAAGCTCTCCTCCTCCCTCAAGCTTCCCCTCACCATGAGAGCTTTCCTCTCACTCTCTTCTCCCCCAACCCTAGCTGGTTTCCTCTCCTTTTCTTCTTCCTCCATTGCTAAGATTGGATCTTGATGCAGGTGCATGCTGGTCCAAGCATCGAGAAGGTTGAGCTATCCTCAGATCTGAAGTTCTTGAGCAAAGTTCGTCCAAAACCTTGCAGTAATTTCTGTAATCTTGCTGTTTCAGATTCTGGTACGAACTTGTAAAATCCGCCAAATCTCGTGTGCAGATCCAAATCGAGTGATTCAAAGTTCCGCAGATAGATACGGAAAAGATCTACAACTTGGCGTTGGTCTCATCCTCAAATTCGTTACGGATTGTCCGTGGTAAATAAAGTTCTGTAAACATGCAGATTCACTGTTTGTTAGATTTGTTCCGTTTTACAAAACCTTTTTGAACAAACTCAACTGTAGGTGAAAGCCCTCTTCAATACCACCATTTTGGCGGTGGTTTCACTTCGATTGACCTCCTGAAACTGAAATGGTTCACAGATCAAGATCTGGTCAGATCTGACTTTGTCGAATTAAACCAGGAGCTTGGAAACGAATTTTTGAATTAAACCAGTTGGGTAAGAACCAGCTTCTCAATACCTTTCAGATGCAGCTGACCTCATATTTTTATGATTGATGTACGATTTGTGGTGAATTGAACTTTTTCTGTGTGTCCTGCAGACATGACTGTTAGCTTTTAAATCACCAAAAATCCATTTTTGAACCTAATTGAGTGATTCCAATTCGGCAGTCTAGGAGGAATGTCTGGGATTATATGAGCACCAATGGGTGATAAGATGGATGCTACAGATGAAAGTTGGCCCAACCCAAATGTACCACTGGATGGGCCAGCCACCAGCCTAAGAGCATCTCCACTCGTCCCCCCGACGAGGCCCCCGGCGAGCGTTTTTTCCATCCGGACGGCGTAATTCGGCCCAGTCGCGCCCCCGGTTCCTCGTTTTCGTCCGGATTTGGGCCTAAATCCATCCGGCGATCCCACGACATCCCCGGCCCCCGGGAGCGCTCGGGGACTCCGGACGAGTGAAAAGCGGGGAAGGGCCCGATCTGTCGGTGACTCGACGCACGAACCCCACCGCCACGTCGCTCAAAATCTCCCCACCCCTCGTATCTCTCTCGCCGCCGGCACCACCCCGCCGGCTTGTTGCCCAGATTGCGCCGCCACTCCTTCCCCACCTGCCTATATTCCGCCGTGTTTGGACGACGGTCTATCTCGGCTGCTCTTCCGCCGGCCTGTTTTCCGGCCTGCTTGCTCGTCGTCGCTCGCGGCTCGGGTTGCCTCGACCACGCCCGTCGGGTGTTCGTCCATTTGCCTCGCCGGCCATGGACTCGGACGAAGAGGAGGAGCAGATGTTCGTCGAGCTTATGCAAGAAGAGATGGCAGCAGCCGCCCAAGACGAGGAGCACATGATGATCCTTGGTTGCTTGGCAAGCATGTACGGCGGACTGGCAACTCGTCTGTCTTAATTTGTTTGAAAAATTGGTGGCTCCGAGGCAACGCCAACGCCGACGCCAACTAGTCTGTCTTAATTTGTTTGAAAAATTGTGAAATTGTGTGCTTCATTTGTTTCAGCACTTGTTAAACATTGTACTGTTATCGCCGAATTTGTTTCGAGCAATTCTCGTCCTCTTGTTTGCCGAACTTGTTAAATTTTATGTTGAATTTGTTTGAAATATGTCAAATGGTCGAGGTTGGGGTTTCCTGCCGGGGGACGGTTGGAACTTCGGCGCTCCCACGCCAAATCTTCATCCAATCCGGACGAAAATTTCGCGGATTTGGACGTGGGGAGCGCCAACGAGTGGGGATGCTCTAAC
>NC_061514.1:236682994-236755224 GCF_022539505.1 Lolium rigidum
AAAGGCATTTGCTTTTGAACCCAAGGTTCTCTTTCATTACCAAGTTTCTTAGCAATAAAATCTTCTTTAGTGTAGTTTTTATTTTAGCATGCTTTTCAGGTTCATCTTCAATCTCATCTTTATCAGAAACATCATTCTTATCATTATCCTTATTATGTTCATTACCACTTTCAGTTTCAGCATCAGAAATAGAAATACTATTAGGATCATTAACAGGTTCAGAAGATTCTACAATAGTTTTATGTTTCTTCTTCTGTTTCTTAGAAGGAGCACTAATTTCTTTAGTTCGTTGAGAATCTTGTTCAATTCTTTTGGGATGCCCCTCGGGATATAGAGAATCCTGAGTGGAAACACCACCTCTAGTTGTTACTTCATAAGCATGTTTTTCTTTATGAGTATTTTTTAACAAGTCATTTTGCACTTTAGTGAGTTGATCAATTTGAGTTTGAACCATATGAAAATGTTTAACAAGCATCTTAACATCATTGGAGGTTCTCTCCACAATATCATGCAATTTACTAATAGCGTGAGAATTTTCCATTAGATGATTCTCTACTCTCATATTAAAATTATCTTGCTTAACAACATAATTATCAAAGTCATCTAAACATTGATCAGGAGGTTTTGAATAAGGAATATCTCCTTTATCAAAGCGTTGAAGAGAATGTACCTCAATCGTGGATGAAGGGGGAGTTATCTTACATAAATCTTCTATGGGAGGTAAATTCTTCACATCTTCAGATTTAATACCTTTCTCTTTAAGAGATTTTTTTGGCTTCCCTCATATCTTCGTCATTTAATTTAATCATACCCCTCTTCTTCAATACTGGTGTTGGGGTTGGTTCAGGCGTAGTCCAATCATCATGATTTCGGCCTATTCTAGCCAATAATTCTTCCGCTTCGTCTGGAGTTCTTTTCCTGAAAACACAACCAGCACAACTATCCAGGTATGCCCTAGACTCAATGGTTAGTCCACTATAAAATATATCAAGTAGGTCATGCTTTTCCAAATCATGTCCAGGCCGAGCTACGATAAGAGAGCAAAACCTTGCCCAAGCTTCGAGCAATTTCTCTCCATCTTCCTGGTCAAAACTATAAATTTTCTGCAAGGCAATATGTTGAGCACTAGCAGGAAAGTATTTCCAAAAGAAAACATCAAGCAAACCTTTTGGACTATCAATAGAATCAGGATGCAAACTATTATACCAAATTTTAGCATCATCCTTTAATGAGAAAGGAAAAATTTTAGCAACAAAATAAGTACGCTTCTTAATATCATCAGAAAACAAGCTACTCAAAGTGGAGAGCTCATTCATGTGCTCTACAGCACTTTCTTTCTCAGTACCACAAAAAGGTGTTTTCTCAACAATAGATATATGAGATAAATCAAGAGAAAAATCATAATCCTTATCCTTAATGTTTATAGGAGATGTGGCAAATTTAGGATCAGGAGACAGTTTATATCTAACGAGCACTTTGTGCAAGAAGCTTTTTAATGTTACTTGCATCGGTAGTAGCATTACATTTATCAATAAAATCATCATCAAGTTCCACATAATCTTCATCAAGATCATCACTAGAGTGTTCAATAGACTCAGGTGAATTAACAGGTGTAACAGTATTTTCATTAGGAATTTCAGTATTTTCAATTTGTCTAGACCTAGCAATTGTAGCATCTAGAAAAGGACCTAATGAACCATTATCATGAAGCACAGTAGAAGCATCATCAAAATTATCAGAGGAATTTTCAGTTTCAACAGAAGTACCAATACGTGAAGCTTGTGGTGGTGAAACAAGTTGACTTATCATAGATGGTGAATCAAGAGCAGCAGAGGTACTCAGAGTTGTACCTTTTCTTGTAGTGGATGGTAATATGGCGACTTTAGTATCGCGAGGTTTACCCATGATGGAGAATTTGCAGCGAACAATATCAATCCAGGTGAACTTACAAATAAAGCTATGCTCCCCGGCAACGGCGCCAGAAAATAGTCTTGATGACCCACAAGTATAGGGGATCGCAACAGTATTCGAGGGAAGTAAAACCCAATTTATTGATTCGACACCAGGGGAGCCAAAGAATATTTGTAAGCCTTAACAACGGAGTTGTCAATTCAGCTGCACTTGGAAATAGACTTGCTCGCAAGAGTTTATCAGTAGCAACAGTTTTATAGCAGTAGCAGTAGTGAAATATAAGCAACAGTGTAACAAAGACAGCAGTAGTGATTATAGTAAACAGCAGGATTAAAATACTGTAGGCACAGGGATGGATGAACGGGCGCTGCATGGATAAGAGAACTCATGTAACAATCAAGGCAGGGCATTTGCAGATAGTAATAAAACAGTATCCAAATACTAAACAACCATAGGCATGTGTTCCGTATATAGTTGTGCGTGCTCGCAATGAGAAACTTGCACAACATCTTTTGTCCTACCAGCCGGTGGCAACCGGGCCTCTAGGGAAACTACTGGTAACTAAGGTACTCCTTTTAATAGAGTACCGGAGCAAAGCATTAACACTCCGTGAACACATGTGATCCTCATATCACAGCCTTCCCCTCCGGTTGTCCCAATTTCTGTCACTTTGGGGCCTCGGGTTCCGGACAGCAATATGTGTATACAACTTGCGAGTAAGATCATAAAATAATGAATATCTTCATGAATCAATAACATGTTCAGATCTGAGATCATGGCACTCGGGCCCTAGTGACAAGCATTAAGCATAACAAGTTGCAACAATATCATAAAAGTACCAACAACGGATACTAGGCACTATGCCCTAATAGTCTTATGACTATTACATGATCAATCTCATCCAATCCCTACCATCCCCTTCAGCCTACAGCGGGGGAATTACTCACACATGGATGGGGGAAGCATGTATGGTCGATGGAGAGTCATCGGTGGTGATGATGGCGATGATCTCCTCCAATTCCCCGTCCCGGCAGGGTGCCAGAACGGAGTTTCTGGTCCCGAGACGGAGTTTCGCGATGGCGGCGGAGTTCTGGATGTCTTCTAGAAATATGGTCGAACCCCCGTGCGTTTTTAGGTCGAAAGCGTTAAGTAGTGCAGAGGGGAGCGTCGGGGGCTGGCCGAGGCGTCCCCACCATAAGGCGGCGCGCCCCCCTCCTTGGCCTCGCCAGCCTATGGTGTGGGGGCCGTGGGCCTCCCCCTGGCCTGCCCTTCTGGCTCCGTGAGTCTTCTGGGAAAATAGGCCCTTCGCAATTATTTCCGGGGATTTTCCTGAAAGTTGAGTTTCTGCACAAAAATAAGACACCAGTGCAATTCTGCTGAAAACAGCGTTAGTCCGTGTTAGTTGTATCCAAAATGCACAAATTAGAGGCAAAACAATAGCAAAAGTGTTCAGGAAAGTAGATACGTTTTGAACGTATCAGGATCCCATTCAAAAGAGCAGCAGAATGATGAATTTGTTGAATCCATGTGCACCATTGCTCACCAAAGCCCTTGGCTCTAAGCACTGCCAAGATGACGGAGTGATCCACTTTGTCAAATGCCTTTTCAAAATCCAGTTTAAGAACTGCCACCCCTTTTCTGGATTTATGACAGAAATGAAGATATTCATAAGCCTAAGCAAGACAGTCTTGAATTGTTCTTGATTTTATGAATCCATACTGATTTTCATGAATAAGTTTCTGAATGACTGTCTGCAATCGGTTGGCCAAGAATTTAGTTATGATTTTCAGGGTACATTTAAGCAAAGAAATTGGTCTAAAATCATTAACTGAAGAAGCATCACCTGTTTTGGGCACTAGAGTGATGAAGCAGCTGTTAATGCTTTGGAGATAGAGATTTCCTTTATGAAACTGTTCACATAAGTCATAGAAATCATTCTTGATAATATGCCAACATTTTGTTAAGGAGATTTATTATTAGGAAAATCCTTGACAACATCATCAATCTCCTTATGAGTGAAATGGGCTTCAAGGAAAGATAAGTCTTCATTGACATGGATCAACCGCTGAAGATTTGGTAGAGGAGTAGTTGTCTTAATTTGCCCAAGTCTTTCCTTATAAGCTTGTAGCAGTATCTCTGCTTTCTCAGAATTGATCACCGATTGGATTTCCATTAGCATCAGAAAGTGTAGCCACCTGGTTCCTCTATTTCTGACTCGATGCCATGGAATGGAAGAATATGGAGTTTTCATCTCCCAAAGTTACCCACTTGATCTTCCCTCTCTGTTTCCAGTAAGCCATCTGCTGCTTTAGTAAAGTGGCCAAATGGATTTTCATGGAACATCTGAATGACGACTTTTCCATTGCTGATAGGTCCCTAAAATTTTCAATAGCATCAATCAGTGAAATGAGTGCATTCAGATCTACAATATCCTCTTTGATAGGAGATAGTTTCCTAGCCCGGGTTTTTAGATTCTTTCTCAGTATCTTGAACTTTGCTGAAATTCTTTTGTCTGCATCTTTTTTCGATACGGGGTGAACCCTAGCCTCTGCATCAATCGATGCATACATCACACTTATAACATATCACGGATCACTCAAAATTTCTATGAAAACCAACCATCTAAAAAAGACAAGAAAGACAAGACGCCATAAGATCATCACGTGAGCCGCATATCAGTTCGCCAGCCGCACTGGCTGTAGAAATCCCGTGCTACCGTCGCCAACCGGTTGCATCCAATATCCATGTCTCGGCGCACATCCTCCTGCTGGATATAGGACCACATATGGATCCAGTGAGTAACCAAAGGAATAACCTGCAAGAAGGATGGAAAACTCTTTTTGTTAAAGATAAAATCATTACGAGCGTTCCAGATGGCCCAAAATAAAGCGCACGCACCCACTCTAATGTGTCCTTTATCCTTCTTCTATGTACCCCATTTAACCAATTGCCAAAAAGATTAGTCACATTGGATTGAAAATCATATAGATAATGCGCGAGAGTATTTTAGCAAAAGGGCAAGCAAAGAACAAATGTTGAATTGTTTCATCTTGATCACAGAAGCAACATTTGGAGCATCCTTGCTAATTATGTTTTCTTAGATTATCTTTTGTAAGAATGACCTTCTTATGAAGGAACCACATAAAAATTCTGATTTTAAGTGGAATCTTGATCTTCCAAATATATTTTTTGGCATCACCTACATTACCATCAAGCAAATCAAGATACATAGATTTGACCGTAAATAGACCAAACTCAGTGAGATTCCAATGGAATGTGTCATCATTCTCTGAAACTTGAACTTCCATTAAGCGACCAACAAGATGTGCCCATCGATCCCATCTATTATCCGAGAGCGCCCTCCTAAATCCTATATTTAAGCGTAGCTCATTCATAACATGGGCAACTGAAACATTGGTATGATTGATAATACGATACAGCGACGGGTATTGATCACATAAAGGCCTATCTCCCAGCCAAGTATCCTCCCAAAACCTAGTATTCTGACCATTCTCTACCTACATGACCCCTCTTCCAAAAAAATCATCTTTTACCGACATTAGACCTTTCCAAAATTGTGAATCTGTTGGTTTAGCTGATAAATGAGATAAAGTTTTCTTCTTTAGAAATTTATTTTGCAACAACTCTTGCCAAACCCCTTGCTCATTTATGAGTTTAAATAACCATTTGCTAAGCAAGCTTTTGTTTATTTAATTCAACCTCCACACCTAGTCCCCCCCTGATCTTTCGGTCTACAAATAATATTCTATTTGGTCAATCTATATTTTTTCTTATGACCGTCACTTTGCCAGAAAAAAAGGGATCTAAAGAAATCTAGTCTCTTTCTCACCCCAATCGGAATTTCAAGAAAAGATAGCATGAATATTGGTAAGCTTGTGAGGACAGAGTTAATAAGTGTTAATCTATCACCATAGGAGAGCATCTTGCCCGCCCAACAACTAATTTTTTTCTCAAAGCGATCTTCAACAGGTTTCCACTCCCCGTTCTTCAATAATCGAAAATGAATTGGAATCCCCAAATATCTAAAAGGTAAGGATCCAATACCGCATCCAAAAAGGTTCTTATAATATGTCTCACAATATTTAGCATTTCCAAAACAAAAAAGTTCACTTTTGTGAAAATTTATTTTGAAGCCAGACAATTGTTCAAACAGGCATAAAACCAATTTCATATTAAGGGATTTTTCTAAATCATGCTCCATAAAAATGATAGTATCATCAACGTATTGCAGAATCAAAAGACCCCCATCCACTAGATTAGGAATAATCCCACTTACTTGACCATCTTGTTTTGCTCCCTCAATCATAATAGCGAGCATGTCGGCGACAAGGTTAAGAAGAATAGGGGATAAAGCATCTCACTGACGCAACCCCTTCTTAGTTTGGAAATAACGCCCTATATCATCATTTACCCTAATGCCAACACTCCCCTTCTCAGTATAACGTTGAACCCACTGGCACCAAATTGGATCAAAACCTTTCATTCGCATCGTTTGTTGCAAAAAATACCTATTAACTTTATCATATGCTTTTTCAAAATTGATTTTAAAAAGTACTCCATCCATCTTCTTTCTATGTAGCTCATGAATAGTTTCATGGAGGATAACAACCCCTTCTAAAATCTGTCTACCGGGCATAAAGGCAGTCTGTGTTGGCTTAACAACATTTTCGCAATATCCGTGACGCGATTAGTTCCAACTTTTGTAAAAACCTTAAAACTAACATTAAGGATGCAGATAGGACGATATTGCTGAATTTGGGTAGCATTCTCTTTCTTAGGTAACAAAATAATTGTGCCAAAATTCAGGTGAAATAATGGCAGGTCTCCATTCTGGAACTCAGTAAACATAGCCATGAGTTCACTCTTGATTACCTCCCAGAATTGCTGATAGAATTCAGCTGGGAACCCATCTGGACCTGGGGCTTTATTTTTTTCATTTGCTTAATCGCCTAAAAAACTTCACTTTCAGAGATCTTCGTGGTCAAAATAAGGTTTTCTTCAACAGAAATCTGAGGAATATCATGTGTCCTAGATTCCTCCAAAACCCAAGTGTTGGATATTGGAGGTGCAAATAACGATTTATAATAGTCGGTGATATAATTTTTAAGATTCTCCTGACCAATAATTGTCCCTTCATCTTGTTCAAGTTGGAATAATTTCTTTCGTCTATGTTTCCCATTAGCTATAAGATGAAAATATTTAGTGTTTCCCCCCTTCTTGGACATGTTTGACTTTAGCACGTTGGGCCCATTTAGTTTTCTCATCTCGATGCAGCTTGGCAATAGCATCTTGAGCTTTGCGCAAGGGGCTTCGTTCATCCTCATCTAGTGGGATAGTCTCAGCTTTGCAGTCTAAGAAGTCAATAATACTAAGAAGATGTTGTTTTTTCGCCCTATAAGAACCACTAAGGTTTTTTGCCCAGCCTCTCAAAAACTAACGAAGATGTCGAATCTTGTTCTGCCACACCTCCATAGGATTAGAACCGACAGAAATCGAAGCCCACTCGCGAGCTACAATTTAAGCGAACCCCTCAGTTTTCAACCAAGCCAATTCAAAAGAGAATTGTGATTTGTTTCCTTTAAAAGCTTGATCACCCGAGTCCAATAACAGTGGAGTGTGGTCTGAACCTGATCTAGTAAGTGCTCTCACAGTCACCAGGGGATACTTTTGCTCCCATGACACACTAGCTAGAATTCTATCTAACTTCTCATATGTCGGAGTTTCGTGATGGCTTGCCCAAGTGAATTGTCTGCCAGAGGGAGCTATCTCCCTCAGGTCCAGACTTTCAATGATAGCATTGAACAGAAATGGCCACCGGGCATTAAAATTATCATTGTTTTTTTCTTCTCTTCGCCTAATTATATTAACCCCCCCCCCAACCGGAATCAGTAGTGACTCATTCTCACAAATACGGACAAGTTCGCAAGAAACTCTGGTTTTATTCTTATCTTGAGCCGCCCCATATACTGCTACTAGAACCCAACAAAAATGATCCACTTTAGATGTGACAAAAAAATTAACACATATATCCCCTGCTACCACCTTTTGCACTGATAATGAGGCCGCATTAATCCCGACCAACATGCCCCCAAATCGCCCAATAGGAGGAAGACAATACCACTGAAAGTCTTGCCCTCCAGAGATATTATTTTAAAAAGGTGTTGAAAAATTATCTCTGCATGTTTCTAAAATGGCGAAAATCAAGCTTATGCTCAAAAATAGTCTCACGCACAAAACGATGTTTTGACGGATCCTTGGAACCATCACTATTCCAAAAGGAACCCTTCATTTGAAAGAGAAGTTAATTTGAGTTCTTATGTTTTTTACACAGTCGCACACTTCGGCGAACCACTTTGGGAATCACTTTTTCTCTTCTTTTATAAACCTTTAATTTTTTCTCTTCTTGCACCAGATCTTTTCTTTCCGTGTCAAGTTCATCTTCAAGATCAAGGTATGTGGATATAGAATCCGCATGTTGCATGGTCTCATTATACGATGGTTCATCAACTTTACTAGTTTCTTCTATTTTTTTTGAATCATGAATTGTCTGCCTCTTTGATTTTCCTAATTGATTCATGAATTTGAGATGGAGAGCCCCCCAACGATACTCCCATGATATTTTCTCTATGTGCAAAAACATCATTGATACGTCTCAAACGTATCTATAATTTCTTATGTTCCATGCTAGTTTTATGACAATACCTACATGTTTTTCCACGGAGGGTTCCAGAACACCGAAGGAGAGACGGAGAGGGCCCATGAGGTGGCCACACCACCTGGCGGCGCGGCCAGGAGGGGGGCGCGCCCCCCTAGGGTGTGGGCCCCTCGAGACTCCACCGACATCGCCCCTTCGCCTATATATTCTCTCCATCGCGAAAACCCTAAATAATCCAGTCATATTCCACGAAGAGTTCCGTAGCCGCCGCCATCGCGAAGCCAAGTTCGGGGGACAAAAGTCTCTGTTCCGGCACGCCGCCGGGACGGGGAAGTGCCCCCGGAATCCATCTCCATCGACACCACCGCCATCTTCATCGTCGTTGCTGTCTCCTATGATGAGGAGGGAGTAGTTCTCCCCCGAGGCTGAGAGCTCTACCGGTAGCTATGTGGTTCATCTCTCTCTCCCATGGTGTGATCTTTATGAATATGTAGATGTTACTCTTGTCTATTATGCACTCTAGAGGTTACTTTAAATATGAACTCCGGATGTTGTGGAGCTTGTTTACTCCGTCTTGAGAGAGCTCTTGTAGCCCTACACAATGAATGGTGTTTGTTATCCAAAAAGAGAGTGTTTTAGAGTAGTACTTATTTGTTCATCTATGTGATCATAGGCTTTGCAATCTAGATGTCATATGCTATTCAAGTGTTTTATTATGTGAACTTTGGAGTTACTGTGACCTCGGTGTAATGGTGACAATGTGTGCGCCGTGTGTAACTCCCTTATGAATTGCGGTGTTTTAGTACCTCCTATGAATGCTCACGGTGACAGTGTGGGGTGTTTATTAGTACTTCGGAATACACCTTTGAGGTGTGCTTTTGCACACTTGCCCAATGAGTTTGAGTTCTTTATCCAATAAGAGATTAGTATGATGAAGTGCTTATATTTATATTCAATTATGATTGCAATGTTGAGAGTGTCCACTAGTGAAAGTAGGATCCCTAGGCCTTGTTTCCAAATACTGCAAACATCGCTTATTTACTATTTTATTGCATCTTTACTTCCTACAATATTTACTTCAGATCGCAATTACCGTTTACCACCATCTATACCTCATGCGTTTTAATATCTCTTCGCCGAACTAGTGCACCTATACATCTGACAAGTGTATTAGGTGTGTTGGGGACACAAGAGACTTCTTGTATCTTAATTGCAGGATTGCTTGAGAGGAATATCTCTGACCTCTACCTCCCTGAGTTCGATAAACCTTGGGTGATTCACTTAAGGGAAATTTGTTGTTGTTCTACAAACCTCTGCTCTTGGAGGCCCAACACTGTCTACAGGAATAGAAGCGTGTGTAGACATCAAGCTATTTTCTGGCGCCGTTGCCGGGGAGGTAAGGTAAAAGGTATTCACATCCTCCGACTACTAAGTTATTTCCTAGCACTGTTGCCGGTGTGTGAGTGCTCGAAGATATTTCCTTTAGATCCTGCAATTATATCTTTTTGTTTCTTGTTTTTATTTTCACTAGTTAGGCTTAATGGAAAACAACAAAAAAATTAGAGATCTTTATGAACTTTATATTGAATTAGGACATGATGTGTTTGAAGAGAGAATTAAAAAACCCATGGAACTTTGTTTGCAAAATAGTTGTAGCAATGTTATTAGCATGAACTCTTTGAATACTATTATTGCTAATGCTATAGAAGAATTTAAGCTTGGGGAAGCTGGTTGTGATATTTTTAGTCCCCCAAGTTTTGAGGAGAAAATTTTCTTTGATGATACTTTGCCTCCCATTTATGATGATTATAATGATAGTGGTATTTTGGTGCTACCTAATATGGAGGATAAAGTTTATTATGATTATACCATGCCTGCAATTTATGATAATTACAATGATGGTTGTGATAGTTTTACTCCCACTATTACTAATAAAATTGATTATGCTTATGTGGAGAGTAATGATACTTTTATGCATGTGAATAAGAATGCTTTATGTGATAGTTATATTGTTGAGTTTGTTCATGATGCTACTGAAAGTTATTATGAGAGAGGGAAACATGGTTATATGCATCTTAATAGTATTAAGTTTCCCCTCTTTATGTTGAGAATCTTGAAGTTGCGCTTGTGTTGCCTTTCTATGCTTGTTGCATTATGCTTACATGACTTGTTTATTTACAAGATTCCATTTCATAGGAAGTGGGTTAGACTTAAAAGTGTTTCTTATTTGCTTTTGATGCTCTCTCTTG
The DNA here is from genome assembly GCF_022539505.1 of Lolium rigidum. Lineage (NCBI taxonomy): Eukaryota > Viridiplantae > Streptophyta > Magnoliopsida > Poales > Poaceae > Lolium > Lolium rigidum. The sequence goes on from NC_061514.1 coordinate 236,693,831, forward strand.
CTTCAACTCTTATTTCTTGCGCGAGCATCATTAAAATTACTGAGCCCATCTTAATGGCTATAAAGAAAGCACTTCTTGGGAGATAACCCATATTTTTATTTTGCTACTGTTTTGTTGCGTCTTGGAAGTTGTTACTACTGTAGCAACCTCTCCTTATCTTTATTTTATTGCATTGTTGTGCCAAGTAAAGTCTCTAATAGAAAGTTGATACTAGATTTGGATTTCTGCGCATAAACAGATTTTTAGCTGTCACGAATTTGAGTAGATCTCTCTGTAGGAGAAACTAAAAATTCTGCAAAAATTCATGTGTGTTCCTCAGATATGTACGCAACTTTCATTAGTTTTGAGTTTTCTGATCTGAGCAAGTTAAGTGCCTCAAAAAAATTCGTCTTTACGGACTGTTCTGTTTTGACAGATTCTGCCTTTTATTTCGCATTGCCTCTTTTACTGTGTTAAGTGGATTTCTTTGTTCCATTAACTTTCAGTAACCTTGGGTAATGTCCAAAAGTGTTAAGAATGATTGTGTCATTGCTGAACATGTGAATTTTTGATTATGCACTAACCCTCTAATGAAGTTTATGAGAAGTTTGGTGTGGCGGAAGTTTTCAAGGGTCAAGAGAGAAGGGTGATATAATGTGATCAAGAAGAGTGAAGAGCCTAAGCTTGGGGATGCCCCCGTGGGTCACCCAAGCATATTTCAAGAAGTCTCAAGCGTCTAAGCTTGGGGATGCCCAAGGCATCCCCTTCTTCATCAACAACTTATCAGGTCATCTCTAGTGAAACTATATTTTTATTCCGTCACATCTTATGTGCTTTACTTGGAGCGTCTGTGTGCTTTTATTTTCGTTTTGTTATTTTCATTCTCTGAATAAATCGGATCCGATCATGCTTGTGTGGGAGAGAGACACGCTCCGCTTTTTCATATGAACACTAGTGTTCTTCGCTTTTACTTTTAATGTTCAATGGCGAAAGTTGATCGCTTCACTTATTGCTATTTGGTTGGAAACAGAAAATGCTTCATATTGTCTTGAATAATTTGATACTTGGCAATTGTTTTGAGCTCTCAAGTAGATCATGCTTAAGCTCTTGCATCATGTAGTTTAAACCCATTAGTGGAGAACTACTGTAGAGCTTGTTGAAATTTGGTTTGCATGATTAGTCTCTCTAAAAGTCTAGATATTTTCTGGTAAAAATGTTTGAACAACAAGGAAGACAGTGTAGAGTCTTATAATGCTTGCAATATGTTCTTATGTAAATTTTGCTATACCGGTTCATACTTGTGTTTGCTTCAAACAACCTTGCTAGCCAAAGCCTTGTACTGAGAGGGAACGCTTCTCGTGCATCCAAAATCTTGAGCCAAAACCTATGCCATTTGTGTCCACCATATCTAACTACTATGTGGTATTTCCTTCCATTCCAAGTAAATACTTCATGTGCTACCTTTAAACAATTCAAAAGCCATTATCTCTTATTTGTGTCAATGTTTTATAGCTCATGAGGAAGTATGTGGTGTTTATCTTTCAACCTTGTCATTTACTTCTGATAGACTTTCACCAATGGACTAGTGGCATATCCGCTTATCCAATAATTTTGCAAAAAGAGCTGGCAACGGGGTTCCCAGCCCCAATTAATTAACTTTCATTAATAATTCTCTTCACATGTTTTGCCCTGATCTATCAGTAAGCAACTTAATTTTGCAAATAGACACTCCTCCATGGTATGTGAATGTTGGAAGGCACCCGAGGGTTCGGTTAGCCATGGCTTGTGTAAGCAAAAGGTTGGGATGAGTGTCATCAATAATGAAACTAAAATACATGTGTAAACAAAAGAGAAGAGGGATGATCTACCTTGCTGGTAGAGATAACGTCCTTCATGGGAGCCGCTCTTGAAAGTCTGGTTGATAAGGTAGTTAGAGTGCCCACTACCATTCGTTGACAACAACAAACACCTCTCAAAACTTTATTTGTATGCTCTCTATATGATTTCAAAACTTAAAAATCTCTAGCACATGATTTAATCCCTGCTTCCCTCTGCGAAGGGCCTTTCTTTTACTTTATGTTGAGTCAGTTTACCTACTTCTTTCCATCTTAGAAGCAAACACTTGTGTCAACTGTGCATTGATTCTTACATGCTTTCTTATTGCACTTATTATGTTACTTTGCGTTGACAATTATCCATGAGATATGCATGTTGAAAGTTGAAAGCAATTGCTGAAACTTAAATCATCCTTTGTGTTGCTTCAAAACCTTCTATTAAGAATCTATTGCTTTATGAGTTAACTTTTATGCAAGACTTGTTGATGCTTGTCTTGAAAGTACTATTCATGAAAAGTCTTTGCTATATGATTCAGTTGTTTAGTCATTATCTTTACCATTGCTTTGAATCACTTCATTCATTTCATATGCTTTACAATAGTATTGATCAAGATTATGTTGGTAGCATGTCACCTAAGAAATTATCCTTGTTATTGTTTACCTACTCGAGGGCGAGTAGGAACTAAGCTTGGGGATGCTTGATACGTCTCAAACGTATCTATAATTTCTTATGTTCCATGCTAGTTTTATGACAATACCTACATGTTTTGTTCACACCTTATATCATTTTGATGCATTTTCCGGCACTAACCTATTACCAAGATGCCGAAGCGCCAGTTCCTGTTTTCTGCTGTTTTTGGTTTCAGAAATCCTACACAGGAAATATTCTCGGAATTGGACGAAACAAAAGCCGAACTTCCTATTTTCCACGGAGGGTTCCAGAACACCGAAGGAGAGACGGAGAGGGCCCACGAGGTGGCCACACCACCTGGCGGCGCGGCCAGGAGGGGGCGCGCCCCCCTAGGGTGTGGGCCCCTCGGGACTCCACCGACATCGCTCCTTCGCCTATATATTCTCTCCGTCGCGAAAACCCTAAATAATCCAGTCATATTCCACGAAGAGTTCCGTAGCCGCCGCCATCGCGAAGCCAAGTTCGGGGGACAGAAGTCTCTGTTCCGGCACGCCGCCGGGACGGGGAAGTGCCCCGAAATCCATCTCCATCGACACTACCGCCATCTTCATCGCCGTTGCTGTCTCCTATGATGAGGAGGGAGTAGTTCTCCCCCGAGGCTGAGGGCTCTACCGGTAGCTATGTGGTTCATCTCTCTCTCCCATGGTGTGATCTTTATGAATATGTAGATGTTACTCTTGTCTATTATGCACTCTAGAGGTTACTTTAAATATGAACTCCGGATGTTGTGGAGCTTGTTTACTCCGGCTTGAGGGAGCTCTTGTAGCCCTACACAATGAATGGTGTTTGTTATCCAACAAGAGAGTGTTTGAGAGTAGTACTTATTTGTTCATCTATGTGATCGTAGGCTTTGCAATCTAGATGTCATATGCTATTCAAGTGTTTTATTATGTGAACTTTGGAGTTACTGTGACCTCGGTGTAATGGTGACAATATGTGCGCCGTGTGTAACTCCATTATGAATTGTGGTGTGTTAGTACCTCCTATGAATGCTCACGGTGACAGTGTGGGGTGTTTATTAGTACTTCGGAATACGCCTTTGAGGTGTGCTTTTGCACACTTGCCCAATGAGTTTGAGTTCTTTATCCAATAAGAGAGTAGTATGATGAAGTGCTTATATTTATATTCAATTATGATTGCAATGTTGAGAGTGTCCACTAGTGAAAGTAGGATCCCTAGGCCTTGTTTCCAAATACTGCAAACATCGCTTATTTACTATTTTACTGCATCTTTACTTCCTGCAATATTTACTTCAGATCGCAATTACCGTTTACCACCATCTATACCACCTGCGTTTTAATATCTCTTCGCCGAACTAGTGCACCTATACATCTGACAAGTGTATTAGGTGTGTTGGGGACACAAGAGACTTCTTGTATCTTAATTGCAGGATTGCTTGAGAGGAATATCTCTGACCTCTACCTCCCTGAGTTCGATAAACCTTGGGTGATTCACTTAAGGGAAATTTGTTGTTGTTCTACAAACCTCTGCTCTTGGAGGCCCAACACTGTCTACAGGAATAGAAGCGTGCGTAGACATCAATCATCAGGGATTGAAACTAAGGAATATTTTGAATGCTTGATATTACCTGAAGAATTCGGGGTATCTTTTGCCATTGCCAAGTTTTGTGCCCTTTCCAACTGCGTAGCATCGGCATCTCTTTGATGCTTAATCCGCTGACTTGATCTAGCCCCAACCGAAGCAGGAGAAATGCCTCCAAAATCCACCACTTTATCCACCGATAGGCGTCCTCCCAGGAAAACTCCAGTACCAGCCATGGTAATATGTTTTGTAGTACATAAACAAGGTGGATGCTCATGAGAGTCTAAACTAACTGAAAACACAGGACAAGCTCCTTTTCCAGAATTAGATACATTTTGTGAAGAACAAATAAAAGGTGAAATAGGAGTATTCTCTAGCTCCTTAACACTATTATCGCATATACCTTTTAGAGATACAGATTTATTGTCTTGACCATGGCGCCCTTCTTTATACACAGCATCCACCACCAAAGATGAATCATGTAGCGAATCAAGAGCAGTAGGTGTCCCGACAGTTAACACATTCTGATGTTTTGGCAAAACAGTCACCTCTTGTACCTCTGAAGTACTGGTTGCCATGGCAGGGAGAATGCCTGGTTTCTCTGCCAAGCTACATGTAGGAGGGTCTGCCGCGGCAGAGAAAAACTCTGGTTTTTCTGCCGTGATAGCAAGAGACTGAGTAGAACCACCTGAAGCCCCTCCTCCTTCAATAGTGGACGAGCAGCCAACTAAAACGTCATGAAGAGACCGAGAGAGATCAACCTCACCATAGGAGAGACGAGGCATCGGTGATGGTAAGCTATCTTCATCATCATAAACATAATCCGCCCAAAGCTTGCGAGGTACCAAAGTGAGTATCTTGCTCTCTGACCATGACTGTTCATCACTTGGGCAATCAATTTGGCCAACCCTACAAACTTGCATGGATAATGATTTGAGTGTGTCCAGGATAATTCCACGAGCGGTAGAAAACCTTCCATGTCCAGCCAAGCATTTTCAAATCTGAAAATTGTGGATTTTGGGATGGCAGTTTCAATTGAGATTACACATGGAACATGATCAGAAGTAGTCATTGCCAGAGGGAGGGCTACAATATTTGGGAAATTTGTAGTCCATGCCAAGGAAGAGATGAATCAATCCAATCTTTGCAACAGGAGAATATTTTGCATATTACTCCAACTATATCTTGTTCCTTTTAAAGGAATTTCAACCAAGCCAAGGTGACTAATAGTTTCATTGAAGAGTAACATTTCATTAAAATTCCCTACAGGTATGTTCCTATCCTGTGGTGATCTAAGGAGATTAAAATCACCAACAAGAAGGCAATTTTCATCAACAGGTATATGTACATCATGCAACCATTGTAGAAACTCAAGTTGTTCATTATCTTGACAGGGTGCATATATATTGGTGAGTGTCCATGAAATGTTAGATCTTGTTGCATGAAGCTCAACTGATAGGGCATATTGATTATGAAAAATAGTATGACCAGTAAAAACTGAGTTGTCCCATATAGTGATGATGCCCACAGATCGACCAACAAAAAGGACAAAAGCAAAAGAGTCAAAGTTCCTTGGGCAGAATTGTCTTAAGAAAGATATATCAACGGTTTCTCTTTTTGATTCTTGAAAACAAATAACCGGATAGCCACTCTCTCTAATTTTATTGAAAATAAGAGTCCATTTGTCAGGATCATTGAGGCCTCTTATATTCAAGTTTAAAACCTTCCAAAATATTTTATGCATGGGATAACTTGCTGGGGTATTGCATCTCTGAACACCCTAGGTTGACAGTACCACGAAACATAACAATGGATTACAATGCCATCATAAATATAGTGATAAGGCCAAATCACATAACTGCAGTACCAAAGTAATACATAGTGGTTTGAGAGTCTAGTACAAAGCTTGAACGAATAGAAGCAACAAAAGTTGCTCAAAAGATCATCAAAATATGACAAGGACCAGAACACTTATAAGGACTTGGAGCAGCCCTCATTTCTTGGGGTTCTTCTTTGTAGTTGCATTGGGGTCCTTTTTTGTAGTCTTTGCTCTCTTGCTACAAACTGGTACAGCTGTATCATGCTGATGTCTACGGGAGCTTCTATTCTTGTAGACAGTGTTGGGCCTCCAAGAGCAGAGGTTTGTAGAACAGCAGCAAGTTTCCCTTAAGTGGATTACCCAAGGTTTATCGAACTCAGGGAGGAAGAGGTCAAAGATATCCCTCTCATGCAACCCTGCAACCACAAAGCAAGAAGTCTCTTGTGTCCCCAACACACCTAATAGGTGCACTAGTTCGGCGAAGAGATAGTGAAATACGGGTGGTATGAATAAGTAGTAGCAACGGCACCGAGAAAAGTGCTTTGCCCGGGACGATAAACAAGCGGTAGTAACGCAGCGGTAGTAACGCGAGTAAAACGAGTAAACAAACAGCGATAGCGATATCTAGGAACAAGGCCTAGGGATTACACTTTCACTAGTGGACACTCTCAACATTGATCACATAACGGAATAGATAAATGCATACTCTACACTTTTGTTGGATGATGAACACATTGCGTAGGATTACACGAACCCTCAATGCCGGAGTTAACAAGCTCCACAATAATGCTCATATTTTAGTAACCTTTAGTGTAAGATAGATCAAAAGACTAAACCAAGTACTAGCATAGCATGCACACTTGTCACCTTCATGCATATGTAGGAGGAATAGATCACATCAATATTATCATAGCAATAGTTAACTTCGCAATCTACAAGAGATCATGATCATAGCATAAACCAAGTACTAACACGGTGCACACACTTGTCACCTTTGCACACGTGCGGGAGGAATAAAACTACTTTAATAACATTGCTAGAGTAGCACATAGATAAATTGTGATACAAACACATTGCAATCATAAAGAGATATAAATAAGCACCTCACTATGCCATTCAACGAGTGAATAAGTATTCCGTGAAATATAGCCTAAGAGACCCACACGGTGCACACACTTGTCACCTTTACACACGTGGGACAAGGAGTCTCCGGAGATCACATAAGTAAAACTCACTTGACTAGCATAATGACATCTAGATTACAAGCATCATCATATGAATCTCAATCATGTAAGGCAGCTCATGAGATTATTGTATTGAAGTACATAGGAGAGAGATGAACCACATAGCTACCGGTACAGCCCCGAGCCTCGATGGAGAACTACTCCCTCCTCATGGGAGCAGCAGCGGTGATGAAGATGGCGGTGGAGATGGCAGCGGTGTCGATGGAGAAGCCTTCCGGGGCACTTCCCCGCTCCGGCGGGGTGCCGGAACGAGACTCCTGTCCCCCGGATCTTAGCTTCGCGATGGCGGCGGCTCCGGAAGGTTTTCCGTATCGTGGTTTTTCGCCTCGGGGTTTTCTCGACGGAGGCTTTAAATAGGCGGAAGGGCAGCGTCGGAGGGTCGAAGAGGCGGCGGCACCATAGGCTGGCGCGGCCGGGGCCCGAGCCGCGCCACCCTATCATCCGGGGCCCACGGGGCCCCCTCCGCGGCTCTCGGGTGTTCCGGATGCTTCCGGTGAAAATACGAACCTGGGTCGTGATTTCGTCCGGTTCCGAGAATATTTCGTTACTAGGATTTCGAAACCAAAAACAGCGAGAAAACGAGAGCTGGCACTTCGGCATCTTGTTAATAGGTTAGTTCCGGAAAATGCACGAATATGACATAAAGTGTGCATAAAACATGTAGGTATCATCAATAATATGGCATAGAACATAAGAAATTATCGATACGTCGGAGACGTATCAAGCATCCCCAAGCTTAGTTCTGCTCGTCCCGAGCAGGTAAAACGATAACAAAGATAATTTCTGAAGTGATATGCCATCATAACCTTGATCATACTATTTGTAAACATAGGATAGTGGATGCAGCGATCAAAACAATGGTAATGACATGAGTAAACAAGTGAATCATAAAGCAAAGACTTTTCATGAATAGTACTTCAAGACAAGTATTAATAAGTCTTGCATAAGAGTTAACTCATAAAGCAATAAATCAAAGTAAAGGTATTGAAGCAACACAAAGGAAGATTAAGTTTCAGCGGTTGCTTTCAACTTGTAACATGTATATCTCATGGATAATTGTCAACATAGAGTAATATAACAAGTACAATATGCAAGTATGTAGGAATCAATGCACAGTTCACACAAGTGTTTGCTTCTTGAGGTGGAGAGAGATGGGTGAACTGACTCAACATAAAAGTAAAGAGAATGGTCCTTCAAAGAGGAAAGCATCGATTGCTATATTTGTGCTAGAGCTTTTATTTTGAAAACATGAAACAATTTTGTCAACGGTAGTAATAAAGCATATGAGTTATGAAAGTTATATCTTACAAGTTGCAAGCCTCATGCATAGTATACTAATAGTGCCCGCACCTTGTCCTAATTAACTTGGACTACCGGATCTTTGCAATGCACATGTTTTAACCAAGTGTCACAATGGGGTACCTCCATGCCGCCTGTACAAAGGTCTAAGGAGAAAGCTCGCATTTTGGATTTCTCGCTTTTGATTATTCTCAACTTAGACATCCATACCGGGACAACATGGACAACATATAATGGACTCCTCTTTAATGCATAAGCATGTGGCAACAATTATTATTCTCATATGAGATTGAGGATATATGTCCAAACTGAAACTTCCACCATGAATCATGGCTTTAGTTAGCGGCCCAAAGTTCTTCTCTAACAATATGCATGCTCCAACCATGAAGGTGGTAGATCTCTCTTGCTTCGGACAAGACGGACATGCATAGCAACTCACATGATATTCAACAAAGAATAGTTGATGGCGTCCCCGAAGCATGGTTATCGCACAACAAGCAACTTAATAAGAGATAAAGTGCATAAGTACATATTCAATACCACAATAGTTTTTAAGCTATTTGTCCCATGAGCTATATATTGCAAAGGTGAATGATGGAATTTTAAAGGTAGCACTCAAGCAATTTACTTTGGAATGGCGGATAAATACCATGTAGTAGGTAGGTATGGTGGACACGAATGGCATAGTGGTTGGCTCAAGGATTTTGGATGCATGAGAAGTATTCCCTCTCGATACAAGGTTTAGGCTAGCAAGGTTATTTGAAACAAACACAAGGATGAACGGTACAGCAAAACTCACATAAAAGACACATTGTAAACATTATAAGACTCCATACCGTCTTCCTTGTTGTTCAAAACTCAATACTAGATGTTATCTAGACTCTAGAGAAACCAAATATGCAAACCAAATTAGCAAGCTCTAAGTATTTCTTCATTAATGGGTGCAAGGTATATGATGCAAGAGCTTAAACATGAGCACAACAATTGCCAAGTATCAAATTATCCAAGACATTTTAGAGTTACTACATGTAGCATTTTCCAATTCCAACCATATAACAATTTAACGAAGAAGAAACTTCGCCATGAATACTATGAGTAGAGCCTAAGGACATATTTGTCAATATGCTACAGCGGAGCGTGTCTCTCTCCCATAAAGTGAATGCTAGGATCCATTTTATTCAAACAAAACAAAAACAAAAACAAACCGACGCTCCAAGCAAAGTACATAAGATGTGACGGAATAAAAATATAGTTTCATGGGAGGAACTCGATAATGTTGTCGATGAAGAAGGGGATGCCTTGGGCATCCCCAAGCTTAGACGCTTGAGTCTTCTTAATATATGCAGGGGTGAACCACCGGGGCATCCCCAAGCTTAGAGCTTTCACTCTCCTTGATCATATTGCATCATACTCCTCTCTTGATCCTTGAAAACTTCCTCCACAACAAACTCGAAACAACTCATTAGAGGGTTAGTGCATAATAAAAATTCACATGTTCAGAGGTGACACAATCATTTTTAACACTTCTGGACATTGCATAAAGCTACTGGACATTAATGGATCAAAGAAATTCATCCAACATAGCAAAAGAGGCAATGCAAAATAAAAGGCAGAATCTGTCAAAACAGAACAGTCCGTAAAGATGGATTTTATTAGGCCACCAGACTTGCTCAAATGAAAATTCCCAAATTGAATGAAAGTTGCGTACATATCTGAGGATCACTCACGTAAATTGGCATAATTTTCTGAGTTACCTACAGAGAATTAGACCCAGATTCGTGACAGCAAAGAAATCTGGAACTGCGCGAGTAATCCAAATCTAGTACTTACTTTACTATCAAAGACTTTACTTGGCACAACAAAACTCAAAACTAAGATAAGGAGAGGTTGCTACAGTAGTAAACAACTTCCAAGACACAAATATAAAACAAAGTACTGTAGCAAAATAACACATGGGTTATCTCCCAAGAAGTTCTTTCTTTATAGCCGTTAAGATGGGCTCAGCAGTTTTAATGATGCACTAGCAAGAAATAGTATTTGAAGCAAAAGAGAGCATCAAGAGGAAAATTCAAAACACATTTAAGCCTAACATGCTTCCTATGCATAGGAATCTTGTAAATAAACAAGTTCATGAAGAGCAAAGTAACAAGCATAGGAAGATAAAACAAGTGTAGCTTCAAAAATTTCAGCACATAGAGAGGTGTTTTAGTAACATGAAAATTTCTACAACCATATTTTCCTCTCTCATAATAACTTTCAGTAGCATCATTGATGAAAACCACAATATACCCATCACTTAAAACATTCTTATCATGGTTCATATGCATAGAAGTATCATTAAATTTGGCATAAGAAGAGTTATTCTCATTAATAGTAATTGGAGTAAGATTATTATCAAGAATTTGAACATGGTAAACAAACTGCATATTAAGGGAATTGTTTTTAGTAATCCAATCATGACTATGACAAGTTTCATAAGGATAGTTAGAACCTATATCATAGCATTCTTTATAATAATCATCAGAGATCGGGGGCACGAGTGTCATCATAGGAAATAGAATAGTTATCTTTCACGATCGGTTTATCCGTGTCCACACCATCATTGTTATTAGAGGGAGATGTATCAAGAACATAATGACCAGTAGCTAAAGGATTTTCAAACACCTCTTCCCCAAGCTTAGAGCTTTCTATATCATTATGGGAGGAAGCATGGATAGTACTCGACACTATGGCAATTATTATCATCATTTTCAGAATTAGTTTCGCAGAGATTTGTAATATCAAAAGTAGTGTGCTCATTCAAATCATGATCGCTAATGTATGTAAAGGGCATAGGAAGATCATCGTATTCAGATTCATTGTCACAATAATCATTAGGAGCAACATACTTACGGTTACCTAGCGTTATCTCATTCACGCGGGGATACGCCGTTACCTCTTTCTTTTTATTCTCCTTCTTCTTCTTCTTCTTCTTCTTCTTCTTCGTTCCCTTCTTCTTCTTCTCTTCCTTCTCCTCGTCCTTTTTTTAGGAGGAAGAGGCTTGAAGGGTGGCTTGTCCGCATAACCTGATTTACTTTCAGAAACAATAGAAGAAACTTGGGAGGATCCCTCCTTTTCATTAATTAGTCGAAAACACACAGCGGTCCTATCATATTTTGGCAAGGTGTCATCTTCTAAAATATTTTGTATGTAAGTATTTGTATGGCTATTATCAATGCAATAAGAAAAACACCCATGCAGGACATCATCAACATCAAGATCACTCATATGTAACAAAGAGACTTTTCTCGGCAGTTCTTCACACCCCAAAAATAAAGTAAGTTCATCATGCTGATTAGGAGTAATTTCATCATCACAATACAAATTTGCAGCACTCATTGGGTTCAAATTATCATTGGAGGAGCATTGAAAATTAAAATGACCCACTTCATGGCAAACTTCACAAATAAAAGGATAGAGGGCACAAACTTTTTTACCAAGATCATCTAGAGCCCTAAACCACTTTCTAGTTTTTTCATTAGCATGATGGATACAATATTCATCTTTGATTTGATTAATTCCACAAGGTCTATGTATTCCACAAAAATTAACATGCTTATAGGAAATAACATTCTTAGGAGTTTGAGCATGCTCATTACAATAATTAACAACAATTTCATTCTTCATACAAGCCTCTTTAAAAGGTTCATGATACTTATCAAAATTCTTTTTAGGCAATTCAAAATGAGAAGCAAAGGCTTTATAAAGATTTGCAGCAACTTGAGAGTCAAGACCATAAGTAGCACTCATATTTCGAAATTTATCGGTATCCATAAAAGTTTCAATGCATTCATAATCATAATTTATACACGACTCTTTACCTTTGTCGTTCTCCCAATCTTCGACGTTCTCCTTAATCCGATCAAGAAGGTCCCTTTTAAACTCTTCTTTGTTGCGCGTGAATGATCCAGAACAAGTAGCATCCGAGCAAGGTCTTATCTTGAAAAGAGAGTCTTGCATAGAAATTATCAATAATGATATTACTCGGAAGCTCATGATTGGGGCATTTGAGCATTAAAGACTTCAATCTCTCCCATGCTTGGGCAATACTCTCTCCATCATGAGGCCAGAAATTATATATTCGGTTTCGGTCTTTGTGAATTTCACTTGGAGGATAGAATTTAGAATAAAATAGATGCACAATATCCTTCCAATCAAGAGAATGCTCATCCTTCAGCAGTTTATGCCAATGCGCCGCTTTACCAGACAACGACATAGAGAATAATTTCTTCTTCACTTCATCCATAGAGATACCTGCACACTTGAATAACCCGCATAATTCATGCAAAAACGAGTAAATGATCTCCGGGATGCACGGTTCCATCCCCTTCATAGCGGTTATCCATAACACGTTCAATAATTTTCATAGGTATTTTATATGGAATACTTTCGGTAGGTGCATTTAAAATATCACAAGCATCATTAGAGTTATCGCATATGGGAGATAAAGTATTATCGAGCAAATTTTCTCCCCTAAAGATGGGAAGCTAAAAAGATCATGAAAACCAGCTTCCCCAAGCTTAGACTTCTCCATAGCATTAGCGAGTAATTGCATTCATACTAATAACATCGCTACTAGCATGCAAATAAGGTTCCATTGGTTTTTTTAATGTTCACACCAAACAATTCTAAATCAGGAAAAAGATTAAAAAGCTCACTAAATTTTTTGTTGTTTTCCATTATGCCTAACTAGTGAAAATAAAAACAAGAAACAAAAAGATGCAATTGCAGGATCTAAAGGAAATAGCTTCGAGCACAAACACAATGGCGCCGGAAAAGTATTGTTACCTGGAACCGGAGTATGAGTGCCTTTTTACCTTTCCTCCCCGGCAACGGCGCCGAGAAAAGTGCTTGATGTCTACGGGAGCTTCTATTCTTGTAGACAGGTGTTGGGCCTCCAAGAGCGAGAGGTTTGTAGAACAGCGGCAAGTTTCCCTTAAGTGGATTACCCAAGGTTTATCGAACTCGGGGAGGAAGAGGTCAAAGATATCCCTCTCATGCAACCCTGCAACCACAAAGCAAGAAGTCTCTTGTGTCCCCAACACACCTAATAGGTGCACTAGTTCGGCGAAGAGATAGTGAAATACAAGTGGTATGAATAAGTAGTAGCAACGGCACCGGAAAAGTGCTTTGCCCGGGACGATAAACAAGCGGTAGTAACGCATCGGTAGTAACGCGGTAAAACAGTAAACAAACAGCGATAGCGATATCTAGGAACAAGGCCTAGGGATTACACTTTCACTAGTGGACACTCTCAACATTGATCACATAACGGAATAGATAAATGCATACTCTACACTTTTGTTGGATGATGAACACATTGCGTAGGATTACACGAACCCTCAATGCCGGAGTTAACAAGCTCCACAATAATGCTCATATTTTAGTAACCTTTAGTGTAAGATAGATCAAAAGACTAAACCAAGTACTAGCATAGCATGCACACTCTGTCACCTTCATGCATATGTAGGAGGAATAGATCACATCAATATTATCATAGCAATAGTTAACTTCGCAATCTACAAGAGATCATGATCATAGCATAAACCAAGTACTAACACGGTGCACACACTTGTCACCTTTGCACACGTGCGGGAGGAATAAAACTACTTTAATAACATTGCTAGAGTAGCACATAGATAAATTGTGATACAAACACATTGCAATCATAAAGAGATATAAATAAGCACCTCACTATGCCATTCAACGAGTGAATAAGTATTACGTGAAATATAGCCTAAGAGACCCACACGGTGCACACACTTGTCACCTTTACACACGTGGGACAAGGAGTCTCCGGAGATCACATAAGTAAAACTCACTTGACTAGCATAATGACATCTAGATTACAAGCATCATCATATGAATCTCAATCATGTAAGGCAGCTCATGAGATTATTGTATTGAAGTACATAGGAGAGAGATGAACCACATAGCTACCGGTATAGCCCCGAGCCTCGATGGAGAACTACTCCCTCCTCATGGGAGCGGCAGCGGTGATGAAGATGGCGGTGGAGATGGCATCGGTGTCGATGGAGAAGCCTTCCGGGGCACTTCCCCGCTCCGGCAGGGTGCCGGAATAGAGACTCCTGTCCCCCGGATCTTAGCTTCGCGATGGCGGCGGCTCCGGAAGGTTTTCCGTATCGTGGTTTTTCGCCTCGGGGTTTTCTCGACGGAGGCTTTAAATAGGCGGAAGGGCAGCGTCGGAGGGTCGAAGAGGCGGCGGCACCATAGGCTGGCGCGGCCGGGGCCCGAGCCGCGCCACCCTATCATCCGGGGCCCACGGGGCCCCCTCCGCGGCTCTCGGGTGTTCCGGATGCTTCCGGTGAAAATAGGAACCCGGGTCTTGATTTCGTCCGATTCCGAGAATATTTCGTTACTAGGATTTACTGAAACCAAAAACAACGAGAAACAGAGCCGGCACTTCGGCATCTTGTTAATAGGTTAGTTCCAGAAAATGCACGAATATGACATAAAGTGTGCATAAAACATGTAGGTATCATCAATAATATGGCATAGAACATAAGAAATTATCGATACGTCGGAGACGTATCACATGCTCATCCAGAGATTGTTCCTCCTCAGTTGCCTCTTTAACATCTTCAGGAATATTAAATCTACCACAGAGGTTTGTCACCACAGATTTTTTGATCTGACGGGCAGCAGCACAGGCCAAACAATTCTTATCAAAACATGTTTTTGCCTTGTAACCCTTATTTAGAGCTTTGAGCCTACTGCTTCTCCTAACAGCAGTACACACCAGAGGTGTTTTCTTTCCCTTTTTCTTCATATGCAGAGCAGAAGTGGAAGACGTTGTTAAACATGAAGAGACATGTGGCCTGGAAGCTTGTGGGGTCATGAAGCCCTGTGTGACTTGATCACAAGGAGTGGTGAGTAAGCAGACAGGTGGGACCTGAGAGGGACATCTCTTTGGGAGAACAAATGCACGTGTGGATGGATCATAGGATAGCTCCATGTCACTGAGAATTTGCCAAATTTTTGATTGCAGCAAGCTCTTTGTCCATTCAAAATCTTTAGGGGTTACCAACTTGGCAGTAAAGAAATCTGCCCACTGAGCAGGTACATTAACAGTGTTAACTATTGAACCATCACGCTTAAAGTGAGTTGACCAAGCAGAAGTGCCTTCCTTGGAGAATAAAAAGTCTCCTTTTTAGAATCTGAAGCAGCTAGTACAGAGTTACTGTGCAGTTCATTAGCAGCAGCAAAAACAGGATCCACGGGGAAATTAGGAATCATAGCCATGCCAATATGTAATTGTTGGTGCTGGGCATTATGTGGATCCAATTGACAGATCCACCTGATTCATCAGATAAAGTATGCTCTGAGCTGATAGTCACAGTAATATCACTTTGATTATCTCCATTAGGCAGCATGTCCACATCCTCGGGCTGATTTTGCACAGGTGCAGGAAGAGCAAAGACTACAGGTAGCATCTCATTGTTGGGTGAAACAGGTTGGAGTAGGTCATTGAGCTCAAGAAAATCAGCCTATTCAAGTTGATGTGGCAAATGGTTTAGGTCCAGCCCATGTGGAGGGGAATCATTGAGATCAAGATCACCATTGTGTCCAAGGATATGTTGCATATTTTGCCTAACCTGGTTAACAAGATCATTATGTGCAGGTGCATCATTCTGTCCAAGTGCACCACCAACATGATTCATGTGCTGCCAAAATGGCCACACATTGGCAGCATTATTCATTGGGGCATGCATATGACCATCACCTTGATTTCCCTGGAAAGGAGCATTTGGCATTGGGTGAGGGGTTGAGCCATCAGCAGGAGGCAGCTCTTCATCTGCAGGTAGGCCTCCAAGTAGTCTCTGACTGAGGATACAAATAGGAATAGACCAAGACTTAGCAGACCATTCATTCCCAGAGGAAACCACACAAGAATGTGGGATAAAGTGGAGATCCACCACACGAACTTCAGCAATGAGTGCACCATATGTACTAAGTTCCTTGTCCCAGGAAATCAAGGCCCCAAAGTCTTTCACAGCACCTCTGATATGTTCATCAGATCATAAATCTGAGGGAAAAGCAAGCAGCATGATCCAACATTCCCTGTTATAAGTAAAAGCATGGTGGTTGATGCCCCTGTTGTGTTCAACAAAGCTAATCTCCCTCCCCTGAAACTGATGAGGATTGTGATTGACTAACCAATATCTGCCAGAAGGCGAACTAACCCTGATGTAAGTAGAGCCTATGGGGCACCTTTGACTCATATCCAAGGAGAAACCTAGCTCATCCCCAAGAAAAGACCGAAGAAACATCCGAGTAGCAGTAAATGGCAGTTCACCTGGGAAGGCAGGGTTCATTGTGGCAATGGCCACATCCTTGTTCTTGGCGGAGACCGTCGTGCTGACGTGATAGCGGCACTGCTGCGGTCGATTGGCGACCTCGATGAGCTCGTACTGCCCCGTGATGAACGGCAAGGGTTCGACAGGGAATTTTGCCCTCTTTGATTGCATCAATGTGGTGGTCGGCGCGGGTGGAGACGGTGAGGAGCTACAGTTCCCCGTAGCAGGGGAGTAGGGAGGTGAAGGGGCAACGAACGTGTAAGCGAAGCTCTGTAAAAATGATTCCTTAGGATTTACCACCGGGGTGGCAAGTTGGGGAGGAGGGCGAGAAAATCCCATTGTCACGCTCAGGCTTGTATCGAGATTGTGCAACTGAGGATTGTTGTTTAGGTCAACCATTGCAACGTCATTAACCAAATTGAGGGGTAAATCCATAGTTTCCTTAACAGGCAAATGTACTTCCTTTGGAATCCAAGTTTCCTTAACAACAGTAAAGCAGTCCTTTTTGGCATGTCCAGGTTTATTGCATCCATGAAAGTGAATCTTATTCCAGCAATTATGCCTTAAGTGCCCAGGTTGAAGACAACGAGGACAAGGTGGGATGGAAAAAATTGTATGATCGTCGCATCTCGAAGAGGGCCCGTAAAACCTTGGAGGAGGCTCAGACGGCAGGATTTGTGACTGCTTCTGCTTCTCAGGGGGGAAACACAAGACAATCAAAGGCAGAGATTCTTGGTTGGGCTTGGGCCACCTCACGAGCTGAGCCCAAGGTGTATGCCTCAGTTTTAAAAGCAGGGATCCCGCTCGGAGAGGTAAACGCAAATTTATCACGTTGAATTTCCGTTGAAACGGGCTTTGATCTTGCATTCCCATATAACGTTTTTGCCAAAACTTCATCAGAGGGTTTACTATCAATAAAGACACACAAATCATGGAGCTGAGCCATTGTCAATGAGTCAAGGGATGAATTAATCCGGCGATCTTTGTCATCAAATCTAAAAAATTCAAAATTCGATCAAGGTTGTGCCCAGAGGAGATGGCAGCTTCAAGTAATTACATGTTCTTGACAGGAAGTTGCTGCAAGAAAGCAAGCCTAGGGGTAGCAGGTTTTTGCAGAACAGTAGGCTGATGAGCATGCAGAAGACCCAAAGGAACCCTATTTGCTCCAGAGAGAGGATCACGAGCAATGTCAGCAAAAGAACACCTGCCAACAGTCTGCCATGATTGTGACTCCTCAGATTCCCAAAGACGGTGTTCTCGAACGAAATTAGGTCCTCCACGACCCCAAAGAAGGAAATGAACAACAAAATCATCACACTTGTGAGATCTCAAATGGTTGACAAAAACCCCAATCTGCTTGTTGCAAACAGAGAAACTGAAAGTTCTGTCACGCAAGAATAACACATTGAAGTCCTGGGGTATACCACCCAGGCAGGCATGAAGCATGTGAGAGACTGTGAAAGGATCCAAGCGAAGTTTGGAACGCCCAAAGGAGACCACCATGAAGAATCCCACCGAGCTATGGGAGCTCGAGAAAGCCACAAGGCAGTGAAAAAGGTTCCAGAGTTTCTTCTAAAGAGAAATTCCCGAGCGCAGAGAGAGGGTGACGATTGTACCTGGACTTGTGGTGGAGCAGGAGCCTCCTGAGGACCAACCTTCATCGCATGGCACGGAAGCGCAACCTCCAATCCAGAAGAGATGACTTCATCCTTCTTGAGGAAACGCGCATCCACCGTGACGCCATCAGCATCCGGGAGGACCAAACGAAGAGCTTGGGCCCTGAGGTAGAGAAATCCATGAACTTGTCGAGATGCCGCCCGCTGAGAGATGAGCGAGTGGTAAGTCATACACCAACGCCGTGGGACAGTGCTTCCATCGTCCATGGCTACTGGAGGGCCCCCCCTGACCGGACCAGAAGCAGCGACGAGCGCCTCGTCAGGGGAAATCGCCGGCGGCTGCGTGCTTAGATCTCATCGCTCCCCTCCACCACTACTCCAGGGGATTATTATCATTATTTTTTACAGAGGCTCTAGAAATCACAAGTGGTTGCCCTCATGATTCACACCCACTCAAAAAAATCTACTACGTGATCTTTCTTTGGTCTCCACTTGCAAACAACTTGGCCCACTTCCACTGTTTGAACTCAACTCTAATGCACCTAACTAGCTCCGCTGGCAACACATCGATCTTGTCAAAAACTGGCGTTCCGCTACAATTCATGTTTTTTTCGAGAACCTGCAAGAGAGCTACACATCATTGTATTAAACTTAAGAAGAGAACAAATGGTTCAGTTTATGAGGGAAATCGGACCAAAAACCGAACACATGGTGCCTTCCGGCTTACAACGCACATCCAAACAAGCACACGACAAGCATCCAGCTTGCCCGACCGCTGACCAAGAATGACGCAAGGTAAGGGCACATAGTCTCAAAACCACGGCACAACCATAGCAGGACTACCTATAACAACCCTAACTCTGGGAAGGTACACGTCGATGTACAACCCACCTAGAAGAAGGCGAGAGCGTGGCAGGACCTAACCAAACCTAGAGGAAGCAACATCGAGCAGGCGCTGGCAAATGGTACATAGCGCTCGGAAGACCTAGGCTCTGGGCAGCAGCCACCTCTAACACCAGCTACCGTATTTGGACTCCCAAGACAACCTCAACAGAGTCTCCAACGAGGGGATGACACCGAAGCGCCACCACTGCCTGATCCAACTAGTGGATCAAGGGTTTCCCCTAGTGTACGGGATGGGGTGGAACGAATAGGGACTCGACGACGCCTTCATGAAGGTGACCCTATTGTCCGAGACGACTCATGTTTGGGAATTATAATCAGGAAAACCCTATTGTTTTTACATAGCCTGGAGGAGGCCGTCCGGACTCCGGCGGCGGCAGGGCGTTGTCCCCTTGCCTTTTCCTTAGCCATAGCATCATCTCATCTCCTCCAACCTGTTCGTCAATTGATCTGGTGTTCGGGCGCATCTGGCTATGTGCATCACAGCTGTAAACTGGCCAAAGTCTTGTTGCCGTTGGGAGACGATCTGTCGATCCCGTGCAGTACATCTTCCCCTTTCATCTTCCGCATTCTTGATTCTAAATTGTCATGTACAAAATCTCAATTAAATATTAGAATTAAAGAAGTTCTATATTCTTTGGGAAATCAGTTGGAGAATCATGCTCAAGCAATTTACTCATAGATGTTGCGGTTCTCAGCGGAGGTGTGGGCTGGCGCAGCATATGGCCGCGGGCGGCGGCGGAGGGCAGCAACAGAGGAGGCTGCTGGCGGCGCGGTCCGGGTTAGGGCCAGGCGGGACGCGTCCAGGGCTAGGAGTGCCGTGGAGGTGGCCAGCGCCGGCGGGGCTCCTCCTAGGCTGCACCACCGCTGGTGCCAGACCTGGGCCAGGTGGGCCCAGATTCGGCGGTCCTCGGCAGTACGGCTGTGCGGTTCATCTTCTATGCGGGAGGGCCGAGGTGAGGCTCTTGCTCGAGTTCGGTGGCGAGTTCTTCGATGCCGACAAAGTGTCCGGCTTGACCGGCGACGGGGCAGCGTCGGCAACGGCGTGGCTTTGTCCCCGGGTGTCGCGGAGGGGGTGCGGCGGTGCGCGGTCTCGGCCAAGGCCACTTTGCGAGGAGTGAGGTTGCGGCGACGCCGCTCATGGTGTCTGGCTAGCACATGGCGGTTCGATGGTGGCAAGGTTTGGTCTGGCACGGTGCTGCAGGTGGATGGCGGCGGCGACCTAGGCGTATCAGTGTGATGGCACGGCTAATGGGGCATGGTCGAGGCCTGGCAGGCGGCCGAGCCTAATTTAGGCCACATTGACCATGCTATTGCGTCCGGACGGCGGGCACCTCGGGTGTCGGAGGGCGGATCCCCCCCCCCCCCTGGGCTGTCGTGTGCTTTGATGGCTGCTGTCAATGGTGCCTTCCTACCCTGTCCAAATCGAGTTGTGGTGTGCTAGTTAATGCATGGGATCGAGTTCGTGGGGAGGCCGGGGCGGCGGCCCTGGAAGGTGGACTTCGCGGTTGGATCTTCGGCGGGCAACGCGGCGGTGGTGGTGGTCTCTCTCTTCGGTCATGAGGATGGCGTGGAGCGGACGGTGGGGGATCCTGGTGTTGGCGGAGCTGTCGGCCTCGGCAACCCCCAGATCATGTTTGGGATGCTCAACTTGGGACAGCCGGCGGCTGAGTTGTCGGGCGTGGTGTGTGGATGCTTCCGGGCGAAAGCTCAGCGCCTCGGCGCCAATGACGGCGACGCTTGCGGGTGTCGTAACCCTCTTGGGGGCGTCGTTGTGTGTATCCGCCCCGCGGTACGGCTCCGGGTGAAAGCCCTAGACCTCGTGGTCTCGATGGCGGCGGCGCAATGCGTCATTTTCTCTCTTGGGGGCGTCGTTGTGGAGCCCTGTTTTGACTCGGTCTCATGTCAATGTCCTCGTGGCAACTTTGGGGTCTCTGTGTTTTGTTTTTTGTTTTTCTTTGATCTGCTTTGTAAGAGGTTCTCCTCTCTACCTTGTATCGGTTCGGCCCTTACGGCTTTATTTATAAAGTGGAGCGAAAGCCTATTTCGAGAGAGATGGGGCCCACTTGCCCTATTGTAAGTCGACCAATCGCTAGCTACGGAAGTCCCTTTTTGTCGCATGGAAAGATGAAAACCAGGATTACATTCATAGTGTTCAATGAACAGTTGGCTTATGTATTTAATATTTAACTGTGATTTTTTTTGCGGGTAAACTGTGATTTTCTTACAGTTACAATAATACCAAAAACAGAGAGGAGCCACGTGAGTTGCCCTTCCTTGGTTCGTATGGTTCGTGGCAGCTTCATAAGATGAGAATCTACAATATCAGTAACGTTCACACATGATTTATGTTACCCTCCACACGTAATCAATCTCAGCATCGCATTGGCAAAGTCTTTCTGGATCTTCATTGCAATCTGAAAAGTTGACCGCTTGGACTACAAATTGTACATGCATATTTCATCACTGCTCACAATATATATCATGTATATTATTGCCTCCAAAAGGTTGCGGAAGTTGCGGTTTATGCATCCTTAAGTTGCGGCCATGAGCGGGTCTACATGTATTCATGCGCATGCAGGTGAATACGCAATTTTTTTGTCAAACTTTTCAAATTATATGATACAGCTAACAATTTTGGTTCACACTGTATAAAATCTAATACATTTATCACTACTAGAAAAGAACTACCACCGGCGCACCTATTTTGCTTACCAGTTGCGCACCTAGGTGTGCCACTATTATCACGTCAATGGTAACAGCTAGCGGCTAGCAGTGGCTCTAGATGCGCCACTGGTAATATATGTAGCAATGGTGCATTAGCAGATGCTCCACTGGTAAGCTGTACATGTGCCATGGTGTGCCACTGCCGTGTTTGTACGGCGTGGCACTGCTGTGTTTGTAGGATGTGCCACTGCTCAGTACACTAAAAAAATAAAAAAGGCCACATTGGCCTGGTTGTGGTAGGCGGTGGATCTGTCTTGACCCATCTGTAAAAAACTACTTTTATTTTATTATCAATCAGATTATTACATGACCTAAAAGAATACAACCAAAATCAATCAGAGTTGCGCCACGATCTAGTAAACTTTGCAACTAGGACCCTAAAATGAAAGAAAAAACGCAATCAAGTCGGGTTGCCTCCAACCCGGTCGTCCTCGATCGATCTGGTCGACACCGCGCGGCTGGTCAGCTCCTCCGCTGGACACCGGGCAGGACTCGACGACAGCGATTGTGGCGAGCGCGGCTACGTGCTGCGCGCACTCGTCCTGCTCGTTGAGCAGCGCGTCTACGAGGGAGGCTAGCGCAGGGCCGGCTCTACGATTTAGAGGGCCCCAGGGCGAACTCTTTAAATGGGTCCAATTTAGGCTGCGTGCATGCTAGATGAGCCTAATTTTTTTCTTCTACCTTTTCCTTTTCGATCTGCAGTCTCTGATGAAGAAACTCGTGCTGAAGGATGAAGAGCTCGATGATGTAGTTCTGCCGAGGGAGGAGGTGGTGACCTTGCGGGAGAATGCGAGGTGGATGGCTGTGGTAAAGGTGCATACATCCAATCTGTTTGGCAATCAACCTTTTTTCCAGAAGATGGATGCCGCATGGGGATTCGCGAAGAAGTGGTCCATCA
Source organism: Lolium rigidum (assembly GCF_022539505.1). Classification (NCBI taxonomy): domain Eukaryota; kingdom Viridiplantae; phylum Streptophyta; class Magnoliopsida; order Poales; family Poaceae; genus Lolium; species Lolium rigidum. Next base: position 236,716,741 of record NC_061514.1, read on the forward strand.
GGCCGGTAAAGGAGAACCTGTTCATCCTCCAAGTTTCCTGTCTTGGGGATTGGAACAGGGTTTTGTTGGAGGGTCCGTGGATTTTCAGATAGATGGCTGTGCTGATTGAACCCTACGATGGTCTAGCCGACCCGGAGTCGGTGGTGCTTAATCGTATCCATGTATGGGTGCAGATACGGGGGATCCCTCCTTTGTTCCGCAAGGAGGAGATTGTGAAGGACATGGCCGCAAGGATTGGAGAGGTGATGGGCACGGATCTGTTCGCTCTGGGGGCAAGTGGTACCAGTTTCGTTCGTGCCAGAGTGAAGATCGATGTCTTTAAACCCTTGACTAGGGTGGTTGGTCTCCATCCAGAGGGGCAGGAGAAGCTTTTGTTTCAAGTCTTGTTTGAGAAACTGCCACGATTCTGTGCTGTGTGCGGTCTACTGGGACATGGAGAGCTGGAATGTGGAGATGGTGTCCATGTGGATGATGAGAAGCAGTATGGTGACTGGCTAGTAGCACCGGTCGAGGATTGGCATCCGCTGACATCAGGTGTGAAGCAGAGGGGAAATTCGTGGGACTCCACCCGCGGAGGGTGTGGAGGCAGTCGTGGACATGGGAGGATGAACGACTCCAGGAAGCGTTCGTCAGGTGAAGCGGCAGCCCAGGAGGTGGGGGCCAAACCACCTGTGCCAGAAGTTTTACCCCAGCTGACGGATGGCAGTGGTCTGGAGAAGCAGGGGGACCCGAAAGAAGTTGAAAGTGCTTTAGCGCTGACAACAGACAAGGGAGAGAAGGGAGTCTTGCCGCCATCACCGGTGAAACCCCCATTGTCGAAGAAACCGAGGAAGACGGATCAAAACAATTCAAAGGCGGGCTCTGCTGCAGAGCGCCGCCAGGAGCAATGAGTTGCTTAAGTTATAACTGTCGCGGGCTAGGGAGGGACGCGACAGTGCGTGAGCTTCGTGATTTAGCGAAGCTGTTGAAACCTACCGTGCTTTGTGTGCTTGAAACACAGCTACACAAGACACGGGTTGAGAGTCTAGCTAGGCAATTGGGCTATGACCAGGCGTTTGCTGTAAGTAGTTCAGGCCGTAGTGGTGGCCTTGCTATGTTTTGGAATAATGAAATAAAGCTACATATTCTGCCGTACTCCCAGTATCACCTGGATGCAGTGATTACCGAAAGGGACAAAGAGCCCTGGAGGCTTACTTGTGTGTACGGTGAGGCTCAGGTTTCGGAGAGGTTTAAGACTTGGGATATGCTCAAGTTTATTAAGTCGTCATCGCCTCTGCCTTGGATGTGCATAGGGGACTTTAACGAAGTGTTGCATCAGCATGAACACGAGGGTGTGGCGGAACGGAGCTTTGCACAGATGGCGGGTTTCCGTGAAGCAGTTGATGTTTGTGAACTCGGTGACCTCGGATATATTGGTAATAGCTGGACTTTTGAAAAAAGGGTAGCTGGTGGTTCGTTTTGCAGAGTCCGTCTTGACAGAGCGTTAGCGACTACTGCATGGAGTGCACGTTTCCCTGGTGCAACATTGCGCCATCTCACGGGAATCACGTCTGACCACTGTCCCATTCTTCTTCGGTGGGATGAGAGCACAAGCCAACGAAGGACGAATGCGGAGAAAATATTCAGATATGAATTAATGTGGGAAGCCCACGATAATTTTAAGCCACACTTGAGTGAGGTGTGGAATGAGGAGGGCGCTGCGGTGAATATGAAGCAGCTTTAGGAAAAACTTTCAAAAGTATCAGGGTCACTGGATCATTGGAGCAGGAACACTTTTGGCCATGTCAAGAGGGAAATCCGAACCCTGAATGAACGGCTGACTACTCTTAGGGCTGATGAGATGAGACTGAGCCCGTCGCACGAGGAGACCAGGATTACTAGCAGACTGGTTGAATTGTATGAGCGGGAGGAGGTTATGTGGCGTCAAAGGTCGAGAGTTCAATGGCTCGCCGAGGGGGATCGAAACACAAGGTTTTTTCACCTGAGGGCAAGCCAGAGAAGGAAGAAAAATCAGATTACTCGCCTAAGGACGCTAGAAGGAGAATTCACGGAAGATGATCGGCATATGGCTGAGATGACTAGTGGTTTCTATGAAGACCTATACCGTTCAGAGGGGACTTCAAACATGGGCGAAGTTATTGATGTGATCCCTTGTAAAGTCACTCAGGAGATGAATAATGCTTTGCTTAAACCCTTTGAGGAGGGGGAAGTTAAGAACGCCCTATTTCAGATGTTCCCAACAAAGGCCCCGGGGCCTGATGGTTTTCCCGCCCATTTCTTCCAAACACACTGGGATTTATGTGGCAAGGAGGTGACTATGGCAGTACTCAGGGTACTGAAAGGGGAGGATAACCTGGAGGATATCAATCAGACGTTTATTGTTCTTATCCCCAAGGTGGTGAGTCCGGAGGAATTAGGACAATTCAGGCCCATCAGTCTATGCAATGTAATCTGCAAGATTGCATCGAAGGTAGCAGCGAATAGACTGAAGGTATGCCTCCCTGATATTATCTCGGAGGAGCAATCAGCGTTTGTACCGGGTCGGCTGATAACGGATAATATCATTACAGCTTATGAGTGTCTTCATTTCATGAAGAAGAATCGTGCAAAGAAAAATCGTTTCTGTGCCTTGAAATTGGACATGAGAAAGGCATATGACCGACTTGAGTGGAGCTACCTTGAAGCTGTCATGATCAAGTTGGGTTTCCATAGACTTTGGGTCAGAATGGTGATGCGTTTGGTATCAACGGTATCCTTCCAGGTTCTATTTAATGGAGGAAAACTCAGGAAATTTAAACCCTCAAGGGGGGTCAGGCAGGGTGATCCAATCTCCCCATATCTCTTCTTGTTAGTGGCAGAGGGCCTTTCGTGCCTTTTAAAACACCACAGTTTATCATCAGAGCTTAATGGTCTCAAGGTAGCATCGTCGGCACCGACGGTGAGCCACTTGCTTTTTGCGGATGATAGCCTGTTGCTATTCAAGGCGGATGTGGGCAGCGCGGAGAAAATTCAGTTGTTACTGGATAAATATTGTCTGGCGTCGGGCCAGAGGATAAATAGAGACAAGTCCTCTATACATTTTAGTAAGAGGTGTCCTGCAAGTGTCAAGGAGAGTGTCAAGTCTGCGCTTGATGTCCATAGTGAATCTCTGAATGAGAAGTACTTGGGGATGCCGTCGGACGTGGGACGCTCGAGAGGTAGATCCTTTAAATATCTTAAGGATCGTATTTGGAGTAGAATCCAAGGATGGCTGGAGAGATTGCTATCGTCAGGTGGCAAGGACGTCCTCATCAAGTCTGTTGCACAAGCGATACCGATCTTTTCGATGGCGTGTTTCAAGCTACCACGCGGCCTCTGTCTCCACATCAACTCTATGTTAAGCAAGTTTTGGTGGGGGAGCCGGGAGGGGGAAAGGAAAACATGTTGGGTTGCATGGAAGGATATGTGCAAGCCGAAGCAGCTTGGAGGGTTAGGGTTCAGAGATATAGAACTTTTTAATCTATCCTTGTTGGCCCGACAGGGATGGAGGATGCTGAACAACCCTGAGTCATTGAGTGCGAGGGTGCTGAAGTCAGTTTATTTCCCTGATACCGATTTGCTGCAAGCCACGGTTGGCTCAGCACCATCTCAAGTGTGGCGTGCGGTACATGAAGGGATTCAGGTGTTGAAGCAAAGCAAGGCCTGATACGCAGAATTGGTACGGGAGAAATCACACATCCGTGGAACGATCAATGGCTTCCACGTGAGGGTATGTTGCGACCGATTGCATGTATCGCGGATGATCCACCGAGCCGAGTTGCAGACTTCATTGTGACCGAATCGGCGAGATGGGATGAGGAGAAGCTTCGTCAGTACATGTTACCCATGGACGTTGATACGGTGCTCCAAATACCGTTGAGTCACCGCAGGCAGCAGGACTTATGGGCATGGCATTACGATCGAAAGGGGTCTTTCTCAGTACGATCGGCATATCGTATGCTGATCTACACTAGGGAGAAGAGGGAGGCGTGGTTACAGGGCACTTCATCAGGCTTAGGAAACCAGCAGGTTGAGAAACAGTGGACGACACTATGGCACACTCGAGTCCCTTCGAAAGTTCGGGTTTTTCTTTGGCGTCTGGCCAAACAGTCCCTCCCGACAAATGATGTGCGCCAACAACGGCACATGTGTGAGGAGGATAGATGTCAGCTATGTGGAGCTGCAGATTCCTGGAGACATGCCCTTCTGGATTGTACTATGTCCAGATGTGTGTGGGCTCTAGTGGATTCAGAGGTTACGGAGCATATGTGCAGTTACGGGAAGGAAATGCAAGACTCTGGATTGCCAACCTGATCGAGACGCTGTCGCTTGAGGACCAGACGAGAGTCTTTGTCACGCTTTGGGCCATATGGCATGCTCGAAGAAAGGCGATACATGAGCAGCAGTTCCAAAGTCCTCTGTCGACTCATTTATTTGTTGAACGTTTTATCCAGGACCTGAGGGTATGCGAGCAACGAGTCCAGAGGACTTCGGCACCACCCGCGAGTGGGACAGCACCAAGGTGGGTACCTCCTCCGCACGGAATGATTAAGATCAATGTCGATGCGGCGGTAGGGAAAGGATCGGGACGTGGTTCAGTGGCAGCCATAGCCAGGTCGGCGGATGGCAAGTTTATGGGGGCATCAGCGGTGGTCCTCAATGGCAAGACAGAGCCGGAAACCCTCGAAGCCCTAGCATGCAGGGAGGTAGTTGCTCTGGCATACGATATCAATGTGCGTCGAGTGCATGTGGCTAGTGACTGCCTTGCCGTCGTGAGGAACATCAAGGCGGGGACGTTGGGGGTTTATGCCCAAGTGATTTCAGAAATCAAGGGGGCTATGGATACGTTTGATCAGTTATCCTTTGTCCATGAGAAGAGAGCATCCAATAAAGAAGCTCATAATCTAGCTAGGAGTGTTGTGCTAGATGATCCAGGTCGCCGATTATGGCTAGTGACTCCGCCTGAGGGTCTTTGTATTCCAGATTTCATGATTATATGAATAAAGGCGGTTTCCCCTCAAAAAAAAAAATGGACCCCAGTTTTGGTTGGACCCCGGGCCGTCGCACTTCTTTCCCTGGGCCAGAGCCGGCCCTGGGCTAGCGCCTCGGTGTTGAGGAGTGCGCCATGGATGGAGAGTGCGCTGCGGATGGAGGACTCCTAGTCGCGGACGCTGCAGAGCGCAACGGCAAGGATGATCTCAGCCGCCGTCGTGGTGGCCTCGGTGTCGCGGTCGGAGAGCCGAAGGAGGACAAGGGCGCACGGCGTTGGAGAGGACCAGGGCGCATGATGGCGGAGAGCTCGGCGGCCGCCATGGTGGCCTCTATGTTGTGGTAGGAGAGCCGGAGGAGGCAGGCTGAGAAGAGGACCAAGGCGCGCGGCGTTGGGGAAGGACCAGGACGGAGAGGACTAGAGCAGCGCGACGGGGGAGAGAACCAGGGCGGCGCGGCGGGGGAGAGAACTAGGGCAGCACGGGTGGGAGCAGCGACGCGACGCGGGTGAAAGAGAGAGCACTGCGGATGGGATAAGGTGCAGGTAGGAGAGAGAGATAAAGGTAGGAGAGAGAGAGAGAGAGCTTCAGATGGGATAAGGCGCGGAGGAGGAAATGCGGTGGGTGACGTGGTGGGGTCGTGGACATGGGGCTGCCGTGGTGCGTGGTGGGGTCGCGGGTGGCAGCTGACATGTGCGTGGTGGCCTGCCAACCCTTACCAATGGCACACCACTTCTAGGTGCGTCACTGCATGCCACTGACGTACCTGGAAGTGGCGCGCCACTGGTAAGTTTGGGACTGGGGTCAATTAGATCTAAAAATAGCAATCGCATCTTTTATTATAGTGCATCACTACTAACTTAACTGTTTAGCAGTGGTGCATCTCTTTTTGTATGGCTAGGCCTTTTTCTAGTAGTGTATTGACATAAATTAGTTGTTGGTTTGTTGGCAAGAGTCACTAGTAGGAAAAGCCTTATAGATGAGATCTTATTTATGTGGCGCACCTGGCATGGTGCGCCACAAAAATAGTTTATTTTTGTGGCGCACCGCAGATCCATGCGCCACATAAATAAGGTGGAGCCCACACCCTACCACCCCCAATCATTGGTTTCGCTAATTCTGTGGCGCACTAGCCTCGGTGCGCCACAGAAATAAGGTATTCTGTGGCGCACTAGTCTTGGTGCGCCACAGAAATAAGGTATTTTGTGGCGCACTGGCCTTGGTGCGCCACAGAAATAAGGTATTCTGTGACGCACTTTGTCCAGTGCGCCACAGAATTAGCGAACCAGATCTACAAAAGTGCCAACCTTCCACCTACAACACTACCCAAGCCATTCTTCTTCCTCCATCTAGCTCGTCCCCCCTTCTCTCTCATCCCATTTTGGCCATACTTTTCACTTGTTTGGGTACTTATTGCACTTACTTTAGTTGATACATAATTGGTGTTGAGGAGAAGGCTCTCCATACTCTCTCCTCCTCTCCAACTCATCGATCGTGGTCTCGTCTCGGTATCGAATCTACAAGGTGAGTAGTTGGAGGAGACATGCATACGCATGTCGATCTTGTGTGGCCGTTGGTGTGTATGGATGCTTGTTGCAGGTGAAGCGCTTGTATGTGTGCCGGTGTGGTGCATGGATGTTTGCCGAAACGTTGATTCATTTTCGTTTCGGCAAATTTTTGCACTACCCATACGTCCTACCTTTACGAGAGGTCATGCCGATTTTTTCCGCTCCATGTATACCTTTAGGAGAGGTACGGCCCATGCATGTGTGTGCATGTGTTGCGGTTCTAATTTCCTGTTCTATGTATACCATTGGCAGGCAAGCATGGTCCTCTCGATGAGTTCCGCTCGAATCTCTAGATACAAGATAGACGCGAAGGAGGACATGATTAGGAACAATAGGCGCCAGATAAGATGTCCGTGTCGATCATGCAAACTCGAGCGCTGGATTAACCCTGATTCCGGATAACTGGAGGAGCACCTACTGAGGCGCAGTTTCATGCAAGACAACCAGGCGCGGCCGACCCCAACAAATGTTGTGCATGAAGACCATGGCGAGCGAGACGACGAAGCAACACATGTCAGCGGAGACTATCATCATGAAGAAGAAGTCGGCGGAGAAGATCATCATGAAGAAGAAGATGCCGGCGGAGAAGATCATCATGATGAAGAAGAAGATTCCGGTGTGACCCCGCTAATTTTGGCCTTGCGGGACTCTCATGTTCAAGATCTGCTCCTCCAGGAAATGAGCAACGATAGAGCTGCAGCCAGAGAGAGAGCCAAGCTGTTGCAAATGGAGAAAGACGGGATGACTCTGATCTTTCCTTGGTGTCGTCTGCAGGATACGTGCTTGCATGTAACGTTTGATTATCTGCAGATGAAGACGCAGAGCAAGTGGACCGATTCTAGCTTCAGCAAGAACTTGAAATTCTGGCACGATCGTCTCCCGGAGGGGAACACATTGCCAAGTAGTATCGAGGAGGCCAAGAAAGTCGTGTGCCCTCTTGACCTACCACACGAAAAATACCACGCCTGCATCAATGATTGCGTGATTTATCGGGGCGAGTACAAGGACAGAACCACATGTCCGGTGTGCGGCCATGGACGGTACAAGGTTGGGAACAAGAAGGTACCTCGAAAAGTGGTATGGTACTTTCCTATCACTCCTAGTCTGAAGCGGTATTTCATGGACCCTAAGGAAGCAAAGCTAATACGATGGCATGCAGAGAGGGAGAAGCCCGAAGAAGATCCGGAGATGGGCTATATGCTCACACACCCTTCAGATGCTGGCCAGTGGGAAGCATTGGACATCGCCTTCGCTAGGTTCGGGGGCGACGCAAGGAACATCGGGCTGGGTATGAGCACCGATGGACTCAATCCGTTCGGCAACCAGAGTAGCACGCATAGCACCTGGCCTGTGTTTGCATGGCCTTACAACCTACCCCCGTGGTTGTGCACCAAGCAAAGGTACATACACCTGAGTATTCTCATTCAGGGGCCAAAACAACCAGGTGTCGACATGCATTTGTATCTCGGGCTGCTGAAAGAGGAGTTAGACATGTTGTGGAAGATGCCACCCCGTACATGGGGCGCCTACACTAGAACTTATTTCGATATGAGAGCCACGTTGATCACGACGGTCACAGACTATCCTGGTTACGCATATGTATCTGTCCAGGTCGGCCACAGATTCTGTGGCTGTGTGAAGTGCATGGACGAGACCCCGCACCTACAGCTACCAAGGGAACCCGGGTCCTCGAAAACCGTGTACCCAGATGCCCGAAGGTGGCTTCGCTTGGATCACCCGTGGAGAAAACGCGGTGATCTGTTCAATAGTAAAGACGAACCCGATGGACCCCCGCGCCCGAGGAGCGGTGCAGAAATCGACGATATTCTGAAAAATTGGAAGGAGTGCCCAGCGTCGGGAAAGAAGCGACCGAAGCCAGAGCCGATGCTTGATGTATGGAAAGCGAGGTCTGTTTTCCACGACTTGGAGTACTGGAAGGTCCTCCACACGCCCCACAGCCTCGATGTCATGCACATTACAAAGAACGTTACGGAGAGTCTGCTTGGCACTCTTTGCAACTCAGAAAAGTCCAAGGATGGGCCGAAAGCAAGATACGATCTGAAACATTTTGGCATCAGGAAAGATCTTCAACACCCTGATACTGATGATGAAAACGACAATGATGATGATGATCAGACGGAAGGGACTCAACGTCTCCGCAAAAGGGCTAATAAGAATGCGGTGGTGCTTCCCGCTGCCTGCTTCACAACGAGTTAGTAGGGGCTCGAGAAGTTTTTCAGGTGCCTCCTAGGAGTGAAAGTTCCTCACGGTTACTCGGGGAATATAATCAGATATCTAGACGTAGCAAAGAAGAGGTTCACCGGGATGAAGTCTCACGATTGTCACGTGCTCATGACGCAGATACTTCCCGTTGCGATCCGAGGAATAATGGACGAGCACGTCCGTGATACGCTGTTTGGCCTTTGCAACTTTTTTGACATTATCATCAGGAAGTCGATCGGCGTGAGGCAGCTCAAGATGCTATAGGATGAGATCGTGGTGATACTATGTGAGCTCGAGATTTACTTCCCGCCCGCATTCTGTGATATATGCGTCCATCTCCTTCTCCATGCCGTTGATGACATCAGGCAGCTCGGCTCGATGTTCCTCCACAACATGATGCCTTTCGAAAGGCAGAACGGTGTCAAGAAAGGATATGTTCGCAACAGGGCCCGTCCAGACGCAAGCATGGCCAAGGGGTTTCTAACCTACGAGTGCATCTCCTTCTGCCAGAATTATCTAAGCACCGAGGACGATGAGGATCATGTTGGTCTACCCCCCAGGACGCACCTCGTTAGGCTCGCTGGAGTCGGTCACCACAAGGGCTACCGCTCAATCCATGTCGGCATTGAGAATCGATGCGATGACTTCGAAAGGGCTCACCGGGTCGCGCTACAACACTTAAAATTGATCGAACCTTTGGTGCAAGAGCACAAAAGCATGATCGAGCAGAATTACATTGATATGGCCGGCCGAAGAAGATGGGAGACGTAACCAAAGAGCACAACTCCAGTTTCACGCATTGGTTCAAGCAAACTCAAATGCTTCAAGCACAGAGAAAAAGGCCTTCTACCGAAGATGAAAAACTCATATACACCTTATCACAGGGCCCCGGGCATAACGTAAGGACCTATCAGGGGTACGACATCAATGGTTACAGATTCAACACCGAGGAAAAGCACAGAAATAGTGAAAATCAAAACTCAGGAGTAACTATGTTGTCATACGCCGATGACGAGACTAATGTCAAGGAAAGATTTTTTGGAAGGATCGAGGAGATATGGGAGCTCAATTACTGTGGAGAGACGGTGCCAATGTTTCGTGTGAGATGGGCCAAGAAGGTCGAAAAAGCAGGCCGATATTTCACCACCATGGTTATACCCGATGCCAAATCGAAGAACGCATCCGCGAAAAATGAGCCATGGGTAGTCGGTAGCCAAGTTGACCAATGCTTCTTCATCACCAACCCGTCGAGGCCTAGCCGTGTTGTCGTGAGGAGAGCAAGAGGAGCATCATAGGAATGCAAGGAGACGCCAACGAGGAAGACTTGGACAAGAACGATGACCCGAAGATCGAGGAGGAATTCGACAAGCACTTCGACATGCCTACTACTAGTAAAATAAGAAGGAAGACCTCCCTACCCTCTAAAGGTTTTCCGTTCACGCGAAGAAATCTCAAGGTGGCCGGCATAAAGCATTCAACCGCCAACAACATAAAGGGCAAGAAGATTGCGAAGAGACGCTAGAGCTCGGAGCCGGGACGAAGAAGATCTTTTTTTGGTGTATGTGTGTGTGACAAGTACATGCATGTGTATGTGAGAGAGACAAGAACATGCATGTGTGTGTGAGACAAGTAATTTGTTGAAAATGTTGTGTTCTTTCTTGAAAATGTAAGAAAAACATTTTAAAAAAGGGAAAAAAAAGTAGAGGCCACCAGGGTTCGAACCTGGGTTACCCAATCCTAACACTAGGCTTAACCACTGGGCTAATGTTGTGTTTCTGACAGAACACAACATCAGCCCAGTTTGTTTACTAAGTGTAAATATTCTGTGGCGCACCAAGTTGTGCATGCGCCATAGAATTCCTTAATTCTGTGGCGCATGTCCCACTTGGTGTGCCACAGAATTAAGGAATTCTATGGCGCATGCCAACTTTGGTGCGTCACATAATATTTACACTTGGTGAAATAGTCGTGAACCCTTTCTTCCCCACCCTTCCCAGTTCTTCTTCATGCACGAACCCTAGCTAACTGCCACCGTCGCCACCGCCTAGCATCATCGCCACCGCCTAGCGCCGCTGCTGCCGAGGAGGAGGAGGACGCCCGAGACGCCGCCGCCACCGAGGAGGAGGAGGACGCCCGAGCCCAGTGGTTGACAATCGAGCCCGAGCCGCCGTCGTCGAGGAGGAGGAGGAGGAGGAGGAGGACAGCGCCACCACCACCGCTCGAGCCCCGCCACCGCCACCGTTCGGTGAGAGCCCCTCTCCCCTCCCCACTCCCCTGTCCCCTGCCCCTCTCCCCTCCCCATTGAGTTCATCACCAAGATTTACCACCTTCTTGTTCTTGTCCTTCCCTATTCTTGTTCTTTTTCTACATACTGAATTACCAATGGTCCCCAAATTTATACTCATCATGGGAATCTGGCTAGAGGTGCCCTAGTCATCATGAACCAGTGAATAAGCAAGGCAGATGACAAAATTCATAATAAACAAATGTAGTTATACTTTTCAAAACACACAAAATAGGTATACAATTCATAATAAACAAATGTAGTGGTTTGCAGTGGTTGTTGTAATATGCAGTGGCTAATTTATGTAGTGGATGATGCTTTCAAGAATAAAGTGGCCAATTTATGCAGTGGCTAATTGAAGAATTACTTTAGCTGCTTTCAAGAATAAAGTGGATGATGCAGAATTACTACTTTAGTTGCTGTCATATTTTGTGGCTATACTGCTATGGCATTATAGAAATTTGTGGCTGTAAAATTTGTGAAATTGAAATGCAATAAGGAACTTTGATAAAATGCAATTTGGTTTGATTATTTTGATCTGCTCTTACTTAAATATCACCTATGCCTCCAAATGCATGGACTATCTTATCCCTGATCACATGCCTGTATGATTTTGGAGTAGTTAAAAAAAGGTATGATGATGGTTACTGAGGCATCTATCACTTAATTAGTATAAGTTGTTACTGAGGCATAATTATGGTACTATAATTTATCTTGGAAATCAGTAAATTTATAGGGAACTAAAAAAAGGATCACATTATTTAGGTATGCAAAAATCTCATTTAAATATACATTCTCATTTAAACTTCATAGCCACCAGCTAGCTCATACATTTTGTATGAGCAGTAGCTTTTTGTAGTGTAGTGTCTGGTAGTCCATTTGCTCAATGGACAAAACAAATATACTAACAGTTGGACACATTCACTGGAAATAAAGACAAGTTCTAATGTATCAAGTATGCTAACAGTTGTGAGAGCAGTAGCTTTTTTGTTTGCCTTATCCTACTTAACATATCATTCTGTAATTTGCCATGTATTTAAACTACAGGTTTTGATAATATATGCTCCAGGTTTTGATAATATATGATCCAAGTTTTGACAAACTGCTGTAGTGCTAGCAGTATATGGGCAAATGCTCCAGGTTTTGGATTATGAAAGAGGTCATGTTAATTAGTGGCTATTAGTAGGATCTAGGTTTTGGACTTATGCTCCAGGTTTTGATGTACTAGTAGTATGTTGATTTCATAGTTGCAGAAATATGGTGTGATGAATCTGGATACTATTTTGTATATATGATGATGAATGTGTGTATCAATCTATTACTGCAGGGATTTCATTGAGTTGCCCATTTCTCCCGAAGCGTTGATTCACTTCCGTTTCGGTTGAGAAATGGGCACTCCTATGTAGAAAAATTAGCAAAGGTCATGCCGAAATTTTGAATTTTTTGGTTGACTTTTGTACTAACTTTTTGCCTCTTTTTAATGAAGTGCAAATAAACATGTCGGGCAGCACTTCTAAGCCCAGGAGCCAGAACGAAGACGCGAGAGAGGCCAACAAGGACTTCTAGGTGGACTACGATGGAGAGCGTCACCGGAAGGCCGCCGCCGAGTCGACCGGCGATGAGGAAGAGGGTCGGTACGCCGCCTAGTTCCTACTCGCCCTCGAGTAGGTAAACGATAACAAGGATAATTTCTGAAGTGACATGCTATCATAATCTTGATCAATACTATTGTAAAGAATATGAAATGAATGAAGTGATTCGAATCAATGGTAAAGACAATGATTAAACAACTGAATCATATAGCAAAGACTTTTCATGAATAGTACTTTCAAGGCAAGCATCAATAAGACTTGCATAGGAGTTAACTCACAAAGCAATAAATTAGTAGAAAGTTTTGAAGCAACACAAAGGAAGATATAAGTTTCAGCGGTTGCTTTCAACTTCAACATTTATATCTCATGGATAATTGTCAACACAAAGTAATATGATGAATGCAAATAAGCAAGTATGTAGGAATCAATGCACACAGTTGACACAAGTGTTTGCTTCTAAGATAGAAGGAAGTAGGTAAACTGACTCAACATAAAGTAAAAAGAAAGGCCCCTTCGCAGAGGGAAGCATGGATTACTGTTTTTGTGCTAGAGCTTTTATTTTGAAAGCATAGAAACAATTTTGTCAACGGTAGTAATAATTCATATGTGTTATGCATAAGACATCCTATAAGTTGCAAGCCTCATGCATAGAATACCAATAGTGCTCGCACCTTGTCCTAATTAGCTTGGATTTACATGGATTATCATTGCATAACATATGTTTTTGATAGATCTCATTTGATTTCTCGTTTTTGATAGATCTCAACTAAGGACATCCATACCGGGACAACATAGAAAACAGATAATGGACTCCTCTTTAATGCATAAGCATTCAACAACAGATAATATTTTCATAAGAGATCGAGGATTAGTGTCCAAACTGAAACTTCCACCACGATTCATGGCTTTAGTTAGCGGCCCAATGTTCTTCTCTAACAATATGCATACTCAAACCATTTGATCATGATAAATCGCCCTTACTTCAGACAAGACGAACATGCATAGCAACTCACATGATATTCAACAAAGGTGTAACAGTTGATGGCGTCCCCAGAAACATGGTTACCGCTCAACAAGCAACTTATAAGAAATAAGATACATAGCAACATATTCAATACCACAATAGTTTTTAAGGCTATTTTCCCATGAGCTATGTATTGCAAAGACAAGGAATGAAATTTTAAAGGTAGCACTCAAGTAATTTACTTTGGAATGGCAGAGAAATACCACATGGTAGGTAGGTATGGTGGACACAAATGGCATGGGTTTTGGCTCAAGGATTTGGATGCACGAGAAGTTTTTCCTCTCAGTACAAGGCTTAGGCTAGCAAGGTTGTTTGAAGCAAACACAAGTATGAACCGGTACAACAAAACTTACATAAGAACATATTGCAAGCATTATAAGACTCTACACTGTCTTCCTTGTTGTTTAAACACTTCACCAGAAAATATCTAGACTCTAGAGAGACCAATCATGCAAACCAAATTTCAACAAGCTCTATGGTAGTTCTTCATTAATAGGTGCAAAGTACATGATGCAAGAGCTTAAACATGATCTATTTGAGCACAACAATTTCCAAGTATCAAGTTATTCAAGACAATATACCAATTACCACATGAAGCATTTTCTGTTTCCAACCAAATAACAATGAACGAAGCAGTTTCAACCTTCGCCATGAACATTAAAAGTAATGCTAAGAACACCAGTGTTCATATGAAACAGCGGAGCGTGTCTCTCTCCCATACAAAGAATGCTAGGATCCGAGTTTATTCAAACAAAAACAAAAATAAAAGCAAACAGACGCTCCAAGTAAAGCACATAAGATGTGACTGAATAAAAATATAGTTTCACTAGAGGTGACCTGATAAGTTGTCGATGAAGAAGGGGATGCCTTGGGCATCCCCAAGCTTAGATGCTTGAGTCTTCTTGAAATATGCAGGGATGAACCACGGGGGCATCCCCAAGCTTAGACTTTTCACTCTTCTTGATCATATTGTATCATCCTCCTCTCTTGATCCTTGAAAACTTCCTCCACACCAAACTCAATACAAACTCATTAGAGGGTTAGTGCATAATCAAAAATTCACATATTCAGAGGTGACATAATCACTCTTAACACTACTGGACATTGCCCAAAGCTACTGAAAGTTAATGGAACAAAGAAATCCATTCAACATAGCAAAAGAGGCAATGTGAAATAAAAGGCAGAATCTGTCAAAACAGAACAGTCCGTAAAGACGAATTTTTCAGGGGCACTTAACAGGCTCAGATGAAAAAGCTCAAAACTAATGAAAGTTGCGTACATATCTGAGGATCACGCATGTAAATTGGCAGCATTTTACGAGTTTCCTACAGAGAGATATACTCAAATTCGTGACAGGTAGAAATCTGTTTCTGCGCAGCAATCTAAATCTAGTATCAACTTTACTATTAGAGACTTTACTTGGCACAAAAATGCAATAAAGTAAAGATAAGGAGAGGTTGCTACAGTGGTAACAACTTCCAAGACTCAAATATAAAACAAAGTGCAGAAGTAAAATAATGGGTTGTCTCCCATAAGCGCTTTTCTTTAACGCCTTTCAGCTAGGCGCAGAAAGTGTGAATCAAGTATTATCAAGAGATGAAACATCAACATCATTACCAGGGGAGTTGGGAGTTTTCTCAACAATGCATTGTATCTTGTCTATATAAGTAACTCCTCTTTCGTTGCTCCTAGGCTTACTATCCTCATCAAACAAATTTTCAGGAACAAGCCAAGCATAGTTATTTTCTAGAGCTTCATGCATTCCCATGAGTTTATGAGGTATTGGTACTTTAATCTCCCCCTCATCATTGACGTTATTAGTGTACTTTAATCTATCCATGTCCATTTTTTCAAGTGTTTTTGCAAAATCGGTATAAAAGCCAAGCCTCTTATGCTTAATAAAAACTTTTCTAGCTTCTTTAGCTACATCACCAAATTCTCTAAGGAGGATTTCTAAAACAAAATCTTTCTTCTCTCCTTCTTTCATATCACCGAGTGTAAGAAACATATGTTGCATTATAGGATTAAGATTAACAAATCTAGCTTCCAACATGTGCACTAAAGAGGCAGTAGCAATTTCATAATTAGGAGCAAGTTCTACCAAGTGTCTATCTTCAAAATCTTCAACCATACTAACATGAGCGAAAAAAAATTCTATATTATCTCTTCCAATGATATATCCTTGCCCTACCGGTATATCTTTCAGAGTGAACTTAGGATGAAGCATGATGAAATAAACAAAAGGTAAATAAAGTAAATGCAAGTAACTAATTTTTTTGTATTTTTTATATAAAGAAAGCAAACAAGACAAATGAAATAAAGTAAAGCAACTATTTTTTTTGTGTTTTTGATATAAAGAAAGCAAACAAAGCAGTAAATAAAATAAAGCAAAGCAAGACAATAACAAAGTAAAGAGATTGGATGTGGGAGACTCCCCTTGCAGCGTGTCTTCATCTCCCCGGCAACGGCGCCAGAAATTTAGCTTGATAACGCGTGAAGCACACCTCCGTTGGGAACCCCAAGTGGAAGGTGTGATGCGTATAGCAGCAAGTTTCCCTCAGTATGAAACCAAGGTTGTCGAACCGAGTAGGAGATGAAGGCCACGTGAAGGTTGTTGGTGAAGGAGTGTAGTGCGGCGCAACACCGGGGATTCCGGCGCCAACGTGGAACCTGCACAACACAATCAAAATACTTTGCCCCAACTTAACAGTGAGGTTGTCAATCTCACCGGCTTGCTGTAAACAAAGGATTAAACGTATGGTGTGGAGAATGATGTTTGCTTGTAAAGAACAGTAGAGAACAGAGATTGCAGTAGATTGTATTTCAGATGTAAAGAATGGACCGGGGTCCACAGTTCACTAGTGGTGTCTCTCCCACAAGATAAATAGCATGTTGGGTGAACAAATTACAGTTGGGGAATTGACAAATAGAGATGCATATACATATCATGATGATTACTATGAAATTTAATCAGGGCATTACGACAAAGTACATAGACCGCTATCCAGCATGCATCTATGCCTAAAAAGTCCACCTTCGGGTTAGCATCCGCACCCCTTCCAGTATTAAGTTGCAAACAACAGACAATTGCATTAAGTATGGTGCGTAATGTAACCAACACAAATATCCTTAGACAAAGCATTGATGTTTCATCCCTAGTGGCAACAGCACATCCACAACCTTAGAACTTTACGTCACTTCGTCCCGGATTCAATGGAGGCATGAACCCACTATCGAGCATAAATACTCCCTCTTGGAGTCACAAGTATCAACTTGGCCAGAGCCTCTACTAGCAACGGAGAGCATGCAAGAACATAAACAACACATATATGATAGATTGATAATCAACTTGACATAGTATTCAATATTCATCGGATCCCAACAAACACAACATGTAGCATTACAAATAGATGATCTTGATCATGATAGGCAGCTCACAAGATCTAACATGATAGCACAATGAGGAGAAGACAACCATCTAGCTACTGCTATGGACCCATAGTCCAAGGATCAACTACTCACGCATCAATCCGGAGGCGGGCATGGTGATGTAGAGCCCTCCGGTGATGATTCCCCTCTCCGGCAGGGTGCCGAAGGCGATCTCCTGAATCCCCCGAGATGGGATTGGCGGCGGCGGCGTCTCTGGAACTTTTTCCGTATCGTGGCTCTCAGTAATAGGGTTTTCGCGACGGAGAGTTTAAGTAGGCGGAAGGGAAGAGTCGGGGGCGCTCGAGGGACCCACACCATAGGCCGGCGCGGGCCCCTCCTTGGCCGCGTCGCCCTATGGTGTGGCCACCTCGTGGCCCCACTTCGTATCCCCTTCGGTCTTCTGGAAGCTCCGTGGAAAAATAAGACCCTGGGCGTTAATTTCGTCCAATTCCGAGAATATTTCCTGTGTAGGATTTCTGAAACCAAAAACAGCACAAAACGAGAGCGGCGCTTCGGCATCTCGTTAATAGGTTAGTGCCGGAAAATGCATATAAATGATGTAAAGTGTGTATAAAACATGTGAGTATTGTCATAAAACTAGCATGGAACATAAGAAATTATGGATACGTTTGAGACGTATCACCGCCTCCAAGGGAGAGGGCCGGGGGGAGCCACCGACACCGGAGACGAGGACGAGACCTGGGACGACGCCACGAGATAGGTGAAGAGACCGCGGCCAACCGCACGGACGGTGATAGCGGCGGCAACCGTGAGGAGGGTAAGAAGAAGAGGACGGCGAGGAGGAGGCCAAGGAGGGATCGGAGGCCGCAAGTGCTCTCCAACGTCACCGATGCTTTCACGGTAGCTCCGAAAGTGGCCTACCCTTGGAGCCTTCGTGGGTTGCCAAAGGTTACAACATGCAACTAGGGTGCATCGTACGTGAAACCGTGTCGATCAACACTAAGGACATCAGAAGCGAGGCCAACGCAGCTTTGGCCGAATCCCTCCTCCAGAAGCTTCACCAACGATACACATTCCCGGAGCCGTTCAATAAGAAGGTGGACTCTTTAGCTTTCACGAAGATGAGCAGCGCCTTGAGCAGCTGGAAGAACCGGCTGAAGAAAAAGATCGAGGACGGTGAAAGCTGGGAGAAGATAAGTAGCAAAGACCCGTCGCTCTCCATAGAAGACTTTGATGCATTCAAGTTGTCCTTACAGAGTGACAGTGTTAAATAATGGACCGCCTCGGGGAAGAAAATGCGGGAAATGAACTTAGGGACCCACCATTGCGGAAGCGGCGGTTACCGAGGAAAACAGCCCATTTGGGACAAGGAGGATGCCGAGATGGTATGTCTGGGGAAACATAACCCCTGGATAAAAATCAAGGATGTACAGGCTAGGAACTTTGTCCGGTCCCGCTACTACTTAGACTGGAAGACAGGGGAATTTATTACGGATTACAAAGACGTGAAGGAGTTTGACCAGTATCTGGTAAGGATAGTCTATATTATTGCGCTGATCTTATTAGGCAATGAAGCCAAATGGGCTAACCTTAAGTTCCTTTGCCTGAAGGAGGATGAGTTGAAGGCTAGTTCTACGGCTGGCCCGTCATCCTAGGAGTCGACGGAACCGTGGGACACACCTTTCAACAGGGCGACGAACAAATACAAGAACAGGGACCTGGACAAGCCGTCGATGTCGGCTGGCCGTGTGTCCGGCTTTGGCACAAGTATGAAGCTATCCGTGTACTACGGATCGGATTCCAAGCCAATAAAGCAGGAGAGGAGGTCGTCGGCTAAGGATAAATCTGAGGTTCAGGAGCTGAAGAAGAAGGTGGAGTCACTAGAGAAGCTGGTGGCCGAAAAGCCTGCGGAGAACACCGAGCTGATGAACAAGTTATTGGACGAGAAGATCCGGCAGATCATCCCACCTGGGTTGATGGAGGGGTTAGCTACTTGGAATGCGGGAGGTCAAGTGGGGCCGATACATGTGCCCAGCATCAGCGGCAGCAACTCAAGCTTCCACGTGTCGCCGACGCTGTCGCTCCACCCGACGCTACTGCTCCACCCGACACCGCCGCTCCAACTAGTCGCATCGACGCCCCCAACCGCGGAAGCTGATAGGGTGGCGGTGCTTGATAATGCACCCGGCACCGACACCCTTGTATTGACAATAGCCGAGATCGACGCCATGAAGAAGGTAAACTCATTAGTTAGTCCTCCGCGTCATCTTCTTTAACTATATATGCCTTTCGTGACTGCCATCTCATGATGCGCAACATGGCGCCCCTGACTCATGACGAACCTTGCATACTCCTGCATACGGTGGAGCCCGGCGGCAAGTTGATGGAAGTTGCTAGCGGCCTTGTCATGGCCACCCGCGTTATGCACAACGCTAGAATAGCGGAAGACGTGGTGAAGGTCAAGTTGGCACTGGTAGTGCCGGAGTACCGCTACATCATCCCCCTATCAACCTCCGGGCATAGACGAGGGCAACATTTTGTCCCTTGGGGATTGCACCTCATGGCTTATGACATGGCCGAAGAACCAGATTCGTCTGGGGGGGTGGTCTTCCGAGTGCTAGGAACAGCACCGGCGCCACCTCCCCTATCATCCGGCCCAAGATCGCTCGCGCCGATGACACCCTTAAGGAAACGGCGGTCGTCGCCCGCACTACCCTGAAAGAACCGGCGGTCGCCGCCGCCACCCGAAAGGAACCGGCGATCGCCACCACCACCACACGCCACCAACAGCTGTTGGGAACGCTACCGCAACGACCATTGACCAGACGCAAGGTACGCCAAGCGGTGGCATCATAACCGCCACCACCTAAGGTCCAGGACATGGCGCCACTTGATGGCAACGATGGAGATGATGATGATGACATCGATGCCTACATCAACACTGGCGCCTGCAGCCAAGATATGTACATGCCTCCTATGGATGAAGAAGCCTTCCGCACTCATCACGGCGATCAACTTGGTCATTCCACTATAGTCACGAAGCAGCGCCTGACCTTCACGGGTTTTTCTCTGCAAGACACTCCTCTGGAGGCTGGCAATCCAGCTCAAGTCAAGCCTGCTACCGTTTTCAGCCCTAACACGCTGCGTAAGACGATCATCGGGGAGCTACCCAAATCAACCCCAGCAGAACCCCAAGAAACCCCAGAAGCACCACCAGCACCGACCCCAGCAGCACCCGAAGCACCACCATCAGCACCACCAGCACCCGAAGCATCCCCAGCAGGTCAGGTGAAGAAGAAGGCAAGGAAGAGAGGAGCCAAGAAGGGCGCAACTTTGAGCCAACCTCCTCCTAAGAGGATCCGGGCCGACGACGTGGTACCACCGACACCGGATGGCTTGCCCCGGTGTCATGAAGCTGGTAAACCGAAAGTGCCTAAGGACATGGAACACCTCACAAGTGGACCAATGCTCCCTTTGCAGCACACTATTCATTATCTAGAGGGCGTCCTTCTTAAAGACAAGGATCCAAATTACCCGGTGATACGTCCATTTTGCATCACTATTTTATATCATAATTTACTGTTATTCATTGATATCTTTTCATATTTAGAGATGATACTTATGTTATTTCATCTATTTTGCATGTTTCATGATTATTGGAGAATCGCGCACCGGAGTCAGGATTCTGCTGGAAAAAGCACCGTCAGAATGCAATATTTCGGAAGATCAACAACTGACGGGAATTATACTGAAAATCCTATTTTTCCAGAAGACGGAGGTAGCCAAAAGGAGGAGCCGAGGAGGGCCGCCATGGGCCCCCCATAGGCCGGGGCGGGCCCAGGCCTGGCCGCGCCACCTTGTGGGGAGGGGGCCCACAGCCCCCTCTGGCCTCCTCTCCTTCGCGTACTTCTTCGTCCCGAAAACCTAAGCTCCAGAGGATAGTCGCGAAGAGTCACGGCCGCCTCTGTGGGGCGGAAAACACCAGAGAGAAAAGAGCTCTCCGGCAGGCTGAGATCCGCCGGGGAAATTCCCTCCCGGAGGGGGAAATCGACGCCATCGTCACCGTCATCGAACTGGACATCATTGGGGTCATCATCACCATCATCTCCATCATCATCACCGCCATCTCCACCGCTGCACCTCGTCACCGCTGTAACATCTAGGGTTGAATCTTGATTGTTTGATAGGGGAAACTCTCCCGGTATTGATTTCTACTTGTTATTGATGCTATTGAGTGAAACCATTGAACCAAGGTTTATGTTCAGATTGTTATTCATCATCATATCACCTCTGATCATGTTCCATATCATGTCTCGTGAGTAGTTCGTTTAGTTCTTGAGGACATGGGTGAAGTCTAAATGTTAGTAGTGAATTATGTTGGGTAATATTCAATGTTATGATATTTAAGTTGTGGTGTTATTCTTCTAGTGGTGTCATGTGAACGTCGACTACATGATACTTCACTATTTATGGGCCTAGGGGAATACATCTTGTATTCGTTTGCCAATTGCGGGGTTGCCGGAGTGACAGAAACCTAAACCCCCGTTGGTATATCGATGCAGGAGGGATAGCAGGATCTCAGAGTTTAAGGATGTGGTTAGATTTATCTTAATTACTTTCTTGTAGTTGCGGATACTTGCAAGGGGTATAATCACAAGTATGTATTAGTCCTAGGAAGGGCGGTGTGATACGTCCCAAACGTATCTACTTTCCCGAACACTTTTGCTATTGTTTTGCCTCTAATTTGTGTGTTTTGGATGCAACTAACACGGACTAACGCTGTTTTCAGCAGAACTGTTCTGGTGTCTCGTTTTTGTGCAGAAATCCAACTTTCAGGAAAAACCTCGGAATTTATGCAGAAGGTCCTATTTTCCCGAGAATACATACGGAGCCGGAAGGGCAAGTCAGGTGGAGGCCCGAGGGCCCCACACCCTAGGGCGGCGCGGCCCAGGAGGGGGGCGCGCGGCCCTAGCGTGTGGCCCCCTCGGCCGGCCTCCGACGCCCTCCTTCGGACTACTTATCGCCTTCGACCTAAAAATGCACGAAAAGAAGTCGAAGTCGCCAGAAACCCTCCAGAACGCCGCCACATCGCGAAACTCCGTCTCGGGAGCCAGAAGTCTCCGTTCTGGCACTCCGCCGGGACGGGGAATTGGAGGAGATCATCGCCATCATCACCACCGACGCCTCTCCATCGACCAGCCATGTTTCCCCCATCATGTGTGAGTAATTCCCCCGCTGTAGGCTGAAGGGGATTGTAGGGATTGGATGAGATTGGTCATGTAATAGTGTAAGATTGTTAGGGCATAGTGCCTAGTGTCCGTAATTGGTACTTTGATGATATTGTTGCAACTTGTTATGCTTAATGCTTGTCACTAGGGCCCGAGTGCCATGATCTCAGATCTGAACATGTTATTATTTCATCATGATATTCATTGTTTATGGTCTTACCTGCAAGTTGTATACACATGTCGTCTGTCCGGAACCAATGGCCCCGAAGTGACGTAAATCGGGACAATCGGAGGGGATGGTAGTGATGTGAGGATCACATGTGTTCACGGAGTGTTAATGCTTTGCTCCGGTACTCTATTAAAAGGAGTACCTTAATATCCAGTAGACTCCCTTGAGGCCCGGCTGCCACCGGCTGGTAGGACAAAAGATGTTGTGCAAGTTTCTCATTGCGAGCACGTACGACTATAATTGGAACACATGCCTATTGATTGCTTTGTACTTAGACACCGTTTTATTATTATCTGCAAATGCCCTGCTTGATTGTTACATGAGTTTCTCTCATCCATGCAACGCCCGTTATCCGTCCCCGTGCCTACGGTATTTTAATCCTGCTGTTTACTATAATCACTATTGTTGTCTCGTTACTCTGTCGTTGTTATTTCACTATCGCTCATTGCTATAAAACTGTTACTATCGATAAACTCTTGCGAGCAAGTCTGTTTCCAGGTGCAGCTGAATTGACAACTCCGTTGTTAAGGCTTTCAAGTATTCTTTGTCTCCCCTTGTGTCAAATCAATAAATTGGGTTTTACTACCCGCGAAGACTGCTACGATCCCCTATACTTGTGGGTTATCACGGTGCATTAGCATAGGTTCACCCACACAACACTTATCAAAACAATGAAGATTAATCAGCTATATGAAGCGAAAGCACTAGACTAAATTCCCGTGTGTCCTCAAGAACGTTTGGTCATTATAAGTAAACAAACCGGCTTGTCCTTTGTGCTAAAAGGATTGGGCCACTCGCTGCAATTATTTCTCTCGCATTTTACTTACTTGTACTTTATTCATCTGCTATATCAAAACCCCCTGAATACTTGTCTGTGAGCATTTACAGTGAATCCTTCATCGAAACTGCTTGTCAACACCTTCTGCTCCTCATTGGGTTCGACACTCTTATTTATCAAAAATACTACGATACACCCCCTATATTTGTGGGTCATCACCCGGTGTTCTCGGTCAAGGTGCCAGAAGACCCGAACTTCCTCCATGAAGACCACGCGGATATCTTCTTCATAGCGTTCGAGGACGTCTTCAATCTATTTCACTGGAAACGCGACTATAACTTGGTCCGCCTATACGCGATCAATCTTCAGATGAAGCTCAATAGAGAGAGACCCCCTGTAAGGGTACATTGCCCCTATGTGTGATTTTGGTAATTAATGACAACCCCTATGGACTAATGTTTTCATTGAGTTTATATGAAGGAATATTCCATAGGTACTACTTGCTCTCCATGTGTTGGATTCAAGTATGGATGCCATGAAGATAAAGATACACCTTGTGTATTGGCATCAAGATCATTGTTTTAAAGATACATATGTGACATGATCAAGAAGAAGAAATGAAGATGGAGTTCTTATGTGGAACTCAATATTAGCCATGCTCTATCTTAAGTGAGTATGAGAAGATACAAGGTTGATTTGGGCAAGTTCAAGATGAGCATCTCAAGTGGATCACATGCTTGAAGCTTGCCGTCCATTGGTGATAATGGACATGTGAAGATGTACATCTATGGAGCTTTCCCATCATGGTGTATGGGGGAGCATTTGTGAGTCTTCACGAAGCAACAATGATCAAGTGATGCATTCCGGCTTGAGTGGAGCGTGAAGTGTTATCATCAAGATCAAGCGGGATGCGCAAGGCAAAGGTATGACCTTGATAGGTTTTCCTTTCACCGGTCTCGAGGTGGTTGATGGGAGACCGGATTATAGGATAGATAGCCGCACTATTAAGAGGGGCTTTCGGTTGGGTAACTTGACCACATCGTCTTAGGGAGCTCAATCCTTTGCATACTTTGCATATTCTTATTGCTTCTTGGTATTTCTCGGTGTGAGGTTCTTGAGCTTGTTGCTAGCTTTACAACAAGCCCAAGTTCATCGAAAACGGAGTTCGCATGCATCTTCTATTGCGTTTTCAAGGTTGGGCGATTTTACCGGTTATTCATAATATAAGGTTCTACCTTTTATATTCATGATAAAATCCCCTCCTAAAGATTCTTGGGTTTTCACTTTCTATAAGATAACATTTGTTGTTATCTTCCAAACAAAATTGGTTTCATGCGATTCGGAGTTCGGGAGCATTAGTTATTAAAGAAAAGAGAAAAAGAGAAAAGAACAAAAAGAAAAAAAAAGGGAGAGGCTGCCGGCTGGCCGCCCGGCCTGCCGGGCCGCGCGCCGGCCCACCCGGCCGAATCCGGCCTAGAGGCCTGTGCCATCCGGGGCCGCATCCAGAGGGCTTCCCGGTCCGGTCCGGCCACGGGCCCGGCAGCCACCGGCCCGCCCGGCTCCCGCCCCGGCCAGGCCGGCCTCCCGCCCGGCTGGGCCTTTGGCGCCCCGGCGGCCCACCTCCCCGCGCGCTGTCTTGCTATCCGCCGCCCGTGCGCGCGCCCAGCTCCACCCGGTTGCTGGGCCGGTCCGGCCGGACCCTCAGCTGGGCTCCTCAGCGCCCAGGCCGGTCGGCCGGCCTGGCAGCCGGCTGGGCTGTCTTTTTTGCCCGTTTTTCTTCCCCTTTTCACTTGTTTTTTCCCCCAACGGTTCTATTTCCCCCTTAGCTATAAATAGGCTTCTTCCACCTTGAGCCAAACCAGTTCTTCCCATTCTCTCACCTTCATTGTTGCTATTTGAAGAACTTGCTCTCCCCCTTGATTCCTCCAACCATTCTTGCTCATGTTTGAGGATTTGAGAGAGGAGATCTATATCTACACTTCCACCAAACCATTTCTTCTCTAAGTGAGGAATTCTCTTGGGATCTAGATCTTGGAGTCTTTGGTTGACTTTCCCCCTTGTTCTTCCTCTCCAATCTCATCCTAGCATTCGTTGCTTTGGTGGGATTTGAGTGTGAAGGACTTGAACACCTCCGGTGTTCTTGCTTTGCATCATTGCATAGTGTTGAGCTCTCCACCACGATTTGTTCGAGTGAGAGACCGTGAGCTTGTTACTCTTGGAGGGTGACCTCCTAGTTGGCTTGGTTGGTGTCCCGGTGATCTCTTCGTGGAAGATTGTGAAGGGGCCCGGGCTTCTCCTTCGTGGAGCTTGTGAAGTGGTTGTGGAGCTTGCCATCTCCGGAGCGGAGGAAAATCTAACCATAAGGAAAGGGCCATTATCCTTCGTGGGTGTGGTTCGGAGAATAGGGTGAGCCTTCGTGGCGCGGGGAATCCTTCGTGGGACCTCCACTCCTCCAAACGTGATGTACCTTGTTGCAAAGCAAGGGAACACGGGAATACATCCTCGTCTCCGCGTGCCTCGGTTATTTCTATACCCGAGCTCTCTTTCCTTGTGATAGCCATCGTGCTTGAAGTATATATATCTTGCTATCACTTGTGCTACATATATCTTGTGCCTATCTTGCTTAGCTCTAGTTGCTATTGTTACACTTAGTTGAGCTTAGCATATTTAGGGTTTGTGCTTGTAAACTAAACGATAGTTTAATTCCGCATTCTTACAAGACAAATCCGCAAGAGTTTTTAATTGCCTATTCACCCCCCTCTAGGCGACATCTCGATCTTTCACCCCCCTCCCCCACATCGCGGTAGCGGATCCCTACTACATGCGCGATAACCAGCTCCATGACGGCTCAAGGACACGGACCAAGGCGGTGCGATACCTCCAGAGCTTCATGCTCATGAACAAAGAGAACAACACCATTCTTCTGCCTGTCTTTCCCGAGTAAGTACACATCCGCTCACGGCTGTCGTAACTTATGCTTTCTTATATATTTCTTCCATTGCCGATCCTTTCCAACATTCCATTTCAATTGCATGTGTTGAGCAGGGACAAATACTGCACACTCGTCATCCTTTGCCCGAAGTGGTCACTAGCCCAGTATTTCGACTCGTCGAATACGACGATGAAGAAAGACTACACGAGAATAAGGGGTGTTCTCGATGAGGCTATCCTTGGCTACTCCAAATGGAGGCACCTTCGACAAGAAGGGGCAATATATTAGGCCAGACACTAAAAAGCTCGGGTTCAAGCACGTGATCGACTTCCCTTGCATTAAGCAGCCAGCTGGCAGCATTAAGGAGGCCTTTTATGTCCTCCATCACCTTAAAGGGTTTGTCGAGGATGCAGAGATGATGTGTCTGCCACCTAGTCAGCAAGACCCCATTAAAATGTCGGGGGAGATCAACGATGATGATCTTAGAGAAGACTTCCATCGCATCCATGTAAAGCTATCGGAAATTATCGTACAAGATGTTGCCAACGGATCGGGGCTCTTACATCAACTCATAGGGCTGTGTAAGAGGGATATCGAAGAACGCCTACATAGGCAGGGTGATGGAAGGACGTGGACGACGAAGGACTTGTACAAACCGTTCCCGGAGCCGCTCAAGAAGACGTCTCGTTGACCGAGGCTGGTGTGCCTAGCATTACTTTGAATTGATGGACAATGTGTATTGTGTTGTAAACTAAACTTGCTTAATTTGCTCGAAACGGTCATCGTTGTTGGACTTCAATTACTATTGTAGTCGTTGTCGTTGAACTTGATTACTTATGAGATACCGATGCTATATGTCTTTTAGGTTTATTATTATTTCCTTGCTTTAATTCTTGTGAATATATATGTATGCATGTGAACCCTCTGACTCTTTCTATTGCATTATATACTAATATGCCTTGTGTCCATAGAGATTACGTACTACGTCGTGTTCGAGGGGCGGGTTCCAGGAGTGTACGAGGAGTGGGAGGACTGCAAGAAACAGGTGCACAAGTTCAGCGGCAACTGCTACAAAGGGTACCCGACTAGACACGAGGCGGTTGCCAAGTGGAGGAAGCACCAGTCGAACAAGAGCAAGATGAAGATGAAGACCTTCGTTGTGCTCTCGCTCTTGCTCACCATCGTCGCGGCGGTACTTTATTTCATCCTAGTGTAGGCGACGGCCGGTGTCACTTCATTTGTATCTAGAGATGATGAACTTAATTAATTTGCATGGATTATGAGTTGTATGGAGCTATATGTATAACTCGATCGGATTCTAAGTAATGTGATGATGATGTATAATGTTGCTATATTATATATGTCCATATTATATCTATCTATATTATATCTGTATATAATATGTATACTGTGTATAAAACCTGTATAAAACATGTATAATACACCAGGTAGTACAAAATCGAGTATACATGTACATTATTCTGTGGCGCAGCAAAACAAAATTCAGTGGTGCGTGGGCCGGTGCGCCACAGAAACCTTATTTCTGTGGCGCATTGTCCTTAGTGCATCACAAAAAACCTTAGTTCTGTGGCGCATGGGTCGGTGCGCCACAGAAAACTTATTTTTGTGGCGAAGTTTATGTGATGCACCGCCCATAAGCCACGGATATGGTTTTTGGTGCGCCACTAATGAGCCTTTTCCTACTAGTGAGTAAGTGAACCTGCATAAGCACGTCTTGGGTTCAAACCATGCTGGTCTCACTATTACTTTGATTATCTTTGATTTATTTATTTATTTTGAATACCCATTGTCGGCCCGTCCAAGGTTGTGGCAGACCTTCTGAAAATATTAGCAATATATATATCTTGCTAGATGCGCATTCACTATATCTAGATGCCTAAGGAGGGTCTGCAGCAATTCAGTTTCAGATCTAATGAATGCCCAAATAGCACATGTTACGGTATTTGTATTGGTGATAAACACAACTATATTCTGAGAAGACACTGACAAGTCTTAGCGTATATTCATCCAGTGCTCTAATGATAGCTATTGTTTCCTCTTTGCAGATTCATTAGGACAGCGTGAAACAACAAAGATATAACATGTGTTACTGTTTTGTAAAATGCAAATGGCTAGAAGCAAAATAAATAAATTAACTACCTGCAATATATTACTCATTCTGTTCATTATTATAAGATGTTTTAGATATTTTAGTGTGAAGTATATACAGACCAAAATGAGTGAACCTACACACCGAAACATGTATACATGCATTTTTGAAAGAAAAAAACCTAAACATTTTATAATAGTATACGTAGGGAGTATTTTTCCCTTCCATCTGATCCGTCTGACAAATGTTCTGTGCAGAGGCTGTTCCACAAAATGTGTTTGAAAGTATCCATGTGTTCTTCAAAGGTCAAACAAATATACTATGCATATAATTTTTCAATCAAAATCTGTGGTGTTGATCCTATTTTGAAATCATATGAATCTTTCACTCCGGTACTCGATTATGGAATCATTGTTGCTCATAGCGATGATAATATGTTTAACCTCTCATATTGTGCTAAATTTTGTTATCATGGAATATTTTGCTACTAATTTTTGCCGCATCACGCGGGAAATCATCTAGTTCTACTGATTATGCTCTTCCATCTTTTGTAACTCTTTGGTGTGGGGGTGAGTTGACCGGTGCAGACGTGCAGTCCTATTCGATGTAAATATTGTAAAGATTTTGTTTAATGTATATAAGTAAGGGTTTGAGAGCAGGCATACTTCTAAGAATATATATGCATGGTACCGATGCAGCGATGCTATGGCTTTAACTAGGTTAACGTTGCTTGGCACATGCATCACACACGTGTCTAATTAAAATAAAAATCTCGTATCAATGGAGCGAATTTATAAATTTTATTTACTTCATAATTACTCATGAAATGCATTAATTAGCTATATATGAAAATAGGTGGACAAGAGTATATCTGAATTATATACACTATTAATGAAGCTATATATGAAAATAGGTGGACAAGAGTATATCTGCATTATATACACTATTAATGAACAATCGTGTGCTGTCAAATGACGTATAATAAATGGTAATTCAAAACTTCACACAATGTGTGTATTATGTATATATAAATAGTATGTCCTGGGTTAAATTGGGACATTACATACATCTGTTGTGGAGCAAAGATAATAGTGTATTCCATACAAAATGCGTTTTTTAATCCTTCTTGTGTTATTATCGAACACATCATTCTCCCTTTGTATGGTAGGAAAGAGTGGTAATCCCCGAGTCCTCGAAAAGGTAATATAACAATTTTAACCATCCTATTTTGTTTCAATTAAGTTACTTCATTTCTCAGAGATTTGCGATCCTTCTATTCTACTTTCTCCTGGATCTATCTTGAGTTTATCATACTCGCTGTCTGTTCTCATCCACACAAAAGAAAATTCAATACAACCGATATCATTTGATCTTGCAGCACGAGACAACTCAAAAACAGAAGCCTTTTTTGTCATCATGGAGGCACAAAATTCGAGCAGGACTTCAAGATGAAGAAAACCGTATTTCTCATGTAATCTCTTGACCTCCTTTCCCCTCAGAGAATAAGTATCTACGTGTTATGAACCATAACAAACCACCCCTTATATAAATCCCACCACTTACTCAATTTTGTTGTGACTTGAAGATAATTTGTCGGTGCACATATTTATGTTGCAAAAAAAATTCAGCTAATGCATTTTTATTTATTTACCTATACCTCTTGAAAATGTGACAACAAGCTAGGTTGAGGCAAGTGATACCGCTGTTGCCACTATATTATTTGTATGCCTTGTTTCAACACATTTGCGGACTGCTATATATTAATATACTTAATGTTCTTCACCTTTGGCACCTCCTCGTTCACCACTTTGTGTTGTTTAACCCCCTCCCATGTCACTACCAAGACTGTAGCTTCCTATGATACTATTGTTGTCACTCGTGACCCACCTCCACTTGCCCTGATTGTGCATTCATCGCCTTGTTTCCCCCTTCTTATGTAGTTTCTCACCCGCACTCATGTCTTACTGATTTTTCACCATTCCATCCAAGATGGGGAATCATTTTTACTGTATCTCATATGGTTGCCAACGTCAGTGGAAACATCATAGGAAAGGTGGCTGGTGCAATCTTTGATACTTAATTTTCAAAGCCTGGCCTATATACAAGTCCAAAGACTAGCGACTGGGACACTCATCCTTCCTATCCATGGCATCCTTATTGCGCTATCGAGGCTCTTGTATCATGGTCAAACTTTTGAATGTTCAGGAGTAATAATAATACTTACACAATAGATGGTTTTCTATGTACATGATAGACTTTAGATTTCAGGATTATTTCACATAGGAATTAGAGCCCATAGATCACATCACATGCTCGTTGATCGTGAGAGTAACATTCTCCTAGTAACAAAGTAGACAGACTTTAATAAATTGTTACAAAAATAAGTTACATCATCAACAATTTAACTAGTATAATATTGTGATCCCAGGATGTGAGAAAATTAGTAACCAGGAGAAGTTTATGTCACTTCCAAAGTTTCAGATGTTGCCGATTAATAAGGGTCTGTTTGATTTGAAGGAGATTCTCAAAGAAAGTGAAAACAATTGTGGTCCTGAGAAACTTTGCTGATGTGAATTGCTTGAAAGGGTTCATATGCATTACATAGGAAAGTTTCTGTAGGCACAACTATATCTGAGGCTCTTACAATTTTTTATATTGTGTAATAAAGCGCCTATTCCGTTCTATAGGATTCAGTAGAACATGCCAATGCAATCCAATATTTTGTGTGTTTAAACCTTGTGAAAGAGGCCCTAAAATACTGGAGTTCTTCACCTATTGTCTACCATTTTAACATTTGGTTTACAAAGTTGTCTTTGGTATAATTTGTTTTAGCCAGGTTAGCAGCCTCTGTCTTCTACTTTCTCTTCTTTCCTCTATTTCTCTAGGCTCTTCCTTTATGTAAAGGCCCAATGCTTAGCAACGAATTAGAGAAGGTTGTAGGTAGCCTGGTAGCCCATTAAACAAGCAAGCTAGTGCAGTCTGAAACAAAAACAAAAAAATGAATTAGTGCTAGGAGGAACTAGACACTAAATGTAGTATAGTAGAAGCGGGACCTCGGCGTGAGAATTCCAAAAATTCGTTCCTGACAAGATTCGAACTTTGGTTGTTGGGGTGCGCCACTAGTGCAGTCTGAAACAATCAATACAATTTGAATCTTCTAGGTTTATATATTATTCTTGAGTAAATGTAAGTATAAAGGATAGTTACCAGAGATAATCGGAACCCTCATAAGACAACAGAAGCATTGCACAAGAACAATGGTGCATATGGTGACAACGTACAATCGGGCATGATACCTGAGAAAAAATGGCCACTTGGCAGGTACCGTAGAGATGGATTGCAGGTTTGACAAATCATAAGGATCCAAATGCAAAATTGTATGATAACTGATGGTTTGATGATGTTTACATCCTACAGTTCATGACTTATCTTCTATGTTTTCACCGACAATGAGTTTTCATTGGATACTTATCATATATCTTCGGCGCATGTTCTATATCTATAGAAAGGCGATGGTATAAATTTGCTGGTTATAGCTTGCTCTTGTGTGATATTACTTCATTATTTACAAATAGAGATGACATGGTATCTGTAAACATCGTTTTACTGAGCAGGTGGCCATGTATCACACTAGCCCTGGGGATTACTACCGTTACGGTACTCAAGCTAAAATAGGTATATGGGGCTCACCAAATCAGAGGCACCTTCAAGAGTCTGGAACATCCATACTAATTACCAGCGATCAACTCCTAAACTTCAGTGCAATTGAAGCTGGATTTCATGTAAGGAAACATCATTCTATAAGTAAATCATAATTTAAATTGGAATAACCATTTTGCATATATGGTCGGTCTTGTAGGTTTACCCCAATTTGTACAATGATAGCGATGTTCATTTCTTCGTGCATTGGACGGTAAACATTTTAATTATTAATTTCGATATATTTATCTTGACTAGATTGCATATGTTCACTTCAAACCTTTAAGAAACTAACCACGCTATTTTCTTCATTTCCCTTTACTGCTGCACAGAAAGATAACTACAAATCCACAGGTTGTGTGAACTTAATATGTAAGGGATTTGTGCCAGCAAGTGGAGCAGTGCTTGTGCCAGGCCAAGCCGTTGCTCCTACATCAACCTACGGTGGACAGCAGCGTTACGTTTCCCTCAGACTAAACATGGTACATGCCTCTATACCCATGTAACGCAGTGTGGAATACTAGTTTTGTTAACCGATGCCACGCGAATTAACGTGTACACTCTAAATGCATTTGAGTGGCTCCATTGTGTGTATTGCAAAATAAGTCACCAGCCAAATTAGTAGTATAAGATAGCAATGAGGGCACCGTAGGTAAATTGTTGCATCGATTATATCTAGAACAACAATATTAGAAGAGCAATCTCGCATTGTTTTTTTTGTTTTATATTATTTACAGCTTAAACAAGTGGAGTAGATACACGAAATGTGAAAAAAAATATCCTAGAACTTGCACCTTTGTTACTTGTCCTAACAATATTTTTTTGTTAGCATTGACTAATAACTAGCAATTCAAGAAAAGATTATGAGTTATGATATAGTGAGAACACCAAATCTTGGTGGTAAATATTTGCTCATGCTTGTGTAAATCTTTTGTAGGATCCAAAATCAAGAGATTGGCTATTGTATCGAAATGATGATGTGGATAAACCAACATTGTTGGGTCATTTTCCGAATGATCTAATACCTAAATTAAGCGTTTCAGCACCTCTAGTGGGATGGGGTGGATTCACAAGCTATCCTTATAGCGAACCAGGCCCTCCCATGGGTAGCGGTCATTTTCCGGACGAAGACCAAAACAAAGGATCGACAATAGAGTATATCAAGCTTATTGACAAGACAGGGTACGCTAGAGAACCGCCTATGATAGGTGAGGTGACCCCTGTTCTTGACAAGTCAGATTGTTACAGGGTTAGTGACCTGCATTATTTGCACATCTTTAGCTATGGTGGGCCAAGTGGTTGTACCGGTTGATAATATCATGATTGACCGAGTTGTTCATGATCCCATAAAGTAAACTAAGAGGTTGCGTTGATGAATAAATGCTCGATGGTGGGCTTTCTTTACCTGGTGTGAACAGTAACTAGGAAAAGTATTTAAAATTTTCAAAACATTCTGATATTTTTAAAAAATATATGTGCTGATTTCTACATGTATGCAAAGTTTCATAAAAAGCAATACAGAGTGTTCTGAGAAAAGAAACAAAAGTTGTGATGTACTAAAATGCTATTTTGGAAGCACCAAATTTATCTTTTTACACAGGTCACGGAAATGTCTCTTTTCATAAAACTTCACGTTTACACGTACAATATGGACATCTACAAGCGTGATTTATTTCAGAAATATCTTGTTTGGAATGTCATTTTTTGTTTGGTGCAGATGCATCATTCCGAGCTCATGTGCAAATTTTTCCAACGCTCTTGTTTGGCACCACTCTTTTTTTACAGGGACTATCATCATTTGGCACCACTATTATTACTAGGAAGTCCGTGCTGACCTTGATGCACATTTTCTTCCTCACTATGCTCAAGCTGGAAAAGGCCACTATGAAGGCGTTCGATCAAATTAGTTGCGGTATGCTCTGGGCCTGCAACACTTCGCTGAGCGGCGGGAAAAGCAAGGTCTGCTGGACAAAGGTATGCCGCCCCAAGGAGCTTGGGGCATGAGAATCCTTGATCTGGATAAATTTGTGCATGCCCTTAGGCTTCGCTGGCTTTGGCTTGAATGGACCGCCCTAGACAAGCCTTGGGTGGGCCTCGAAACTCCAAATGATGAGGTGGACCGTAGCCTCTTCAACGTTGCTACCAAGGTGACTATCTGCGACGGGCACAAGGCTTCCTTTTGGACCTCCTCCTGGTTGGATGCCAAGCCTCCAAAATTGATTGCCCCGATGATCTACGAGGCATCCAAGAGAAAAAGAACCACATAGTCCATGATGCTCTGGCCAACAATAGATGGATCGTCGACGTCTCTGTTGCCAACTTCATAGTAGAGCGCATATCTCAGTTCATTACCCTTTGGGGCCTGCTGCAGGATGTTGTCCTCCTTGAGGGGAACCCAGACACGATCTCCTGGACCCTTACTGTTGACGGATTTTACTCCGTGGGCTCGGCTTACAAAGCTCGGTTCTAGGGATCCACGACCTGCTGATGTCTACGGGTGCTTCTATTCTTGTAGACAGTGTTGGGCCTCCAAGAGCAGAGGTTTGTAGAACAGCAGCAAGTTTCCCTTAAGTGGATCACCCAAGGTTTATCGAACTTAGGGAGGAAGAGGTCAAAGATATCCCTCTCATGCAACCCTGCAACCACAAAGCAAGAAGTCTCTTGTGTCCCCAACACACCTAGTAGGTGCACTAGTTCGGCGAAGAGATAGTGAAATACAAGTGGTATGAATGAATATGAGCAGTAGTAACGGCGCCAGAAAAGTGCTTGATGGCGTGCAGTTGATGGTAGTAATATTGCAGGAAGTACAGATGCAGTAAAACAGTAAACAAGCAGCGATAGCAGTATTTAGGAACAAGGCCTAGGGATCATACTTTCACTAGTGGACACTCTCAACTTTGATCACATAACAGAATAAATAAATAGATGCTAGACTCTACACTCTCTTGTTGGATGATGAACACCACTAACTGTGTAGGATTACACGAACCCTCAATGCTGGAGTTAACAAGCTCCACAATATTCGATGTTCATGTTTAAATAACCTTGGAGTGCATGACAGATCAACATAACCAAACCAAGTACTAACATAGCATGCACACTGTCACCTTCACACTACGAAAGGAGGCATAGATCACATCAATACCATCATAGCAATAGTTAACTTCATAATCTACAAGAGATCACAATCATAGCCTACGCCAAGTACTACACGATGCACACACTTTGTCACCATTACACCGTGCGGGAGGAATAAACTACTTTAATAACATCACTAGAGTAGCACACAGATAAATTGTGATACAAAACACATTGCAATCATAAAGAGATATAAATAAGCACTTCACTATGCCATTCATAATAGTGAATAAGTATTCTGTGAAATATAGCCTAAGAGACCCACACGGTGCACACACTGTCACCTTTACACATGTGGGATAAGGAGTCTCCGGAGATCACATAAGTAAAATCCACTTGACTAGCATAATGCACTACAAGAAAAGTTCTGATAGACAACGTCTCAAAATCGTCCGCTAAGGGGTATTTTTCGTCGCCTATGGGCCTAACCCGACGATATGGGTTCTGTTGTGGAAACCGCGTCAGGCAAAGTCCTACGACGATTTTTTCGGTCCGTCGCGCTTGGGCGCCCTTCCGCCACGGAAAATCGGACCGTTGCCCAAGTGTTTCCGGGAGCCCGTTGACTGCTGACGTCATGCAAACCGACACGTGGCAGACGCCGTTAACTGGCAGTTAACGGCGTTAACCGGCTGAAACCCCGTGGTAGATGGTAGGCCCACACGAGGCCTGCCACGTCTTAAGCGGGCCGGCCCATTAAGTTTGCGGGCCGGGCCAGCCGACTTAGTTTGACCGGTCAACTATATAGTCGGGCTGGTCCATTAGTTACGTGGGCGGGCCTAACCTCTAAGGTTGATCGGTCAAAACTTTAATGGACCGGCCCTCTAAGCATGTGGGCCGGGCCGAATGCACTCGTTTGACCGGTCAACGAGCAAAAGGGCCGGCCCACAAGACATGTGGGACCCACTTTCTCGGTATCGGGCCGGCCCATTTACAAAGTGGGGTCCACATTAAAGCAACCGGGCCGGCCCAAGAAGTTAGTGGGCCGGCCCAATTAGCATGTGGGTCCCACTTTCCTGCTATCGGGCCGGCCCATTTAGTACGTGGGGTCCACATTAGATCAAATGGGCTAGCCCAACAAGCAAGTGGGCCGGGCCAAAAGCACTGGTGGGTCCCACTTTCCTGTTAAAGGGCCAGCCCATTTAGTATGTGGGGTCCACCATATAGCAAGTGGGTTGGCCCAACAAGATAGTGGGCCGGGCAAAAAACACAGGTGGGTCCCACTTTCCAGTTAAAGGGCTGGCCCATTTAGTATGTAGGGTCCACCATATAGTAAGTGGGCCGGCCCA
Organism: Lolium rigidum; assembly: GCF_022539505.1. Lineage (NCBI taxonomy): Eukaryota > Viridiplantae > Streptophyta > Magnoliopsida > Poales > Poaceae > Lolium > Lolium rigidum. The sequence continues at coordinate 236,753,228 of NC_061514.1, forward strand.
ACAAGATAGTGGGCCGGGCCAAAACACTGGTGGGTCCCACTTTCCTGTTAAAGGGTCGGCCCATTAAGTATGTGGGGTCCACCATATAGCAAGTGGGCCGGCCCAACATGCTAGTGGGCCGGTCCAAAAACACAGGTGGGTCCCACTTTCCTGTTAAAGAGCCGGCCCATTTAGTATGTGGGGTCCACCATATAGCAAGTGGGCCGGCCCAACACGGTAGTGGGCGGGCCAAAAACACAGGTGGGTCCCACTTTCGTCTTAAAGGGCCGACCCATTTAGTATGTGGGGTCCACCACAAAAGCAATTGGGCTGGCCCAACTAGTTAGTGGGCCGGCCCAGTAGTGGGTGGGGTCCACCTTAAAGCAAGTGGGCCGGCCCAATGTCCACAGTAAATCAAGTGGGCTGGCCCAATAAGTAAGTGGGCCAGCCCGTTTAGTTGCTGTTTATATGCTGGCGTAATAGGCGCTTTAGGATTTTGCGGGCCGGCACATATGTGATTTCGCTTAATTGGGCCGTTTAAGGGATGGGAATTCGTGATTTAGATACTGAGAATATTTACGCAGCATTGATTTCCGTCGGATAGCCTCACTTACCACAAGCACCAAAGAAAAAATGCGCGAAAGAACTATAAAAACTAACTAAATATTACATCGAGTTGCAAGGCATTGAAAAAATATTACGGAACCCGAGAGAAATTGAATGGTAATTAAACCTAGCAATACAATGAAGGGATCAGGCAATCTTTTAAGTTGTCCATGCAGCACCTATATCCGAAACAAAGACATTACAAGTTAAGACAGACAACAATGGAAAGGCAAAGACACTACAATATTGTTTGCCAAAGAATTTGGAACTCATCATTTCGTCGTTATAACAAGATCATTGTAATGCGCACAATAAGAAAACAAAGAGTGCATGCCGCATACCAACGACCAATATAACGAGGCATGTTAGAATGAAACAACGAGACTTACTCATTGTCGAGTCCCATGCAAACCAACATGTTCGGGAGTACAAAATTGGCATGAACAACATAGTAGCGAGGCTATAAATTTTGTAACAACGGCTGAGCAAGATGAAGTTATGATGGCTACATCTACGGAAGCGAGGAATGTAAACCAAAAATAGAAGTTACGATGGCAAAAGCTAAAGAGGAGGGAATGTGAACCAACATGTGCCAAGTGCAATTACTTCATTTTGGCCGTGAACTAAATAATACTCCTAAACTTATAGTGAAGGGGATGCAAATCAAGATGTTTCGGGATATAAACTTGTAATGAGCAACACATAGAGGATAGTTAATGCTGGAGCTTAGGATGGACCAGATACGTGAATATAGTGGGATCACTGTGAACTTGTATAAGAGGGAATGCAAACCAATATGTTCAGCTTTCCATATGTGAGCGTCATGCCAAGTCAGAGAAACAAGTCAATAATGCAGCTTTTGAAGAACAAGATGGCACGCAAAATTATTATCTAGTAGTATGACAAGTTTATTTGTACTAAGTCCTTACTTTGTTAGCTTACAATGAACTAGATACAAAACAATGGCATCACCTGTAGTACAGGGAATGCAAGCCAACATGTTCATGGAGTAAAAAATTGGCACAAACAACATAGTAGAAGGCCATAATTTTTGTAACAACGACTGAGCAAGATAAAGTTATGATGGCTAGATCTACAGAGCAGGGAATATAAACCAAATATAGAAGTTACGATGCCAAAAGCTATAGAGCAGGGAATGCGAACCAACATGTGCAATTACTTAAAATTGGCCATGAACTAAATAATAGCGAGGATGTTACTATAATACCTATAATTTTTGTAACAACGATCGCGCAAGATAGAAGTTATGATGGCTACATCTACGGAAGCGAGGAATGCAAACCAAAATGGTCAATCGCTTAAAGTTAGCAATGAAGTAGAAAATAGCAACGTGTTACGGTCATAGCTAGGAATGAACTAAAAGAGCTTCAGACATTTGCATAGGAGATTCT
>NC_061514.1:236755324-236766438 GCF_022539505.1 Lolium rigidum
TCCTTCAAGCAAATTGTCTGGAAGGCTTGGGCGCCCCCAAGTGCCGTTTTTTCGCCTGGCTCGCGGTTCATAATAGGTTATGGACCTCCGACCGCCTGGCTATCCGCGGATGGCCGCACCAGTTGACCTGTCAGCTGTGTAGATGCCAGCCGGAAACCGCCAGACACATCCTCTTCGAATGTTGCTTCCCAAGAGGATTTGGCAGCAGGCCGCTTCCTGGCTCTCATGTCCGTGACCTGCGGATCAAAAGGGACACGGTCCTTCAGTACTGGCACGCCATCATGGTATCGCCGTCTGCCTGCCCTAAGGGCCTGCAATCCACCGTTATCCTCATAGGGTGGGAGCTGCGGAAGCAGCGGAACGCAAGAGTTTTCAACAACAAGGCCTCCACGCCTTTGGCGCTAATGCAGAAGATTAAGGACGAGGGCAGAAACTGGATCGTTGCCGGCGCTAAACACCTCGCGGAGATCACCTCTTAGGCCTGTCGATGTGTGTCCCCTCGCCTCTTTTGTTATTTTTCTTACCTTTGGCCTAAGTCGTGCTATGTTTGCTCCTTCTATATCAATATAAAAGTCAAAGCTTTTGCCTCTTTCTTCAAAAAAAATTACTAGAAAGTAGTGGCGTGGCTGCGCGCCCGTGTTTGCAAGAGTCTTATGGGGCGCGTTTGGTAGTCTGGGCGCCCCATGGCTCGCATCAGCCCGGCCAAAATCGCCCTGTTTGGTTACCCGGCCGAGCCCGCGTTCTTGCACGAACCGCTTCTCAAAGCACCCTCGGGCCAGGCCCTTGAGGAACGTCTGGTTCGGCCGTTTCTAGCGAGCCACCCCCATTCCGGTAGAACTGGAGAACACCGCGTTCCCGCAGAGCCACTCGCGGGAGATGGTGCGAGCTCGCGCAGGACGGCGAAATCTCGGCGGGATGAATTCGGTCACCGCGCTTGAAATTTCGCCACCGTATATAGGGGCGGCTCTCTCACCGCCAAATTCAAATCCCCCATTCCCCCCTTTTCGAGTTCATCCACCCTTCCCGATCTAGCGCCATGGCCAGCTCTTCCTCACCCGCACGGTCAGCGAAGCTTGCGGCGGCGACGGTGGCAGTGGCGGCGGCTACTGGCCGCGGATAGTCGTCTTCTTCCTCTGCGTCGATGACTTTGGTTGTGGTAAGATTCTGCAAACCTGTAACGGCCCAGGGTAGCACCCCTATTAGTTTTGCCTGTTCTTTTCTTTTTATGCATCATCATGCATCATGCATCATATCATCCATGTTTTTATTAAATAAAACTATTTTGTAAACCCCCCTTGTCTTCTCCTTTAAATAAACCCTAATCTCTCTCCCTCATATTACTTATTTTATAACTAATATTTTCCAACAAAGAAGTTTCTGATTATAATGTGTTCTGTTTTGGTTACGATAAAATAAATATTTTGAAACTATTTTAAAATCTCGTACTCACCTTTGTTTCAAATTCAAAACAGAAAGGTGTTGAATTCAAATGTTTTAATAAAAAGAAAACAGAAAACCTAGTCTACCAGGCCCCCCTCTCTCTGGCCTTTTCTCCCTCTTTTGTTTCCCTTCACCGGCAGCCCATCTCTCTTCCTCCACCGCACGGCCCACCTCCTCCCCTCTGGCCCATCTCTGGCAGCCCATACCCCTTCGGTCCCCTCACCTTTTCGTCCTCGACGGGAGACGACAACCAAAGGCACGCAGAAGGCGTGAGCCTCTTCCTGGTCGACGACAGCTGCCGTGGTCCTCCTCCTCCATCGCCCTCACCTGCTCCCCCCTTATCTCTGCCCTGGACCGCATCCTTCCCCCTCTCTCACGCCTACCTCGCCCCCTTTCTTTCTTCATCTGCAAGCAAACGGGAAAATCTCCCCAACAACCACCACCACCGTGAGCTGCTCCGCCGTGGCGCCGCTAGCTCCGTCCACCCCAAGCCTCGCCGCTGCCACCGTTGGAACCGCCTCGTCGTCCTCTGCCTCTCTGTGCAAGGAATCGAGGCGAGACGCACCCAATCGATCGGGAATTCGCCGATTCTTCTTCGTCTCCGGCGGCAAAAACTCGTCAAATCCTGCGGCCTCCTCCCTCTTCTGCCCGCCCCGTCGGTACGTTGAGCTTCGGGTTGTTCCTGCGCATCTCCTGGACATCCTTACCCCCTCCCTCCCTTCCGTTTTCCTCCTCTCACCTTTGATGCCGTCGCATCCGTCGCAGGAACCCGCCACCGTCGCCTCTCCGATGTCCGCCAGCCGGTTGCACCGCCTCCTTCTGGTCCGCGGCAACGAGGCGCACCCGCCGCCCCCTTCCTCGCATTCTGGAACCCTCGGCGTCGTCCGTGCGCATGCACGCCGCCGCGGTGACCGCCTCCGTCTGGAACGCGCACGGCTTCGGCCCGCCTCGAGCACCTGCAGTGCGTGCACGGAAGCTCCGCCACGCTGGCATCCGACGTGGCCAGCGGGCCCACTCGTCATCGTCTTTGGCTAGCTGCCCTCCGGTGAGAAAACACCCTGAGATCCAGATCTAATCCAGTTTTGCACATGACCCCCTGCATCTTATTCTTTCTAACCCGCAGCCCTGGCGCGGACGGTTATGTTGATAAACCCCTGCAGCTTTTTAAATAAACCCGGGGTCCTCCCCCCGACTGAAATGTTTTTCGGGTCCCTGCCCCAATAAAATAAATCTCTTTTCTATTTTAAATTATAATAAAATCAATCTGTTAATAACTTTTGAATGGTAAAGCAAAATAAAAAGTGTTCTATATGAAAATTGATCAGAAAAATGAGAGGAACAAGAATATGCCATCCATGCTTGCTGTTTCCTTATGCATCATATAAATTCGTGATAGTTTGCATTATCACCTAATATGGAACATATGGAATATGTGGGATATTATATAAATGTTGTCCCGGTTCCATTTAACTTTGATGTAGCTCACCCCTGCCATGTTTGCTATGCTAATCCACCCTTAAATTTGTCGGTAGAAAATGCAACTCCAACCTTAATTTGATTGTCCGGGGTTCCCACTCCGATTAATATGGATAAGTGCATCGCATCATATCTGCCATGTCAAGCATATCTTATCATGATCATGCTGATTCTTCTTTAACCGTAGTAGTAAGATTTGCATCCGTTGTGTGTTCCAGCATTTGCTTCTTCCCGGATAGGATCACAAAGTGGTGATGTGAGATACGACGAGTTCTCCGACAAGTTTTTCTTCAGCTTTCCATAGGCGAGCCCTCTCTCTTCACCTATTTACTCTCTCCCTCGCACTACTATCCTTATGTTGCGATTCTTTATCGAGTCACGTGTCCTATCCACTTGTGTACCATAATAATCCTATATGTATCATTCCTTACCCATAGTCGTTGCTTGATGTTTGAGCCTTGCGAGTCGTAGGCGTGTTTAGGCTCTGTAGTTATCTCGATCTGATATCGGGATATGTTGGGTTGTTGGGAGGTTATCACATGCTATATCAGTGGTTGGAGATACACATGCTCTATTTAATTGTTAACAACTAAAATTGTAAGCAGAGGCAACTGTGAGCCCCTTTGCGAAAGCATCGGAACTTTGACTTGCTAATGTCCCCTAGGACCCGAGTTCTTGTTATCTGTTCCGAGATTAAGCGCTCTACCCATGCGTGGGGACGATTATTGGGACCCCTGATACGTCTCCGACGTATCGATAATTTCTTATGTTCCATGCCACATTATTGATGATATCTACATGTTTTATGCACACTTTATGTCATATTCGTGCATTTTCTGGAACTAACCTATTAACAAGATGCCGAAGAGCCAGTTGTTGTTTTCTGCTGTTTTTGGTTTCAGAAATCCTAGTAACGAAATATTCTCGGAATTGGACGAAATCAAGGCCCAGGGTCCTATTTTGCCACGAAGCTTCCAGAAGACCGAAGAGGAGTGAAGTGGGGCCACGAGGGGCCGCCACCATAGGGCGGCGCGGCCCAGGCCCTGGCCGCGCCGACCTATGGTGTGGGGCCCTCGTGTGGCCCCCACGTTGCCCTTCCGCCTACTTAAAGCCTCCGTCGCGAAAACCCCAAGACAGAGAACCACGATACGGAAAACCTTCCCGCAGACGCCGCCGCCGCCAATCCCATCTTGGGGGATTCTAGGAGATCTCCTCCGGCACCTCGCCGAGAGGGATTCATCTCCAGGAGGACTCTTCACCGCCATGGTCGCCTCCGGAGTGATGAGTGAGTAGTTCACCCCTGGACTATGGCTCCATAGCAGTAGCTAGTTGTTTGTTTTCTCCTCATTGTGCTTCATTGTTGGATCTTGTGAGCTGCCTAACATGATCAAGATCATCTATCTGTAATGCTATATGTTGTGTTTGTCGGGATCCGATGGATAGAGAATACCATGTTATGTTAATTATCAAGTTATTACCTATGTGTTGTTTATGATCTTGCATGCTCTCCGTTATTAGTAGAGGCTCCGGCCAAGTTTTTGCTCTTAACTCCAAGAGGGAGTATTTATGCTCGATAGTGGGTTCATGCCTCCATTGATACCTGGACAGATGACGAGAAAGTTCTAAGGTTGTGTTGTGCTCGTTGCCACTAGGGATAAAATATTGATGCTATGTCTAAGGATGTAGTTGTTGATTACATTACGCACCATACTTAATGCAATTGTTTGTTGCTTTGCAACTTAATACTCGGAAGGGGTTCGGATGATAACCTCGAAGGTGGACTTTTTAGGCATAGATGCGGTTGGATGGCGGTCTATGTACTTTGTCGTAATGCCCAATTAAATCTCACTATATTTATCATGTCATGTATGTGCATTGTTATGCCCTCTCTATTTGTCAATTGCCCGACTGTAATTTGTTCACCCAACATGCTTTTATCTTATGGGAGAGACACCTCTAGTGAACCGTGGACCCCGGTCCATTCTTTTATACTCGAAATACAAATCTGTCTGCAATACTTGTTTTTACTATTTTCTTGCAAACAATCATCTTCCACACAATACGGTTAATCCTTTGTTACAGCAAGCCGGTGAGATTGACAACCTCACTCGTTTCGTTGGGGCAAAGTACTTTGGTTGTGTTGTGCAGGTTCCACGTTGGCGCCGGAATCCCTGGTGTTGCACCGCACTACATCCCGCCGCCATCAACCTTCAACGTGCTTCTTGGCTCCTCCCGGTTCGATAAACCTTGGTTTCTTTCCGAGGGAAAACTTGCTCGCCGTGCGCATCATACCTTCCTCTTGGGGTTCCCAACGAATGTGTGAATTACACGCCATCAAGCATATTTTCACGGCGCCGTTGCCGGGGAGATCAAGACACGCTGCAAGGGGAGTCTCCACTTCCCAATCTCATTACTTTGTTTTTGTCTTGCTTTATTTTATTTACTACTTTGTTTGCTGCATTATATCAAAACACAAAAAAAATTAGTTGCTAGTTTTACTTTATTTTGTATCTTGTTTGCTATATCAAAAACACAAAAAAATTAGTTACTTGCATTTACTTTATCTAGTTTGTTTTATTTACTACTGCTAAAATGGCCACCCCTGAAAATACTAAGTTGTGTGACTTCACTAGCACAAATAATAATGATTTCCTATGCACACCTATTGCTCCACCTGCTACTACAGCAGAATTCTTTGAAATTAAACCTGCTTTACTGAATCTTGTTATGCGAGAGAAATTTTCTAGTGTTAGTTCTGATGATGTTGCTGCCCATCTCAATAATTTTGTTGAATTGTGTGAAATGCAAAAGTATAAAGATGTAGCTGGTGACATTATAAAATTAAAATTGTTTCCTTTCTCATTAAGAGGAAGAGCTAAAGATTGGTTGCTATCTCTCGCCTAAGAATAGTATTGATTCATGGACTAAATGCAAGGATGCTTTTATTGGTAGATATTATCCCCCTGCTAAAATTATATCTTTGAGGAGTAGCATAATGAATTTTAAACAATTGGATAATGAACATGTTGCTCAAGCTTGGGAAAGAATGAAATCTTTGGTTAAAAATTGCCCAACCCATGGACTGACTACTTGGATGATCATCCAAACCTTCTATGGAGGACTAAATTTTTCTTCGCGGAATTTATTGGATTCAGCTGCTGGAGGTACCTTTATGTCCATCACTCTTGGTGAAGCAACAAAGCTCCTTGATAATATGATGGTTAATTACTCTGAATGGCACACGGAAAGAACTCCACAAGGTAAGAAGGTAAATTCTGTTGAAGAATCCTCTTCCTTGAATGATAAGGTTGATGCTATTATGTCTATGCTTGTGAATGATACGTCTCCGACGTATCGATAATTTCTTATGTTCTATGCCATATTATTGATGATACCTACATGTTTTATGCACACTTTATGTCATATTCGTGCATTTTCTGGAACTAACCTATTAACAAGATGCCGAAGTGCCGAGTTCTCTGTTTTCCGCTGTTTTTGGTTTCGAAATCCTAGTAACGAAATATTCTCGGAATTGGACGAAACGAAGACCCAGGGGCCTATTTTGCCACGAACCTTCCGAAGACCGAAGAGCATACGAAGTGGGGCCACGAGGTGGCGACACCACAGGGCGGCGCGGCCAAGGGGGCCCGCGCCGCCCTATGGTGTGGGCCCCTCGTCGGGCCCCCGACTCGCCCTTCCGCCTACTTAAAGCCTCCGTCGCGAAACCCCGATGCGAAAAACCACGATACGGAAAACCTTGCCGAGACGCCGCCGCCGCCGATCCCATCTCGGGGGATTCACGGAGATCTCCTCGGCACCCTGCCGGAGAGGGGATTCATCTCCCGGAGGACTCTACACCGCCATGGTCGCCTCGGGAGTGATGAGTGAGTAGTTCACCCCGGACTATGGGTCCATAGCAGTAGCTAGATGGTTGTCTTCTCCTCATTGTGCTTCATTGTTGGATCTTGTGAGCTGCCTAACATGATCAAGATCATCTATCCGTAATACTCTATGTTGTGTTTGTCGGGATCCGATGGATAGAGAATACCATGTTATGTTAATTATCAAGTTATTACATATGTGTTGTTTATGATCTTGCATGCTCTCCGTTACTAGTAGAGGCTTCGGCCAAGTTTTTGCTTTTAACTCCAAGAGGGAGTATTTATGCTCGATAGTGGGTTCATGCTCGCATTGACACCAGGACGATGACGAGAAAGTTCTAAGGTTGTGTTGTGCTGTTGCCACTAGGGATAAAACATTGGCGCTATGTCCAGGGATTTAGTTGTTGATTACATTACGCACCATACTTAATGCAATTGTCCGTTGCTTTGCAACTTAATACTTGGAAGGGGTTCGGACGATAACCCGAAGGTGGACTTTTTAGGCATAGATGCGAGTTGGATGGCGGTCTATGTACTTTGTCGTAATGCCCAATTAAATCTCACTATACTTATCATGCCATGTATGTGCATTGTTATGCCCTCTCTATTTGTCAATTGCCCGACTGTAATTTGTTCACCCAACATGCTTTTATCTTATGGGAGAGACACCTCTAGTGAACTGTGGACCCCGGTCCATTCTTTTATACTTGAAATACAAATCTGTCTGCAATACTTGTTTTTACTATTTTCTTGCAAACAATCATCTTCCACACAATACGGTTAATCCTTTGTTACAGCAAGCCGGTGAGATTGACAACCTCACTTGTTTCGTTGGGGCAAAGTACTTTGGTTGTGTTGTGCGAGTTCCACGTTGGCGCCGGAATCCCCGGTGTTGCACCGCACTACATCCCGCCGCCATCAACCTTCAACGTGCTTCTTGGCTCCTCCCGGTTCGATAAACCTTGGTTTCTTTCCGAGGGAAAACTTGCTGCTGTGCGCATCATACCTTCCTCTTGGGGTTCCCAACGAATGTGTGAATTACACGCCATCAAGCATATTTTACGGCGCCGTTGCCGGGGAGATCAAGACACGCTCGCAAGGGAGTCTCCACTTCCCAATCTCATTACTTTGTTTTTGTCTTGCTTTATTTTATTTACTACTTTGTTTGCTGCATTATATCAAAACACAAAAAAAATTAGTTGCTAGTTTTACTTTATTTTGTATCTTGTTTGCTATATCAAAAACACAAAAAAATTAGTTACTTGCATTTACTTTATCTAGTTTGTTTTATTTACTACTGCTAAAATGGCCACCCCTGAAAATACTAAGTTGTGTGACTTCACTAGCACAAATAATAATGATTTCCTATGCACACCTATTGCTCCACCTGCTACTACGGCAGAATTCTTTGAAATTAAACCCGCTTTCTTGAATCTTGTTATGCGAGAGAAATTTTCTAGTGTTAGTTCTGATGATGTTGCTGCCCATCTCAATAATTTTGTTGAATTGTGTGAAATGCAAAAGTATAAAGATGTAGCTGGTGACATTATAAAATTAAAATTGTTTCCTTTCTCATTAAGAGGAAGAGCTAAAGATTGGTTGCTATCTCTCGCCTAAGAATAGTATTGATTCATGGACTAAATGCAAGGATGCTTTTATTGGTAGATATTATCCCCCTGCTAAAATTATATCTTTGAGGAGTAGCATAATGAATTTTAAACAATTGGATAATGAACATGTTGCTCAAGCTTGGGAAAGAATGAAATCTTTGGTTAAAAATTGCCCAACCCATGGATCGACTACTTGGATGATCATCCAAACCTTCTATGGAGGACTAAATTTTTCTTCGCGGAATTTATTGGATTCAGCTGCTGGAGGTACCTTTATGTCCATCACTCTTGGTGAAGCAACAAAGCTCCTTGATAATATGATGGTTAATTACTCGAATGGCACACGGAAAGAACTCCACAAGGTAAGAAGGTAAATTCCGTTGAAGAATCCTCTTCCTTGAATGATAAGGTTGATGCTATTATGTCTATGCTTGTGAATGATACGTCTCAGACGTATCGATAATTTCTTATGTTCTATGCCATATTATTGATGATACCTACATGTTTTATGCACACTTTATGTCATATTCGTGCATTTTCCGGAACTAACCTATTAACAAGATGCCGAAGTGCCGGTTCCTCGTTTTCTGCTGTTTTTGGTTTCGAAATCCTAGTAACGAAATATTCTCGGAATTGGACGAAACGAAGACCCAGGGGCCTATTTTGCCACGAACCTTCCGGAAGACCGAAGAGCATACGAAGTGGGGCCACGAGGTGGCGACACCACAAGGCGGCGCGGCCAAGGGGGCCCGCGCCGCCTATGGTGTGGGCCCCTCGTCGGGCCCCCGACTCGCCCTTCCGCCTACTTAAAGCCTCCGTCGCGAAACCCACGATGCGAAAAACCACGATACGGAAAACCTTACCGAGACGCCGCGCCGCCGATCCCATCTCGGGGGATTCCGGAGATCTCCTCCGGCACCTGCCGGAGAGGGGATTCATCTCCCGGAGGACTCTACACCGCCATGGTCGCCTCGGGAGTGATGAGTGAGTAGTTCACCCCTGGACTATGGGTCCATAGCAGTAGCTAGATGGTTGTCTTCTCCTCATTGTGCTTCATTGTTGGATCTTGTGAGCTGCCTAACATGATCAAGATCATCTATCTCGTAATACTCTATGTTGTGTTTGTCGGGATCCGATGGATAGAGAATACCATGTTATGTTAATTATCAAGTTATTACATATGTGTTGTTTATGATCTTGCATGCTCTCCGTTACTAGTAGAGGCTCGGCCAAGTTTTTGCTTTTAACTCCAAGAGGGAGTATTTATGCTCGATAGTGGGTTCATGCCGCATTGACACCAGGACGGTGACGAGAAAGTTCTAAGGTTGTGTTGTGCTCGTTGCCACTAGGGATAAAACATTGGCGCTATGTCCGAGGATTTAGTTGTTGATTACATTACGCACCATACTTAATGCAATTGTATCGTTGCTTTGCAACTTAATACCGGAAGGGGTTCGGACGATAACCCGAAGGTGGACTTTTAGGCATAGATGCGGTTGGATGGCGGTCTATGTACTTTGTCGTAATGCCCAATTAAATCTCACTATACTTATCATGCCATGTATGTGCATTGTTATGCCCTCTCTATTTGTCAATTGCCCGATCGTAATTTGTTCACCCAACATGCTTTTATCTTATGGGAGAGACACCTCTAGTGAACTGTGGACCCCGATCCATTCTTTTAATACTGAAATACAAATCTACTGCAATACTTGTTTTACTATTTTCTCTGCAAACAATCATCTTCCACACAATTCGGTTAATCCTTTGTTACAGCAAGCCGGTGAGATTGACAACCTCACCAGTTTCGTTGGGGCAAAGTACTTTGGTTGTGTTGTGCGGAGTTCCACGTTGGCGCGGAATCTCGGTGTTGCGCCGCACTACATCCCGCCGCCATCAACCTTCAACGTGCTTCTTGACTCCTACTCGGTTCGATTAAACCTTGGTTTCTTACGAGGGAAACTTGCCGCTATGCGCATCACACCTTCCTCTTGGGGTTCCCAACGGACGTGTCAACTACACGCATCAAGCAAATTTCCGGCGCCGTTGCCGGGTAGATCAAGACACGCTGCAGGGAGTCTCCACTTCTCAATCTCTTTACTTTGTTTTTGTCTTGCTTTATTTTATTTACTACTTTGTTTGCTGCACTTATATCAAAACACAAAAAAATTAGTTGCTAGCTTTACTTTATTTACTGTCTTGCACTTTATATCAAAAACACAAAAAAATTAGTTTACTTGCATTTACTTTATCTAGTTTGTTTTATTTACTATTGCTAAAATGGCCAACCCTGAAAATACTAAGTTGTGTGACTTCACTAGCACAAATAATAATGATTTCCTATGCACACCTATTGCTCCACCTGCTACTACAGCAGAATTCTTTGAAATTAAACCTGCTTTACTTAATCTTGTCATGAGAGAGCAATTTTCCGGTGTTAGTTCGATGATGCTGCTGCCCATCTCAATAATTTTGTTGAACTATGTGAAATGCAAAAATATAAAGATGTAGATGGTGACATTATAAAATTAAAATTGTTCCCTTTCTCATTAAGAGGAAGAGCTAAAGATTAGTTGCTATCTCGCCTAAGAATAGTATTGATTCATGGACTAAATGCAAGGATGCTTTTATTGGTAGATATTATCCCCCTGCTAAAATTATATCTTTGAGGAGTAGCATAATGAATTTTAAACAATTGGATAATGAA
>NC_061514.1:236766538-236810595 GCF_022539505.1 Lolium rigidum
TTTTCTTGTAGTGCTCGCACTGCTATCCTTATGTTGCGATTCTTTATCGAGTCACGTGTCCTATCCACTTGTGTACCATAATAATCCTATATGTATCATTCCTTACCCATAGCCGTTGCTTGATGTTTGAGCCTTGCGAGTCGTAGGCGTGTTTAGGCTCTGTAGTTATCTCGATCTGATATCGGGATATGTTGGGTTGTTGGGAGGTTATCACATGCTATATCAGTTGTTGGAGATACACATTCTCTATTTAATTGTTAACAACTAAAATTGTAAGCAGAGGCATCTCGTGAGCCCCTTTGCGAAAGCATCGGAACTTTGACTTGCTAATGTCCCCTAGGACCCGAGTTCTTGTTATCTGTTCCGAGATTAAGCGCTCTACCCATGCGTGGGGACGATTATTGGGACCCCCCCTCACCCATTATCTTTTCTCAAGTCAGTTGAAAAGGGGGCCACAACCTTGGTTTTATTTGCCTATGCCACGTATGCCATGCTTTACTTCATCGTTGCCTTCGGGTGTTTACTTCCCGTTGCCTTCGGGTGTTTATATTCTCGTACCGTACCCCGCGGAACGTTTAGCGAAACGTGTGGTTTGCACGCCTAGCCGTTAACGCAAACCCCGAGTCCGCTTCGGAGTACGGCCGGACTTCGTCACGGGTAGCTTAGTTGGGTGGCCCCCTAGACTTTCTTGTTAAACTGGGAACGGTCTTGTTGTGAGACATCCACCTGTCGTAAGTGGGTCGAGCATGCGTATGGTTACATTTGGGCAACCCCTGCAGGGTGTACATCTTATCGATAAGCCGTGTCCACGGTTATGGACGACTTGGAATTGTATAGCTTGATCATAGAACAACTTACACCGTTATCTTGTTGCTAATAATTTGCTAATAACTTGCGTAGTAATATAGCATTACTACAACCGATACCTAATAAAATTTGTCCACCGTTGAGTGCCTTTTACATTGCCTCTTCGCAATTGTTGAAGGGGATATGTGTATTTGGCTGGGTTATGTTTGTGTAGTATTTATCTGTTACCTTATGCGCTCTCTTATCTTCTCTGAGTAGACGGATGTTGTAGCGTGTCTCTATTGGTTATAGTTTTGCTGCCGCTAAACCTACCATATAGCCCCAGGCGATATATATTTATACTCGCCCAGCGAGCATAGCCATTTCTAGTCTCGCTAAGTACGTGCCGGAGTTCGTTCCTTGGTACTTACTCTCGCATTTCTCTTTCTCTTCTGTTTCCTCCCTTTTGTCGGCAACCGATGGCCCGACTTCGACAGGTACAAGATGACGACGTTAGCAAGGTTACCCTTCCGGCTTGGCCTGGGCAGGGTTATGGACGCCACTGGTTATCTTCAGGACTCTTAGTCCAATTTGTATCTTGTCCGTACTCGGATGTATTTGCTCTTCGGTATGATTTGGATCTTTGTATTGTATATGTGTATCTTGACTCGTTGGAGTCGTTGTAATATATGTATCTTGTGTGCTCTATTGTAATCCTGTTGTAATGTTACCGCTCGTGTTAATTCCTCTGGCATCACGTGTGTGATTCGTCGCGCACGTCGTGTCGGAGGGCGTCTCAGAATCGATATCGTGCGGATTTCGGCGGGATCGCTGGAATCCTCAGGATACCGGTTCCGGGGCGTCACAAAACCGTAGCCTTAGATCTAGATCTTGTGGGTATACATGGGTGGTCTGAACGAATTCATTGTAGGACATTCCTTCGTCCCCGGTCGATGTTGTGGAGGTTGTCCAGGTTGCATCTGACTCTACCACTGGGACGTTGGTGCTGCCTGCATCTTCGCCAGGGTCCCCTGCTTCCCCGACCTCGGTGCTGCATGTGGCTCCTCTGACTGTCAGGCCGCTCTTACTTTTCTCGCCCTTCATTGATGTGGTAGTGCTTAAGGATGTGGATGTGGTACTGGTAGTTCATTGATATGGTAGGAAGTTCATTGATGTGGTAGTGCTTAAGGATGTGGTACTGGTAGTTCATTGATGTGGTAGTGCTTAAGGATGTGGATGTCGTAGTGGTAGTTCATTGATCTACTAGTGTTTTTCATGTAGGCGATCATACCATTGGGCTCCCCTGATCTTTCTGCTCCTACTGTCAATGCTGAGCAATGTCTGATTTCAAGCAAACCAGTCATGGTTTGGAAACCTGAGCTTTCAGAGTTTGTGCTCAACCGGTTGGTTTAGCTCGTCCGCAGCGGCGTCTGTTTCAACATGGGATTCAAAGAGCAGAAGATGAAGAAGGTAGGTGCTGATGTTCTTGCATTCGCTGGCATACATGTGACCACTCTTTAGCTCTACAACCACATCAGCTGGAAGACCAAGTGGAGCGTCATACTGAAGATAAAAACAGATCGCATTCTAGACTAGAGCGAAGATGGTTGCTGCTTCTATGCTGCTGATGAAGATACGGCGGACGAGTACATTCAGGTAGTAATCCTCATTCAATTCCTTCATAGATCTGTATGTGAATATCGTCCGAACTAACAATTGTTCCTTGTGGATTGCAGCGGTACCCGAGGCATCGCCCTTACGTCGGGACCCCAATCATGAACTATGCTCAGATGAAGACGATCTTTACACCCCGGTTTGTCTGCAGTGCGCAGCTGTTCCAACCGGAGAGGAGGAGCTGACTTAGGACCTGGTTTCGCAAGCAGTTTCATGCTTAGTGCTTCTGTATCCTTGGTCATGATCTGCTCATTTTGGGAGGTGGTATCGTATCCCTCCATTAGCTAGGACTTGATTGAACCTGATCCCCGGTCTATAATAATGAAATTGTTCGAGGTGGTATATACTAACCCCTCGTATGATGAACCTGCGATGCATCACGAAGTTAGTTTCTTCGCTCGTGATGCATCGCCCACTAAGTAGTTGTTGTATATTACCAGCATCTTTTGTGATGAACTGAATCTGTTGTGTGTTGTAATTCAGTTATTAGCACTGTTGGGTAACCTCACCACTCCAAGGGGAGGGGTTACCACAACTCGCCCCTATCTGCAACCAAACAGCGTGTAGGCTGCATTAGCAGGGAAGAAAATAGTCTGTGCATGCATCCGAACAATGGGGCCTGACTTCCCTCTCCGGCTCATGCTACCAAACCACTAGCGTTTCATGGCCCATGGCCCGACGCGCAAGGAGGCTCATCTCGCTGGCACAGTGGTGCAGGAAATCCATGCAGGCTACCAAAGGCGCCCATGACAGTTTTGCTACTCCTTGGTCACTACTTTCAGCTTGCACAAACGGCGAGCTTCCGATGTCATCTAAACAAATGTACACAATCATCTATACATGCATGAACGGAAATCATCTAGAACTACAAAAGTCCACAATCATCTAAACAAGGAACAAGATAGGAAACGTCAATCGATCTAGCACATACACATATTGCCACCCATGCCGCTACTCCTGCCACCGGAGAAGATGTTGTTGATCCCGCCGATGAGGGAGGAACCGTGCGGCCGCATTAGCCCAACGTGGCGCACTGGGTTGTCCAGGGGAACGATAGACTGCAGGTTCCTCTGTCCGAGTGGCGGCGTGAAGGTTGCTGCCCGTAGCCCAACTAAACCTAGTTGCGGAGGCCGCCGCGTGGAACTAATTTGGCCTGACACCATTGTTGGAAAGTGAGAGAGATGAGATGAACTAGAATCGGCTGTTCCGATCGATGGACTACTTATGGAAGGAGTTGGGCGCGGCTGGTTAAAATCAAACGCTAATTGCGCGCGCCAGTTTAGAATTTTTGAGAGATCAGCGGAGAAGAAATTGGGCGTGGCAGAGAAAATTTTGGAGGGAGTAGGAAACTCGGAAGAATTTGGAAACTGCATGTCCAAGAATTCTGTCACGAGCTTACTTCTCTCTACCGGCGCGCATGCAGACTAAAAATTTGCGGGTGGGCTAAATTGACGGATCGCATGCCCTCTTTAATAGCAGGCTTAGATGGAAATAAAAACGGCCAATCAGAGTAAGTAAGGAAGAGCCACTAATTTTCCACCTTGATCACGCTGCAGTTTATAATAAGACGTGAATACCGGATCGGACGGAGTAAATAGAATCACTGGGTGGTATTAAAGCACATACTAGTAAATGTGTAATAGTTCAAGTTTTACATGAGTCAAATGCAAAACCAAAGATGAAGTGTTTTATCATCAATCCCCATCTCGTCCGATCTCCTCTCAGCCACCGCCTCAACCCTAGCCGCCTCCAGTTCATCCTCCTCCATAGATTGGTTCCCCCTCCTTCGGTCGGATTCGCCGGCGTCGGGAGGAGTGGGGAACCCGATCTATGCGTGGAGTTTCGAATAAAAGTATTGTTTTCATTAGATTATGTTACGATTTTGGTACCCGTCTTCTTGTTGGTTTCCCCTCAATGGAGATGACATCGTCTGCAATAAGTGATCTTCGACCTTTCGTTCGGCGACGAGATCTTCTTCCCGGCGTCAATGGTGGTGTTGAACAATCACAATTTTCTAGGTATGGGCCTTCGGATCTTGCTTCGCCAGATCAATTTTGGATCTTTTGTCGTTGTTGCCGCGAGGAGGATTATCCTCGCAGTTTTTGTCCCGGCTGCTACGTCCTCGACAATGGTGATTCGTACTCTCGGCTCTCCATCGACGACGACAAAGCTAGTCGGTTATTATTCCCTGACATACTGGTGTTGGTACTCTTGCCGATGTTGTATGACTGCTTTAATGGTTCCGTGCGTGCACGCAGCCTTGGCATTGCGGCTCAAAAAATTATGGGAGAACTTTCATCGGTATCTACAGGTCTATGGTTCGTTATATATTTTTGGCTGCCTTCAGAAGAGTACAAGATTGTGTTCTGGAAGAAGAAATAAATTGAAGACCTCGAAGATTTGTTACTATCTTTTAGACTTTATTTTGTAATCGTTGAAGTCTGTTCATGTATCTCTACCATGTATTATTTGTTGCTATGAATATATGTGGTATTGATTGTCAAAAAAAAATGCAAACCAAAGAGAATTTTTTAACGGTTAGAAATACGTTTGTTTATACTACCTCCATTCCAAGGTTTAAGGTCTATATTTTTTCAGAAAGTCAAACTATATCAAGTTTGACCAAATTTTTATCAAAAATTATTAAAATAGAAAATAGAAAATTAATTTTAATAGATAGATAATAAAATATATTTTCATGTGTTATTTTCAAATATTTGTTGATAGATTATTCTAAAAATTTGGTTAAACTTTATTTGCTTTGACTTTTTCAAAAAAATATAAGGTTTGAGATGGAGGTGGTATGTAACTCTAGTCTTTGCCGGACCTTTCTTTCCTCTTCCTCCCCTGACTCTGAATCTGACTCCAGCCTGACGAACCGCCGCATGCCTTTGCAACCACCGACGCATCAATCCCGTACACGGTACACTGTACACCCCCGCCTCAATCTCACGCGCTTTGCGGCCATCGCCCGCTCCCGTTGTTCCTCGTCGCGTGCCCTGCTGCTGTCTCCGCGCCCCGCCCCGTCTGCAATCTTAGGTTTTCAGGTATGAGCAAGCTTGTTTTCATCCACTGTTTATGGTTTGTTAAACCCCACTGACCTCCAAAATTCTCCGGGTTCACCCCATCTAGATCCGCCCCTGCCATCCGTCATTCAGTTTGATGCTATTGTGTGATTCTTCGCCATCTTCTTCACCCTGAGCGCAACGCTACGCAGAGATTCACCTTAGCTGAATTTCAGGGGCGAGATGGACTCCTCCCAGTTCGCCATGGTAATTCGTAATTCCTTGCTAGACTATCTGCACAAAGAAATCTGGCTGCGTTTCTACCTCCTGTTACTGCGATAGAGTATGCTTACCTACCTGTTTTTTTTGTGTGTGTGTGTGTGCTTCTGGATGAGCAGATTGAGGAGCTGGCTTCGCTCATCAAGGACAACCTGTACAGCAAGCACCTCGTACTCTCCACCGAGGAGGCCCTCGTCACTCTCCTGCAGCACCATTACCATGATGACAACGACGACGACGAACACGACCGCGACACAACTGATACACACCGTGGGACAGTTGGGAATACCATTGAGCTCCAGCCCACCAGCTCTTACAATCGCCTTCTCTTGCATCGCCTCGCCGACATCTATGGGTACTCCTTCCCATTCCATTAATCCCCAACTGCTTCACTGACCTGACGCACTTAAGGCGCTGCAGTAACCAATTCTTTGCTAATTTATCGTCACTCCTAGGTTCGCTCATGAGTCTGTGGGTGAGGGCGATGACCGGCATTTAGTTCTCCAACGCTGCCCTGAAACCGCCATGTATGTCGCCACATATGCTCACTCTTGCTGTGTATCCTCTTTCATCCTGTTATGTCTTGTTTCTGCTGCATAGTAGACCATAATAAACTTTCATGTTTGGCCCGGTTCAGTTATAACCTCCATGTATACATCATAGCAAAATACTACTAGTACGTTTCAGGAGGGTGTAACATTGTGTTAACTCACACCATGGATTTTGAAATTACATATTTCTTGTGATTTTGATATTCCAATTGTAACTTGTAAGAACTAATGACCTTTGCATGTCATCTGATGCCTGCTTCGTGGTTGGATCACCTTTTGTTGCTGCTCTTGCCATTTTTTTCTTTTTACCCACTGTATATTTAACTCGAAAACTCTGCTACTTGTTGTTAGTTGGCTAAATTTTAGCAGTTATCACGGTAGCCTTGTTTTGATTTTGGTTGTATTATTTGTTGCAGCCCCCCTGTCCTTATTAGTGATGTGTTATGGAACTATGACGACTGTGATGGTCCTTCAGCTTCTGTTGTGCTAACTAGAAACGAGACAGGTGAATCATTCTTTCACAGATGCTTGTTTAGAACAAATAAGTTGAGGCTTCTTCATGAGAAGTGAACTCTGCTCACGAAGTAAAGAGTGGCCATTCCTTAGCTATGGTCAGATTTACTTCATTTGCCATGTCTAATAAGCAACACTGGTCAGAGAAATCGTGAATTCTGGCTCCAGGTGAAACATAACAAGCAGCAGCACATGTGCACGCTTGAAATTCTTGGCAAGCTTGATTCACAACTTTTTGTTGTTTCTCTTTGCAAAGTCTGATATTCATCAATATCCGGGATGTACTTAGAGTTATCTTCAGAAACCCTATAAATATTATTGGCAAACGTTATTTCTGTAAATGTATAAATATGGTCTCTCATCTCATGCATTCATTTGTTCTACAAGATTGGTATCACTGCTTCCAAAATTCGTCAAGATATTCAACACTAGGAGTAGCTATGCAAAGATTCTAGCTGTTCTAGTTGTCATTTTTTTAGCTCATGTACAGTTTAGCTAGTAACCTGCATTTAGCTACTCTTTGGCCGGCCCTTTTGCTGGCAACCAGCCATTACATTTCTTGTATAAATAATTAGGCACATAGCTCCTGCATGTTTGTTAAAGAAAACAAACTTCTAGTTGCTAATTAACATTGGCTTTTAGCAGATGTCCAGAGAACTTATGAGACGGAAGATGTTCAAGACTCCATTTCTGTTGAAAGCCTACATCTGAATACTGATACAGGTAAATGACCATCTTTCCCCTGAGCTTCTTGTGTTGCTGTATTTTCAAACTGTAATCAGCTCGGATCTCCACAAGGTTTAAGCTTGTAGGTTTGGAAAACAAATAAGTAATCGGATAACCTGCTTGTTTCAGATGCCAAACCTTTGCAGCAGTCAGTGCTACTTTCAGCAGTGCCACTCAAGGAGAGGCAAGCTGCTTATCGAGCTGCCCGTGAGCGAATCTTCTCTACGAATGATGCCAAGGAAAAGAAGGATTCATCAGGGCTAAAATCTAGACATGTTCCTGCTGTTGCTCAGCGGATGATCGCACATGCACTTGGTAAAAGAGTAGAAGATACAAAAGAGAATGCTGACATGGTGAAAAACAAAGAGAAGGAACTGATAAATGGACGAAATATTCAGACAGGTAGAATGAATGAGCTGTATACAGTTAAACCAGTCAGGAGAGAAGAGAAATATGCTGGGAAATATATCTCAAGGTCACCCGGTGGGGATCTGCATCGAAACCCGTCCACTCAAAGCCGTCAAACATCAACTGTTATGCTGAGACGCTGAAGAAAGAACAGGCTGGAGCTGCTAAAAGGATGTTTGCACATGCGTTACGGCTGCCTGGTGTTGAGATAACCGATGGTGCAGCAAGGAAACCCAAGTAACAGGGCTGGAGATGAACGAGACACCGAGAATACACGGGCTGTGGCTAACCTGCCTGCTGTATCATGGAGCTAGCGGTAAGTGCTCACGATGTCAGTCTGCTTCTTTGGAGTGGCAGTTGTCTGCAAATTGACACTTAATACCGTAACTCATCTGGCAACAGGTTTCTCCTCTAGTCCTCTGTCTAGCCCAAGATCTGGAACCTGCAAGTACCATACAAAGTTTGCATGTTCTTCTGGCGCTTCGCCCATAGTAGCCTACCTCTCCGAATGAATCTTAGTTGTGAGGGGTTAGAGCTTGACACTATCTGTCCCATTGGTAACAGATTATGCGAAGTTTCTGCTCACAAGCTCCTGAATTGCAGTTTGAATATGCATAGTCTTGAGTTATTGGGCAAGTATTGTAGAGATTCTGGAATAAGGTGTGAAGGTGATGTAATTAAGAGCCCATATATAGGCATCAATATAGAGTTATAGACTACTGCTGATGATGCAAATGCAGGACGTCATGCTGGTGTACTGAGGATCGGGATGAGGCTGATTGAGGTGGTGCTGCTCCTCGGTAGTGTTGCTCCTCGGTAGTGCTTAGAAATAGGGTGTTTTTAACTCTTCGGTCTGTAATATGGTCATCCAGAATCAACCTCGAGTTTGTCTCGTGTGCCTTGATCTAACTGTGATCTTTTCGTCAGCTAAGGCTATAACTATGATCTTTTCGTTGGATAAGGCGAGTCGTGCATAGTATCATATAGTAGTATCATGCATATAGCCAGTCTAAGGTGTAGTATCATATAGTAGTATCATGCTTTTGTCCCCTCAGTTGGGAGATCTGGTGGTATCATTACAATCTGGGATAGTTCTGTTTTCAAAGGCCGATGTGTGTTCCATAATAATTATGCACTTTCTGTTGAATTACAATCCACCAAATCAGATTTATTTTGGACCCTGACAAACATTTATGCACCTTGCCAAGATAGTCAACAGTTGGACTTCCTGCACTGGCTCAATAATATTGCTATTCCTGATGAGGAGAATTGGTTGCTTGCGGGGGATTTTAATTTGATTAGATCACCACAAGACAGAAACAGAGATGGAGGTGTCAATGAAATGTTGGGTGAACATCCCTCTCAAGGGAAGAAAGTATACCTGGAGTAATATGCAGGATTCCCCTCTTCTACAAAGGTTGGACTGGTTTTTTACTTCAGTTGCATGGTCTACCACTTTCCCAAACACCATGGCCCTGCCTCTTGCTATGACTACCTCAGATCATATACCCTGTGTTATTTCCATCAATACATCAATCCC
Source organism: Lolium rigidum (assembly GCF_022539505.1). Lineage (NCBI taxonomy): Eukaryota > Viridiplantae > Streptophyta > Magnoliopsida > Poales > Poaceae > Lolium > Lolium rigidum. The sequence goes on from NC_061514.1 coordinate 236,776,021, forward strand.
AAAGTCAGTGATCTTCAGATTTGAGAACATATGGTTGCAACACCCAAATTTCCTGGCTACTGTTGACAGCACTTGGAACCAGTCCATTCATTATGCTGATGGAGCAAAAAGGATTACTGCTAATTTAAAATCCTTAGAAAAGAACTGAAGAAATGGTCCATTTCCATCTCCTCCATTAACCAGGATATCCAAGATTTAAATAGCTTTATTTTTCTGATGGATGCCATTGAGAATTTTAGGGATCTTTATCCTATGGAGAGAATTTTCAGAAAATCTATGAAAATGCATCTAGCTAGTCTCCTCAAGCAACAGTTGGCCTATTGGAAGCAGAGAGGTAAGATCAAATGGGTCACTCTGGGTGATGAAAATTCTAGGTTTTTCCATGCCATGGCTTCCAACCAAAAAAGGAAGAATCACATAGCTTCTCTCTCGACACAGTGACACTGAACATTCCGCTAAAGCTGATATTTTACTTCAATCTTACAAGCAGAGATTGGGCCAAACTGAAACTATTACTGGTTTGACTGAAATTTCCTCTCTGTTAAGAAGGCATCCAAATCTGGATTTCCTAGAAGAACCTTTTACCCCAAAGGAAATTGATGATGTTGTGGCTGATTTCCCTCACAACAAGTCTCCGGTATCAATGCTGAATTTCTGCAGAAATGTTGGCATATTGTCAAAAAGTATTTTTATGATCTATGCAACCAGTTTCACCAAGGTTCTCTATGTCTTGAGAGCATTAATAGTTGCTTCATAACACTTGTGCCAAAGAGAGATGATGCTTCTACTGTGCATGATTTTAGGCCAATTTCCCTCCTCAACTATACACTTAAGCTTATCACAAAGCTCCTGGCTAATAGGCTGCAGACTGTCATCATGCAACTTATTCATGAAAATCAATATGGATTTATCAAAACTAGAACTATTCAAGATTGTCTGGCTTGGTCCTATGAATATATTCATCTTTGTCATAGATCCAAGAAAGAAACAGTCCTGCTTAAGCTTGATTTTGAAAAGGCTTTTGACAAATTGGATCATACATTCATTCTTGAGGTTCTAAGAAGAAAGGGGTTTGGAGATAAATGGTGTGCTTGGATTATGCAAATTCTTTCCTCAGCTACATCATACATCATCAGTTCTACTCAATGGAGTCCCAAGTCTGTTTTTAAATGTAAAAGAGGAGTCAGGCAGGGAGATCCTCTCTCTCCTCTTCTATTTGTGCTTGCTGCTGATACTTTGCAAACTTTGGTTAATCATGCTTTGATCACTGGGCACCTACAAAGACCTATTTCTCTCACCTGTTCCTCAGACTACCCAATTGTACAATATGCAGATGATACTCTTGTCATCATGCCAGCTGATATCTCACAATTGGTACATCTGAAAGAGTTGTTGCATACTTTTGGGGCTGCCACTAGACTAAAAGTTAACTACGAGAAATCCAATCTTATCCCCATCAATATACCAGAGGATAAGTCAGTACACATCTACTCTCAATTGCTAGCTAGGAAATCTCCCACTGCTCTACTTGGGGCTTCCCTTAAGTACTACCAAGCCTAAAAAGGAGTACTTCATGCCTCTTATAATGTGTATACAAAGAAGATTGCCATCATGTGCCATGTATCTGAACTATGGAAGCAAACTCAGATTGGTCAACTCGGTTCTCTCAGCAGTACCCATTTTTGCCATGAGTACTTTGAAAATATACCAATGGGTATTGGATGAGTGTGATAAGTATAGGAGTCATTGTTTATGGAGGAATAAAGACTTGGATAGTAAAACACCACCACTGCTTCCTGGGAACTTGTATGTAGACCAAAAGATCAGGGAGGGCTTGGAGTCTTGAAACTATCAGTGCAGAATGACTGTCTATTAATGAAGCATTTACATAAGTTCTATAACAAGGATACTATTCCCTGGGTGAGCCTTGCCTTGGAAACTTATTATCAATCTATTTTGCCACCCCTCCGAGTCGGAGATATTTCCTTCTGGTGGCGAGACTGTCTCAAATCTTTGGATACTTACAAGGACATGGCCTCATGCACATTACAAAATGGTAGGTCCATTTTATTTTGGACTGACAAATGGGGGCAAGAGATCTTGGCACAAAAATGGCAGTTCCTTTTCACATATGTCAAGAATGTCTCTCTTTCAGTCTGGGATGTTATCAATACTTCTAACACTGCTGAGTTATTTCATTTGCCCTTATCAGTACAAGCTATGGAGGAATATAATGATTTACTAGATTTGGTGCAGACAACACATTTGTCTCAGGAAAAGGATAGCTGGCTGGTTACTGTAAATGGGACAGGCTATAATGTCTCTTCAGCATACAGGTCTTTGACAAAGCATGATCCTGTTATTCCTATCAAATGGCTATGGAAAAGTTGTTGTCAGAATAAACATAGAGTGTTCTTCTGGTTGCTAATTCACAATCGCTTAAACACCAGAGCCCTCTTACAAAGGGAGAATTTTTTTTATGACTGATTACACATGCATCATGTGCAATGAAGCAGTTCTTGAGACTAGAGATCATTTATTCTTCACTTGCCCGTTTGCAATACAATATTGGAAGTACATGTGCCCTCCCTAGAACCTCTCTCAAGTGACTATGCCAAATGATATCCAGAGCTATATACAGAGTATCAAAGTACATCTACGATAGCCTTTCTTCATGGAAATGATAATTCTTATTTGCTGGTCGATTTGGACAATACGTAATGATTTTATCTTCAAATGACTGACTCCCAGTCTCTATAGAACCAGGCGCAAATTAAAGGATGAACTGCATCTCCTTATTCATAAGGCCAAGAGAAAATCTTATGTGGGACTGAAGGTTTGGGTAGATAGTTTTTTATAGTTTTGTATGATCCTTTCTTCTAAAAGTGCTTTTCTCTAGCACTGCCTGTACAGTTCCCTTTTTAATTAATAAAATACTAGACAAATCTCAAAACAGCTTTATATTTCCATCAGAGGGAGTAGTAACAATCAGTCAATCCTAGTGATGTTCCAGCCAATATCAGGATGGGTACCTCCAGAAAATTTCCTCTGTCTGCTGCTACGCAGTGCTGGTTACTCAACATTGATTGAGATTGTGCATGGCCATACACGGTCCAAATTTCCATGGACAGCAGTACTTGCTATTATGTTAGAAACTTAGAATCTTTATGACGGTTGAACTAATCAATGCAAATAACAAAACTTGTACTACACGCAATAAAATTGTACAAGTGAAACAGTGCATGCATGCCTTGACTGTTTAATATTGATTGTGTGAAATAACGAAAAGAGAAACATAACATAGTTACTCCCTCCTTCACAGTTTATTAGGCGCACGCGTACCCCTAGGTCACCAATTTAACCTATATAATTTAAATTATATAATATAAAAATTATATCATTAGAAAATAGAACATCTGAACTTTCTAATGATATAATTTTTATAACATATAACTAATGCTAACTTGATTAAATTTGCGATCTAGGGGTACGCGCGTGCCTTATAAACTGTGAGAGAGGGAGTACTTGTTATAGAATTCAGACACAAATCAAAGGCTAAGGCTGTACTAGTATAGTGATTAAATCAAGGACAGCGGAGTCTTACAGAAGAGAGTTACAAACATGAGAACTAACCATGTTGGACAAAAGACAAACAGAGGTAGTCAGATAGGCAAGAAAAACTACTCAACAAAGAGCTAACCAGAGTTCAACGCTTACATAGGAATGGATCACTTAAGTCCAAATCACGAACATTATTGATTTCAGAGTAGCAACGAAGAAGTCTACCAGTTTGAAAACGAAACCGAGCACCTCTTGAAGCTCTTTTCTCCAACAGAAGCTCCTTGCGCTGTCCTGCTAAAAATCCCCGGGTGTAATGTTCGGCATCAACTTCAAATGTCATTAACTCTAGCACTTTCGCGTTCAGTATGAAGAATGTGGCGAAGTTAATTTGCGCCTTGATACCCCGATAAGATCTCATAATTACCGTCTTCAGACGAAGGTCAAGACATTTGATAACACTCTGGTGTTTACGCTTCCACAAATTTAGATCCCCACTTATTGACTGAAAAGAACAGATTCAATGAAAAATATCAACCACTCAAAAAAAAAACAGTAGCGGATCAGAAGAGCAGCAGCTGAACATCATGAGTTACCAATATAGAATCATCACCTGCTGAATATACAACTTCTCCAAGCAGGGAAAGCATCTTAGCACTTCAATCGTCGTTTTTATATCCAGGCAAAAGATATCGACAGCCAAGACTTTGACAGCACCCACCACCGTCGTCGGGCTATCATTGGGCAATCGCTTTTTCAAGAATGAAACACAACATTAGGCCATACAGAAGTGCAGATTACATGTAATATCTTTGCACATAGAAATACAGCTTAGGAGCCAGGTGAAGGCAAAGATGTACATAGCTGACACCTACCTGAATAACTGTGGAATTGAGGTACATCTCGCCATTAAGGGAACCTAAGGTCGCCAGCTTGGGTGCGGCGACTACGGTTACATGCAGGTCATCCAGTATATCGACACGAAGCAACCTCTCAAGGCAAGGTGCATTCTTGATGACGAGTTCCCTGAACTGGTGCTCATCTGCATCATGACCGGAACCACGGCGTAGACGCACGCCGATGCTTATAAGGCTACTGGAGTCGATCCGGGCGCATCGGAGACCAAGGATGTAGTAAATCAGTAGGCACTCCAGTGCGGGGCACCTAGCAATCAGGTTACTGAGCATGGCCTCGGAGATGCTGACCCTTTCAAGCCCAAGTTGCTTAAGCTGAGGGAGGTGAAGCCCCTGGACGGCGCTGTCCGGGAGAAGACATCTTCCGATGGTGACAGCACGGAGAGTCGGCGAGAACCGGAACGCGGAGGCCGGCGGCGGCGCCAACGGAAGCACTGTCCGTGGCCGGTAGTTGTAGACGTGGCAGAAGTCGAGCTCCTGCAGCCCGTCGAGGGCGGGGGAGCGCAGCCAGGCGTCCACCTTAGCGGCCCGGTCCTGGAGGCAATACGCGGGGACACGGAAGCGGCGGCCGGGCCCCGGGTGGGTGGAGATGACGCGCGACACGAAGCGGCCGAGCTTGTCGTCGTCGTCGGGGAGGCGGCGGCAGTCGAGGTTGAGCGGGGCGGAGCGCCAGATGTGGCGCCACCGGGTCGAGAGGACCTGGGTGCGAGCGCCTTGCTTGGTGCGGAGGAGGGAGACGATCTCGCCGAGGATGGGGTCGGGGAGGTTGCTGATGCGGTCGACGGGCGGCGGTTGGGCCGTCGCTGTAGGGTCGGGAGCAGCAGCTTCAGTCGCCGGCATCGGCGCCTGCGAATCTTCGCGGCAATCGACAGCCGCTAACTTCACCCTCTTAAAACTAGGACCGCCCGGCTCAATCTCCATGGCCGCCGCCGGCGCCCGGCGGCGACGGTGCGGAGTCGGCGTCGGCGGCGGCGTGGGGAAATGGGCGCGTGGAGGAAATGGAATGCGGAGCAAGGAGGTCGTTCCTTGTTAGTTTCGGACTGGTTAGGCTGGTGGCTGGCCCATCCAGTGGTACATTTGGGCTGGGCCAACTTTCATCTGTAGCATCCATCTTATCACCCATTGGTGCTCATATAATCCCAGACATTCCTCCTAGACTGAGTACGATGCAACAAGAGGATTGAGAAACGAGGATTTTTCACGGTACGGTCTGCACATCGGATGTTGATCGAGACGAGAGATAGTAGAAAGGAAGCTTAGTTGGAAGGGACGGCGGCAGTGTCAGATGGCCAGGGGCGGCAAAAACATTGGTCATCCTTGTGTAAAACCCAAGTACCATCTAAAATAAAAAATGTTCTACCAGCTGCCGATGTTGGTATTCACAGGAATATGAGTGATAATAACAGATGCCACCATGGAAACATTCACTTGTTGATGCAAGATCACGCTTGCGATTTCATCTTTAATATCATCGATACTTTGTCAGCAAAGGATCAGGTTACATGTTTTGTCTCGTTGTGGGCAATATGGTACGTGAAGAGAAAGGTGATCCACGAGTGGATCTACCAAACCCCCCTGCCTACTTATGCTTTCATTCAGAATTTTGTGGCAAACTTGGGGAGTGCGGAATAGATAAAGAAAAAAAGTGAACAACGAGAGACCTCGTTCAGCAAACCAGCCCAGGTGGACTGCGCTACCGATCTGAGTGTTCAAGATCAATGTTGACGCGGATGTTGCTAAAAATATGAACAAGGGTGATGTTGCTGCTGTCGCTAGAGATAGCACTGGTGTTTACCGGGGAGCTTCGGCGGTCATCTTCCATGGACAAAGTGATCCATAGACTTTGGAAGCTTTGGCGTGTCGGGAGGCGATGTCGCTGGCGGCAGACATTGCTGCACCAAGGGTGCAAATAGCAAGTGACTATTTATCGGTCGTTAAAAATTATCATGAAGGAACTAAAGGCACTCCCGTTTATTCAGGAGATGATGTCGAGGAGAAGCGATTTCCAGGACTTCTCGGTTGTGTTTGAACGCAGATCAGCAAACCAGGATGCTCATCATCTAACGAGGTTTGCGTTTTACGGTGAGTGCGGTCGTTTAGTCTGGTTTTTATATCCACATAAGGGTGTGAACATCCCTGTAATTTCTGAAGGTTGAATAAAGAAGGCGGTTCTAATATTTTTTCTTCTCTAGGTGGTATTGTGGTTTCAAGTCATTTTTCATATAGGTTGCGCATGGACAAACATGAACAATGCAGATCAAATGTTTGTCAACCATGTACTTGTATTAGTTTTGCAAGCCAAGTGTGTATGAAACTTGTACCAGTTTCTTATATCTATCTTTTTTGAACAACAAAATCATTTTGAATTTAATAACATATCTACTCTATTCATTGTGATTTCCCTTGTTTTATTTTGTAGTTTTGTTTTCAGAAGAAATACTCATCATTAAATATTATTAGCGTTTTTAACATAGATAGTTTCTGGCCACTTATAACATTAAATCTGGTAATTTATGTCTATTTTATCCTATTTTTTAATTCTGTCCACTCATTTTGTATTCCCAGTAATAATAGATACTTGGTCTTACGAGATATATTACTAATAATAGATACACTGCTGTGTTTTGTTGCTTTTCATTATGTCCACACAATTATTACTAAGAACTAGTTGAATGTCCATGTGCTGCCACGGCTCTCTCTTAAAACATTCGTACATGCAAATATAATAAACTTTAAAATTCCTATGTATAACCACATACTATTTTTAAAACAAGAAGATTATTGTTTGATTGAAATTCAATAAAAACTATAATTCAACATCATCTATATAGAAAGTATTAACCCAACAATTGTGTGCATGTGAAATACATGTGACTTGGAGGCCGCAACTGATGGGAGCCTCTTGGTTTCACATCTTTTGTCGTTGTGTAGTCACCCCAATTCGACAATGTGTCAGTCGCTGCTACATGAGTATGTCACAAGCCTAAATGAGGCTCTATTTTCTCCTCTTTCCTCTTTTGGAGCATCGCATGATGATAAATGAAGTAAAGACAATTGTGTTAATTTGAATTTATGTAATACCATTAACCATTAGCCTAATGTTCTGCCGGGTGGCTATACCACCCCCTAGATAGCCACTCGATCCAGCATTTAGATTCAGTCTATATATATCAGTATAATTCCTTTAACGCTACAATTAGCTAGAGCATAATAGCTGTGTGCATTTTCCTCATTGTTCCTATGTCGTTCAAGAATCAAACATATATAAGTACCTCCGCATAAATTAAATGGAATGATTTTGCCAGATGAATTTATTTTCTTGGTCAAGTGAACAAAAGAAAAATTACCATCGAGCATCTTATCATAATCAATCAAAGTTGCTTCACTTAATAAGTTGAAAGACTTACAAAAAAAAACTTAGCTTGTGAATTGTGGGCAGCGTCAAGATACAGATAGAAACATTCCATGGTTGCGCCGGATGCGGCACACACAGGGGGGGGGGGGGTAGCACAAATCAAGCATTAAAATAAAATACTTTTTAGCAATCCAAAAAAAGAAAAAAAATACATGTGGAAAATCTAAGAAATTTAACAGTAGCATAATATAAGTCTGCAGTCATGAGTCATGATCCTCGCCACATTGGAATCCTCCTAATTGACTTGGGCGATTAAAGGTGAAAAACATAAAATAACTTCACGACAACAATGAAAGTTGGAAAATTAACTGAAAAGCAAAGTACGCTAACAGTTACATGGAGACCAGTCACTGGTTGATCCATACATTGCATACTACTAAGAAATTAACGTGTTTCTAAATCAGTCGAGCCATCTTTTTATACCTAATGAATCGATGATACATAGAACCCCAAGTGAGAGAGATCGCTCACATGGTGCAATAAAAATATATTGGCATTCAGATCGAGGGTGCTATAGGCTTTGAGGACTTGTCATAAGATGAATGGATCATGTGAGATTAACAAAAAAATGCTTAATGAAGGGGGGCAGCGTGGGGCATCGGTTAGAAATACATGGCGGTGTCTAAAGGAGAACACATCTTGCGCTGCAGGATATCGCGGAAGCGGACACCATCTACGTGTCGAGCTCCTCCCTTAATTAAGTGATATATCATTGTAAGGGTATTTTACCCTTATCCATTATTTTGATAACAATGACACTGTGCTAGAGTATTTGGCCTAATACATGTTTATAAGGATAATCTCCGGTATTAGGCAAAGAGGTATAAATGTTGTATCAAAGGAACAAGAAGGCTAAAGGAGACCCCCCATTTCAACAACAATCAAAAAGGGGTCTACAGCAGGAATCCGGCCTGCCGCCCGGTCAGCCGGCCTACCAACCGGCCAGGCCGGTGTGCCGACCGGTCAGCCGGTCGCCAACCGGGCGCCAACCATGCGCCGGACTAGCTCCGGTCAGCCGGCCTCCCAACCGGCGGGCCCGGCGTGCCGACCGGTCAACCGGGCGCCAACCGGGCGCCAACCGGATGACCTCCTGGACGACACAAAGTGACCCCGGTCGGGGTCCGGCCTGCCGACCGGTTTGGACCGGCTGGTCCGGTCCCTGATCCGGTCCGACCGGCCTCTGGACCGGTCACTCCGGTCTGTGGTCCGGTTGACCGGGACTGTCGGGAGAAAAGCTGATGTGGCAAGTGACCAACGGCCATATTTCGAAGAACGCTATAAATAGCCCTTCTCCTACCTCTGAACAGTTAGGCATTACACTACAAGTTGTTCTTGAGCTCTCTCTCACATACTCCATTACTAGAAACACCAAAAGCCTCAGATCTCCCTCCTCCTCCACTCAAACTCAAATCCCTCCGGGGAAACGATAGAGGAGAACCCGATCTACTGTTCTACCAAGCCAAATCTCATTCCCCCTTGTATTCATCAAGAAGTTTGCTCTCTAGGGTTCCTGGAAACCCTAGGTGGGCAATAGTGGTCCGGAAGCATCCGGACTGTGGATTTGCTCCGGGCAAGATTGTGAAGGTTTGGAGGCTACCTCAAAGTCTACCACAAGTGAGTGAGCTATTCCTTCGTGGGATAGGCTCCGGAGAATAGGGTGAGCCTTCGTGGCGTGGGGAATCCTTCGTGGGACCTCCACCCTCCAAACATGACGTACCTTCTTGCAAAGGAAGGGAACACGGGAATACATCCTCGTCTCCGCGTGCTATCGGTTATCTCTAACCGAACTCCTTACTTGTGATTTAACTGCCTGTGAGAGCCTTCGTGCTCGAGTTAGTTGTATCCTCATATAGGTTGTTTCACTTAGTTTGCATTAGGCTCACCTTTATATTCCGCAAAGCCTAATATTGCAAAGAAAGAATTAAAATCTGTAGAAACCTATTCACCCCCCTCTCTAGGTTTACCATCTCTATACTTTCAATTGGTATCAGAGCCTTGACTCTTATTAAGGGCTTCACCGCCTTAAGAGTGAGATGGATAAAATCTTCGAGGATCTAGATGAAGACTCTAACCTTTCGGTTAAAGAGATGAAATCTAGATTCTTGGCATATGATGCCGAGAAGAAGAAAAAGGAGGATGATCTACAAAGCCAAATGGCAGAGATGTCTGCCATGCTTAAGAACTTGACTAGTGGACCTCCTAGTGCGGCTTCGGCCTCTCTAGGGAATTTCCATGAAGTTAACCATGACTATCCCCAAAACACTTCACCCATGCCTCATATAAACCATAGTGGGAATGTTCCCCATTTTGATGGAACTCACTTTCCTTTTTGGAAATTTGCTATGGTATCTCATATTCGCAGCTGCAGTGTGGAGCTATGGGAGATCATTGTTCATGGATATCGGGAGCCACATGATCCCATTCGGTTGACCTCCACCGAATTCTACAACCGTCAACTCAATGCCTCCGCACGTGACAAGATAAGAAGTGGCATCAACCGCAAGCTCCTTGATCAAGTCAATGACATTGACTCCGCTAAAGAGTTGTGGGATCGAATCGTAGTACTCCAAGAGGGAACCGATTTGATCCAATCAGCTCTTTATGAGACCGCAAAGCAAGAGGCCCACCAGTTCATGATTCGAGAAGGAGAATCCGTGGCCGATGCCTATGCAAGGCTTGGTGCTCTTAGAGTAAGGGTCAAGGGACTTGGTGTTGAGAAGTACAATGACGGCTTCGAGATGAATGAAGCATTCATAAAGTCCAAGGTCATTGCTATGATTGCTGTCAAGCAACAAGACACCAATCTTGCACTCAACTTGCAAATCATGACCAAGAGTGCGGATCTGAACTCCGATGATCTAGTCTCCTATGTGGCCGCCAATGAAAACATGGCCAAGGCGGGAAAAAGGCTCATGGCAATGAACCGTGTTGATGAAGCCTCACACAACCATGAAGCTTCACACAACCTTGCTCTCAAATCTAGAGCTGACCATGGAAGATAAGAAGACTATGAAATTGAAGAAGATAAAGAGATGACCTCAACTAGTGACATTGTTACCGACTTTGCCTTCTTTGCCAAGAAGTACAAGGGAAAGCTTCCAATGCTCTTCAATGACAAGAAGAAGAGAACTTGCTACAACTGTGATGAAGATAGCCACTTTGCAAATGAGTGCCCTTATGAGAAAAGGGTAGACAAGCCAAAGTTCATCAAAGGGGTCAAGCCAAGGTTGAAGCCAAACCCAATCAATGATCGATACAAGAAGAACAAGGGAAGAGCTTTTGTTGGAGCCGAGTACTTGTCCGATGAAGAAGAGGAAGATGAGGAGAAGGAGGCCGGAGTGGCCGGTTTGGCTTTCTCTAAGCCCGGGTCACTCTTCACATATGACTACTCCAAGGATTACTCCACGGAGAATGATGTTGGTTCTTCCTTCATGGCAAGAACAACTCAAGATGATGACTCCGATGACTCTCTCTCTCTTCTACAATCGTTGGCTCTTGTCTAATGGCAAGAGAAACCAAGGTAATGGAACCTCCACCTTCTCTATCTAGTGTCCTTGATGATGAGAATGAAAATCAAGAAGAATTAATTGTGCTTAAGGAACTTTACAATGTTAGATGCACCCTTCGTGGTGAAGCTCTTGTCAAGTTTGATTTCTTGATGGACTCTCTCAAAGAAAAGGATGAGTCCATTGAGGAATTAGAATATCAATTGGATGAAAAAGAACGGAGATTCAATCTCCTAAGACAAGAGCTAAAAACCGAAAGGTGCATATCTCAAGGCCTTAAGCAACAAATTGAAACTTATGAACTTGATAAAGTTAAGGACCTAGAAACTATTGATAGGGCTCAATCATTGACTCAAGAGCTCAATGCCTCAAAGTAGGAGCTTGAAGTTGCTCATGCTTCTCTCACTAGGGATCTTGACCACCTTGAAAGAGCTAACAAGCTTGTTAAGGATGAGCTCAAGAAACTTGGAGAGAACCATGACCTACTCCAAGAAACCTACATAAAGGCTCTTGGATCAATGAAGGATCCCATTGTTGTTGAAAATCTTGCTAGTTCCTCCACTTCTTTTACTAGTGAGCATGCTAAGCTTGTTGAGGAACATGTTCGTTTACAAGAGGAACTCTCTTTGCATGTTGAGACCAATGCATATCTTGAATCCTTGGTGACCAAATATGGTCTCGACTATCATCCTAATGAATCTTCTTGTGAGCAAGCATCTATTCTTGAGGAAAATGTTAGGTTAACAAAGGAACTTGCAAAGTTCACCACCGCCAAGAACAAGATGGGATTGGATGACCTCTTGAGTAAGCAAAGGTCAAACAATCAAAAGTTTGGACTTGGATATACTCCCAAGTCCTACAAGAAGAACAACTCCAAGAAGGAGAAGCCCGCTCAAGATAAGAACAAGAAGGTCACTAATGATGGCAAAGCCTCAAAGGGCAAAGCCACTAGTGGTGACCGCACGGGGGCAAACAATCACTATGCATTATTTGTTGATTATTATGGTGATGTTTATGCTAACTATGTTGGCCCTCGTAATGGCTATGCTTATAGAGAGTACTCAATTTGGGTACCAAAAGATATTGTTTCCATTGCAAAGGAACCCATTAATCGATGGGTTCCTAAATCCTCTACTTGATTTTGTAGGGGTATTCCTCCGGTGGTCCAAAATGGGTGTTTGATAGTGGATGCACCAATCATATGACCGGAGGAAGAGGTGTGCTTGATCAATTCATTGAAGACATCAACAAGAAGTCAAGCATCACCTTTGGTGACAACTCAAAGGGAAAGGTACTTGGGTATGGCAAGGTGGCAATCTCTAAGGACTTGTGCCTAGAGACGGTCATGCTTGTTGAATCCCTTGGCTATAACTTGCTTTCTATATATCATCTTGCCGATACCGGTTATAATTCATATTTTACTAATTATTGTGTGAAAGTCTTTAGGAGTGACAATCTCAAATTGGTCCTTGTTGGATATGTGGAGAACAACCTTTACGTGGTTGACCTCTCGAAAGAGAGCTCCTCTCCCTCCACATGTCTAATGGCGGCCAAGCATGACGAAGGTTGGTTGTGGCATCGCCGCCTTGGTCATGTCAACATGAGAAATCTTAAACAACTCCTAAAGGGTGAGCACGTTGTGGGACTAACCGGCATTTCTTTTGAGAAAGATCGTGTTTGCAGTGCATGTATAGCCGGAAAGCAACTCAAGAAGAAACATCCTATCAAGAGTATCGTCACCACATCTAGGCCTTTGGAGCTCCTTCATTTGGATCTCTTTGGGCCATCACATTATGATACTCTTGGTGGGAGCAAGTATGGACTTGTCATTGTTGATGATTACTCAAGATACTCTTGGGTCTTTCTCCTTAAGTCTAAGGACGAGACCTATAGAGAGTTCATCACCTTCGCCAAGAAAGCTCAACGTATGTATGAATCCGAGATCAAGGCGATTAGGACCGACAATGGCACCGAGTTCAAGAACTACACCATGCAAGAGTTTGTCGATGATGAGGACATCAAGCATGAGTTTTCGGCGCCATACACCCCTCAACAAAATGGTGTTGTTGAAAGGAAGAACCGGACTATCATTGAGATGGCAAGAACCATGTTGTGTGAATTCAACTCACCCCACAACTTTTGGGGAGAAGCCATCTCTACGGTTGTCCACTACTCCAACCGGCTCTTCCTCCGTCCCCTCCACAACAAAACTCCATACGAGCTTCTCACAGGTAACAAGCCTAATGTCATGTACATTCGTGTCTTTGGATGCAAATGTCTTGTTAAGAACAACAAAGGAAAGCTCGGTAAATTTGAAACTAGAACCATAGAGGGCATATTTGTTGGATATGCGGAGAACTCTCGGTCCACTGGGACTATTGAAGTATCTTGTGACGTGGTGTTCTTGGAGGATAATGGCTCCCAAGTGGAGCAAGTTGTTCCATGTGTTGCAGGTAATATTGATGATCCATCTAGTGCCATCAAGCATATGGGCATTGGACACATCCGGCCCATGGAAGTTCATAATGATGATCAAGATGATGGAGTAGAAGTATCAAGCACGGCTCAAGTGGAGCCTAGCTCAACTCAAGCCGAACCATCAAGTGCAACTCAAGAACCATCCTCCACTCAAGATGAGTCGCATTCCGAAGAACAATAAGAAAGTCCTCATTCCACTGAGCAAGACCATGATGATGATCAAGAGACATCCACAACTCATGATCAAGCTCAAGTGATCCCTCATGATCAAATACTATCAAGGGATGAATTCATTGGTCATGAAGGAACCATTCGGAAGATCAAGGCCGCTACAAGGGCAAGTGACATGAAAGTAGATCAAGTCCTTGGTAGCATTTCAAGAGGAGTGGTAACTCGTAGACACCTGATACGCGTGAAGCACACGTCCGTTGGGAACCCCAAGTGGAAGGTGTGATGCGTACAGCAGCAAGTTTCCCTTAGTATGAAACCAAGGTTTATCGAACCAGTAGGAGTCAAGGATCACGTGAAGGTCGTTGGTGACGGAGTGTAGTGCGGCGCAACACCGGGGATTCCGGCGCCAACGTGGAACCTGCACAACACAATCAAAGTACTTTGCCCCAACGTAACAGTGAGGTTGTCAATCTCACCGTCTTGCTGTAACAAAGGATTAAATGTATAGTGTGGAAGATGATGTTTGTTTGCGAAGAACAGTAAAGAACAATGTTTGCAGTAGATTGTATTTCAGATGTAAAAGAATGGACCGGGGTCCGCAGTTCACTAGTGGTATTTCTCCGATAAGAAATAGCATGTTGGGTGAACAAATTACAGTTGGGCAATTGACAAATAGAGAAGGCATAACAATGCACATGCATATATCACGATGACTACTATGAGATTTAATCGGGGCATTACGACAAAGTACATAGACCGCTATCCAGCATGCATCTATGCCTAAAAAGTCCACCTTCAGGTTAGCATCCTCACCCCTTCCAGTATTAAGTTGCAAACAACAGACAATTGCATTAAGTATGGTGTGTAATGTAATCAACACAAATATCCTTAGACAAAGCATTGATGTTTTATCCCTAGTGGCAACAAGACATCCACAACCTTAGAACTTTACATCACCGTCCCGGATTCAATGGAGGCATGAACCCACTATCGAGCATAAATACTCCCTCTTGGAGTCACAAGTATCAACTTGGCCGAGCCTCTACTAGCAACGGAGAGCATGCAAGAACATAAACAACACATATATGATAGATTGATAATCAACTTGACATAGTATTCCATATTCATCGGATCCCAACAAACACAACATGTAGCATTACAAATAGACGATCTTGATCATGATAGGCAGCTCACAAGATCTAACATGATAGCACAATGAGGAGAAGACAACCATCTAGCTACTGCTATGGACCCATAGTCCGAGGGTGAACTACTCACACATCAGTCCGGAGGCGATCATCGTGATGAAGAGTCCTCCGGGAGATGATTCCCCTCTCCGGCAGGGTGCCGGAGGCGATCTCCTGAATCCCCCGAGATGGGATTGGCGGCGGCGGCATCTCTGGAAGGTTTTCCGTATCGTGGCTCTCGGTACTGGGGTTTTCGCGATGAAGGCTATAAGTAGGCGGAAGGGCAGCGTTGGAGGGCTGACGAGGGGCCCACACCATAGGGCGGCGCGGGCCCCCCTCTGGCCGCGCCGGCCTATGGTCTGGCCACCTCGTGGGCCCATTTCGTATCCCCTTCGGTCTTCTGGAAGCTCCGTGGAAAAATAAGACCCTGGGCGTTGATTTCGTCCAATTCCGAGAATATTTCCTTTGTAGGATTTCTGAAACCAAAAACAGCAGAAAACAACAAGCGGCTCTTCGGCATCTCGTCAATAGGTTAGTGCCGGAAAATGCATAATAATGACATAAAGTGTGTATAAAACATGTGAGTATCATCATAAAAGTAGCATGGAACATAAGAAATTGTAGATACGTTTGAGACGTATCAAGCATCCCCAAGCTTAGTTCCTACTCGCCCTCGAGTAGGTAAACGATAACAAGGATAATTTCGAAGTGACATGCTATCATAATCTTGATCAATACTATTGTAAATCATATGAGATGAATGCAGTGATTTGAAGCAATGGTAAAGATAACGATTAAACAACTGAATCATATAGCAAAGACTTTTCATGAATAGTACTTTCAAGACAAGCATCAATAAGACTTGCATAAGAGTTAACTCATAAAGCAATAAATTCTTAGTAGAAAGCTTTGAAGTAACACAAAGGAAGATATAAGTTTCAGCAGTTGCTTTCAACTTCAACATGTATATCTCATGGATAATTGTCAACACAAAGTAATATAACAAGTGCAATAGGTAAACATGTAAGGATCAATGCACACAGTTGACACAAGTGTTTGCTTCTAAGATAGAAAGAAGGAGGTAAACTGACTCAACATCTACACTACTTAAAAAGAACGAAGGTGTTCTGTTTCCTCCGGTCAGAGTTTCGTCAATCATATTTTCAATAAGACAATTCTACCCTTCCACCAAATCACATAATACGCACCTATGCCATGGTACCGGTTCGTCCTCCTCTTCTCGGGCTGGACGCGCGTGGCGACCGGGGAGGCGACACCGTACGGCGAGCACAATCCCGCCGCTTGCCCCTGCCCGGCCTTTCCTTTCACCTTCCTCGACATCTTCCCTTTGCCCCAATTCCTACAGATCTTCTGGGGTTTCACTATTGCTAGCCTTTTTCTGCCACTCCTCGGATCTCCTAGGTTTTCTGTCAGCGGCGGCACGAAAAGAGGGCTGAGGCCGAGGCAAGCGACCGGATCGTCGACCATTGAGGCATAGATATGGACGAGGAGGTGGATCCGTCCATGGCGGCTCGTCTTCGTCCTCATCTCTCCCAAAATATCACCGTGTGCATCGAGCCCCTTCTCTACTCCCGAGCGCAGACGGTGAACGCTAGCGGCTACCATGCCCCTTGTCCTCGTCTGTCTCCGTCAAGGCAGGCCATGGCTGCCGCTACACAGCACGACGGCGGCAAGGAGGAGAATGCTCGAAGAAGGGGCAGCGCCTCAATCTTTGGCTCCTCTTCGTTATGCACATCAGCCGTCCCAGCTCCGCTCCTCCACCCGTCCCTGTCTCTCCTTGGTTCTGAACAACAAGAGTATGAGAACACCCATCTCTTCTTCCTGATTTTCCTCCTCTCCTTCTCTCTTTTGATTTTATTATCCCCATAACTTCTGACTTTTGTTTGTACAGATGCTTTCTTTTAATCCATGCCCATGAGGTGCTTGATGAAACTCCAAGCAGGGCTATCTTGGAGATTGAGGCTCTGACATGCGGATTGCGGCGTGCAGCGTGGCCATGTTTGGCCACAC
Organism: Lolium rigidum; assembly: GCF_022539505.1. NCBI lineage: Eukaryota > Viridiplantae > Streptophyta > Magnoliopsida > Poales > Poaceae > Lolium > Lolium rigidum. The sequence continues at coordinate 236,793,281 of NC_061514.1, forward strand.
GAAGTGCATTGTCGATGGCTGCGTCGACTAGGACAGTCTGCGGTAAGTGACCACGATGGTCTCACTGGCGTCCAAGCGCGTGCACATCCTATATGTCTTCTCACCTTGTGTCATTCACATGGTGCAATCCGGCAGCATGGAAAAAATTAAACTAATCCATAGTAAACATGAGTGGGGATTGGCCTCAAAATTTCAGTCTCCATATAAATTTCATGTCATATGATATTTGACGGTTCAGTATTTCCATAATATACAGTTTTCTTGTTACATAGATGATGCCAATCTTGTTTTCATCTTAGACATATCTAAGATTGGTGAGATCATAAGATGAACTGAATTTATCTTGTCTGTTTCAGTACAAGTCAGTTGGAGAAACTCATTTATGATTTAACTCTATATCAAAGCATGTCATGTATATTTTTTCATGTGGACTGAGCAGTTAAATACCGCTGTCAATTTAAATTGATGGGTGTATAAGAAATACTTCTTCTACTAAATTCTTATCAATGAAAGAAAAACTCATAGTCGTAGTTGCAGGATTGGTAGACATCGGACCAAGAGAGCGATGCGGTGGAGGAGTTGGCAGGCGCGGCCACTCGAGTTTGGGTGGCTGGGAGGTTTTACACCACCAATGGCAGCGGCAAGTGCTGGTGTTTGTGGTGTCCTACTGTAGGTGTTCATCCTCCCCAACTTGATTTTCCCTCCCTCTTCTCTTATAATCTGTCCTGGTTGCTGGATCTCTTTCTTAGAGGAATAATCCACAAGCTATGCTTATTCTCAAATTTGTATGCCTTTCATCAGGCTGCAGCTGCTACGTCTGAAGAGATGGAGTGGGGCAGCTAATGAGAGCTTCTGGATAGGTGGTTGATTTCCAATGAACAAGATACTGGATAGGCATCACAAAGAAGCAAATTTGTAGATGTTTAAGGCTTTGGGCATAATATGTATGTATCCTCTCATATATTGTTCACGATATGCTCTACTTATTCTGGCCCCACTTAATTGATGCTAATTATTGTGGTCATTTTAGTGTGCCCAGCTGCCTATGAGAGATGCACAAATATAATCCATGTTGATATATTTGTTGTAGCATGCATGGCAGCTCCAGGAGCCAGACAATTTGTTCCTCGGTCAAGGAATTTTACCCCTCACTCTATTATGTACCATGGATATAAGTGATGGTTAATTGTCATCACTGAAAAGAGGGCTACAGGTGAATAATTGCTTGCAATGTCCACTTTTGATCAGATTTCTGCCATAAAAATTGTCGAAGTGAATTATCTTGACAATGTGCGTCATGATGTTTCTACTTCCTATCATTTTTCTATTTTCACTGTCCCCGTTAATTTGATCTTTAATTATAGGCATTTCACACTTGTGCGGTGCTCTAGGTTCATAACCTGACCAGTGTGCTTATAAATGTAGATGTCCCTCAGATTTTACTATCTCTCTCTCTCTCTCTCTCTCTCTATATATATATATATATATATATATATATAATGGATCTTAATTTCTTCTAGAAAAATGAAACGAAGTTCGCTTCAGATTTAGCTTTCCATATATGTGAAACAAAGGATACTTTGCCATAGTTACATCCCTGGTCGGGAAAATGCTCAGAATAAGCCATGCGTTTTTCTGCTTGTCACGTTCTCTTTTTTTGTTCATTTATTATTTGGCCAATCGATTAGTAGTTTTTTTTGCAAGATGTGTTTCTCATACAGCTTTGGCGTGATGCTTACCTTCCTGCACACTTTATCAGGACATTTGTTGATGTTAGGGAAATGCTTGGTGTGGTCCTATCATGGGTGACTGCTGTGATATTCAGTTTTGCTATGCTTTTCTATCCCGTCTCAATTGGATGTGCACTTCTATTTGCCATCTCAGCTGCAGGTAGCAAGAGGATTGAAGTCCAGACAACAGAGGAAAACATAGAAAACCTCACTCGGACTAAACCCTCAAATTGGGAAGGTCAAAGATTGGACTTGTTCAGAGCTTCAGCAGCCAATTTGGTTGACTTCGGATCCCCTATTTTAAATCTGATATATTTTACTTTACACAAAATTTTGATGATGTTATTTACAATTTATAATAGGTTTATCATCTTGATTTACTAGGATTTAGAACGAGCTCCTCACATGTGCTAAGATTATAACACTGGTATGCACAAATTATTATTGTGATTTTGCATTCCAACTCTAGGAATAGCTTTCCAATATTCATGTTTGATCTGATTTCCTGATTCTAACTGTCACTGGTTCTGCATTGAGCAACATCTTGCATACTGATAGAATAATTTTAGAAGTCGATTAAACATAGTGTCTCTCATCAAGAAGTTCTGTAGCAAATTCCTGAACATCTAAAACTTTGCTTTTGCAATGGAGTTTCATGAGGATGGTGCTATTAACATGAGTATTATATAAACTCATTCATGAATTCTTCGAAGGTTGCTTGTTTGCATCCATATTAATACATATATCAAAGTTGACCCTATTTGCTGCAAGGGGAGACTTTTGAGTACTTTACATTAATTGTTTCCTCTAATCACGCTTTGCCACACCCTTCTTTTTAACTATAGACGTGCAAGCGGCCCTGTCAATGCGGAAGAATAATTAATTTGCCTTCCTTTTTCCCGTACGTACAAATCGGGTTTATCATGACACAGCCGGTAGATCCTTTTTCGTCGGTCCGGTTACCTCCTTTTCCCTTTGTTCTGTTTAGCTATTTTTCCTTGAAGAAAGGTACTAGATATTTACATCCTGATTAGGAAAACACCTCTTGTCTTTCAGTTAACCATTGTTGCTTCAAATCATATAGCTGTAAAGAAACTGCATGGCTATATAGTGGCTATGTTTGATATTTTTCACCGCTTTTGGACATAGATGTATGATGTAGTTCTTAGTTTCTAATACAAAGTAAACTTGGCTTTTTTAACAGGGGATAAAATGGAAGCAGTAGCATATGGGCAGCAAGCACACCGGTGTTGTGGGATTCTGGCTAACTTGAGAGATAGGGAGGAGAAGAACAGGGAGATGATGAGAGAGTGGTGCAGCGACACTGCGCTACTGCTATGTGATGCTACTGCTATGGGATTTTGGCTAACTTGAGAGATAGGGAGATGATGATTTTATTTCAGCTGTCAAATTTTATCCAGACTATGCCTGCCATTCTTCATATTTTTCCCTTTCTTTGCCTCAGTTTATTTATTAACATGAAAGTAGGTTTGCACTTATTAGGAACTTCCCTAAGATTTTATTTCTCTCAAGTTGCCCACGCATAATAATTGGTATCAGGAGACAAGCATTAGCATTTATTTTGTGAAAACCATGCAACCATATTGCATACCGACAAATTGCAATCTTAACAGCTGTAATCATGAATTATATACGACATTAAGAAAAAGAAACATTAGTATTTATTTTGTAGAATGTGTTCTTGCTCATCTTTTATTTTAACTTGAACTGCAATTCAAATGCGTTAGGATTTTGTCACCAAACACTACACATATCGATAACCAAAAAGGTGCCTTCCTAAAATATATATCCATCATTTAATAGATGGACCTATACATATGCTTATGGCTCCATGGCAACGCACGTTCTCTTTATACCGTCTCACATTGTTTGGGATAGACCGCCTCACATTGTTTGGGGGTCATTTGGATCTATACATATGCCAATGTCACTGCTCCAATAAATTGTATTAATTTTTTTTTTCAAACCATCTTTGTAACTTATTTACCCGTGGCAACGCACGGGCAATTTACTAGTAAAGTAAAAGATAGGCCCTTCGCAGAGGGAAGCATGGATTACTATTTTTTTGCTAGAGCTTTTCATTTTGAAAACATAGAAACAATTTTGTCAACGGTAGTAATAAATCATATGTGTTATGCATAAGACATCTTATAAGTTGCAAGCCTCATGCATAGATTACCAATAGTGCTCGCACCTTGTCCTAATTAGCTTGGATTTACATGGATTATAATTGCATAACATATGTTTCAACCAAGTGTCACAAAGGGGTACCTCTATGCCGCCTGTACAAAGGTCTAAGGAGAAAGATCGCATTTGATTTCTCGTTTTTGATTATTCTCAACTTAGACATCCATACCGGGACAACATAGACAACAGGTAATGGACTCCTCTTTAATGCATAAGCATTCAACAACAGATAATATTCTCATAAGAGATTGAGGATTGATTGTCCAAACTGAAACTTCCACCATGATTCATGGCTTTAGTTAGCGGCCCAATGTTCTTCTCTAACAATATGCATACTCAAACCATTTGATCATGATAAATCACCCTTACTTCAGACAAGACGAACATGCATAGCAAGTCACATGATATTCAACAAAGGTGTAATAGTTGGTGGCGTCCCCAGAAGCATGGTTACCGCTCAACAAGCAACTTATAAGAAATAATACACATAAGCTACATATTCTTTACCACAATAGTTTTTAAGGCTATTTTCCCATGAGCTATGTATTGCAAAGACAAAGAATAGAATTTTAAAGGTAGCACTCAAGTAATTTACTTTGGAATGGTAGAGAAATACCATGTAGTAGGTAGGTATGGTGGACACAAATGGCGTAGTTTTTGGCTCAAGGATTTGGATGCACGAGAAGTAATCCCTCTCAATACAAGGCTTAGGCTAGCAAGGTTGTTTGAAGCAAACACAAGTATGTACCGGTACAGCAAAACTTACATAAGAACATATTGCAAGCATTATAAGACTCTACGCTATCTCCTTGTTGTTGAAACACCTCACCAGAAAATATCTAGACTCTAGAGAGACCAATCATGCAAACCAAATTTTAACAAGCTCTATGTAGTTATTCATTAATAGGTGCAAAGTACATGATGCAAGAGCTTAAACATGATCTATATGAGCACAACAATTGCCAAGTATCAAATTATTCAAGACATTATACCAATTACCATATGAAGCATTTTCTGTTTCCAACCATAATAATGATGAACGAAGTAGTTTCAACCTTCGCCATGAACATTAAAAGTAAAGCTAAGAACACATGTGTTCATATGCAACATCGGAGTGTGTCTCTCTCCTACACAAGGAATGCTATAATCCGATTTTATTCAAACAAAAACAAAAATAAAAACATACATACGCTCCAAGTAAAGCACATAAGATGTGACGGAATAAAAATATAGTTTCACTAGAGGTGACCTAATAAGTTGTCGATGAAGAAGGGATGCCTTGGGCATCCCCAATCTTAGATGCTTGAGTCTTCTTAAAATATGCAGGGATGAACCATGGGGGCATCCCCAAGCTTAGACTTTTCACTCTTCTTAATCATATTGTATCATCCTCCTCTCTTGACCCTTGAAAACTTCCTCCACACCAAACTCAAAACAAACTCATTAGAGGGTTAGTGCATAATCAAAAATTCACATATTCAGATGTGACATAATCATTCTTAACACTTCTGGACATTGCACAAAGCTACTGAAAGTTAATGGAACAAAGAAATCCATCAAACATAGCAAAACAGGCAATGCGAAATAAAAGGCAGAATCTGTCAAAACAGAATAGTCCGTAAAGACGAATTTTTCTGGGGCACTTAACTTTCTCAGATGAAAATTCTCAAATTGAATGAAAGCTGCGTACATATCTGAGGATCACGCATGTAAATTGGCAGATTTTTCTGAGTTACCTACAGACGGGGCTGCTCAATTTCGTGACAGTAAGAAATCTGTTTCTGCGCAGTAATCCAAATCTAGTATCATCTTTACTATCAAAGACTTTACTTGGCACAACAATGCAATAAAATAAAGATAAGGAGGGGTTGCTACAGTACTAAAAACTTCCAAGACTCAAATATAAAACAAAAGTACAGAAGTAAAATAATGGGTTGTCTCCCTTAAGCGCTTTTCTTTAACGCCTTTCAGCTAGGCGCAGAAAGTGTGAATCAAGTATTATCAAGAGATGAAGCATCAACATCGTATTTTGTTCTAATAATAGAATCATAAGGTAACTTTATTCTCTTTCTAGGGAAGTGTTCCATACCTTTCTTAAGAGGAAATTGATACTTAATATTCCCTTCCTTCATATCAATAATAGCACCAACAGTTCGAAGAAAAGTTCTTCCCAATATAATGGGACAAGATGCATTGCATTCAATATCCAAGACAACAAAATCAACGGGGACAAGGTTATTGTTAACCATAATGCGAACATTATCAATCCTCCCCAAAGGTTTCTTTATAGCATTATCAGCAAGATTAACATCCAAATAACAATTTTTCAATGGTGGCAAGTCAAGCATATCATAGATTTTCTTAGGCATAACGAAATACTTGCACCAAGATCACATAAAGCATTACAATCAAAATCATTGACCCTCATCTTAATGATGGGCTCCCAACCATCTTCTAACTTCTTAGAAATAGAAGTTTCAAGTTTTAGTTTCTCTTCTCTAGCTTTTATGAGAGCATTTGTAATATGTTTTGTAAATGCCAAATTTATAGCACTAGCATTAGGACTTCTAGCAAGTTTTTGTAAGAACTTAATAACTTCAGAGATGTGTCAATCATCAAAATCTAAACCATTATGATCTACAGTAATGGGATCATTGTCCCCAATATTTTGAAAAATTTCAGCAGTTTTATCACAAACAGTTTCAGCAGTTTCAGGCAATTTTGCACGCTTTGCACTAGGAGTAGAAACATTGCCAACACCAATTATTTTATCATTGATAGTAGGAGGTTTAGCAACATGTGAAGCATCAACATTACTAGTGGTGGTAATAGTCCAAACTTTAGCCACATTATTCTCTTTAGCTAGTTTTTCTTCTCTTTCCCACCTAGCATGCAATTCAGCCATCAATCTAATATTTTCATTAATTCAAACTTGGATGGAGTTTTCTGTAGCAAATGACTTAATATCTTTATCTTTATTAGGCATAACTTTCAATTTTAAAAGTTCAATATCAGAGGCAAGACTATCAACCTTAGAAGCAAGAATATCAATTTTATCAAGCTTTTCTTCAACAGATTTGTTAAAAGCAGTTTGTGTACTAATAAATTCTTTAAGCATGGCTTCAAGACCAGAGGGTACACTCCTACTATTTTTGTAAGAATTCCCATAACCATTACCGTTATTAGAAGGATATGGCCTATAGTTGTTACCAGAATTATTCCTATAAGCATTGTTGTTGAAATTATTACTTTTAATGAAGTTCACATCAACATGCTCTTCTTGAGCAACCAATGAAGCTAAAGGAACATTATTAGGATCAACATTAGATCTACCATTCACAAGCATAGACATAATAGCATCAATCTTATCACTCAAGGAGGAGGTTTCTTCAACAGAATTTACCTTCTTACCTTGTGGAGCCCTTTCAGTGTGCCATTCGGAGTAATTGATCGTCATATCATCAAGAAGCTTTGTTGCCGCGCCTAAGGTGATGGACATAAAAGTACCTCCAGCAGCTGAATCCAATAGGTTCCGCGAAGAAAAATTCAATCCTCGCATAGAAGGTTTGGATGATCATCCAAGTAGTTAGTCCATGGGTAGGGCAATTCTTTACCAAAGATTTCATTCTTTCCCATGCTTGGGCAACATGCTCATTATCCAATTGCTTAAAATTCATTATGCTACTTCTCAAAGATATAATTTTAGCAGGAGGATAATATCTACCAATGAAAGCATCCTTACATTTAGTCCATGAATCAATACTATTTTTAGGCAAAGATAGCAACCAATCTTTAGCTCTTCCTCTTAAGGAGAAAGGAAACAATTTCAATTTTATAATGTCACCATCTACATCCTTATACTTTTGCATTTCACAAAGTTCAACAAAATTATTAAGATGGGCAGCAGCATCATCAGAACTAAGACCAGAAAATTGCTCTCTCATAACAAGATTTAGTAAAGCAGGTTTAATTTCAAAAAATTCTGCTGTAGTAGCAGGTGGAGCAATAGGTGTGCATAAAAAATCATTATTATTTGTGCTAGTGAAGTCACACAACTTAGTGTTCTCAGGGGTATTCATTTTAACAGTAGTAAATAAAGCAAACTAAATAAAGTAAATGCAAGTAACTAATTTTTTTGTGTTTTTAATATGGAGTACGCAAACAAGACAGTAAATAAAGTAAATCTAGCAACTAATTTTTTTGTATTTTTGATATAGAAAGCAAACAAAGCAGGTAAATAAAATAAAGTAAAGCAAGACAAAAACAAAGTAAAGAGATTGGATGTGGGAGACTCCCCTTGCAGCGTGTCTTGATCTCCCCGGCAACGGCGCCAGAAATTTAGCTTGATACGCGTGAAGCACACGTCCGTTGGGAACCCCAAGTGGAAGGTGTGATGCGTACAGCAGCAAGTTTCCCTCAGTATGAAACCAAGGTTTATCGAACCAGTAGGAGTCAAGGATCACGTGAAGGTCGTTGGTGACGGAGTGTAGTGCGGCGCAACACCAGGGATTCCGGCGCCAACGTGGAACCTGCACAACACAATCAAAGTACTTTGCCCCAACGTAACAGTGAGGTTGTCAATCTCACCGGCTTGCTGTAACAAAGGATTAAATGTATAGTGTGGAAGTTGATGTTTGTTTGCGAAGAACAGTAAAGAACAATGTTTGTTGTAGATTGTATTTCAGATGTAAAAGAATGGACCGGGGTCCACAGTTCACTAGTGGTGTCTCTCCGATAAGAAATAGCATGTTGGGTGAACAAATTACAGTTGGGCAATTGACAAATAGAGAAGGCATAACAATGCACATACATATATCACGATGATCTGCTATGAGATTTAATCAGGGCATTACGACAAAGTACATAGACCGCTATCCGAGCATGCATCTATGCCTAAAAAGTCCACCTTCAGGTTAGCATCCGCACCCCTTCCAGTATTAAGTTGCAAACAACGAGACAATTGCATTAAGTATGGTGCGTAATGTAATCAACACAAATATCCTTAGACAAAGCATTGATGTTTTATCCCTAGTGGCAACAAGCACATCCACAACCTTAGAACTTTCCGTCACTCGTCCCGGATTCAATGGAGGCATGAACCCACTATCGAGCATAAATACTCCCTCTTGGAGTCACAAGTATCAACTTGGCCAGAGCCTCTACTAGCAACGAGAGAGCATGCAAGAACATAAACAACACATATATGATAGATTGATAATCAACTTGACATAGTATTCCATATTCATCGGATCCCAACAAACACAACATGTAGCATTACAAATAGACGATCTTGATCATGATAGGCAGCTCACAAGATCTAACATGGTAGCACAATGACGAGAAGACAACCATCAAGCTACTGCTGTGGACCCATAGTCCAGGGGTGAACTACTCACACATCAATCCGGAGGTGATCATGGTGATGAAGAGTCCTCCGGGAGATGATTCCCCTCTCCGGCAGGGTGCCGGAGGCGATCTCTCGAATCCCCGAGATGGGATTGGCGGCGGCGGCGTGTCCGGAAGGTTTTCCGTATCGTGGCTCTCGTGCATCGGGGTTTTCGCGACGAAGGCTATAAGTAGGCGGAAGGGCAGCGTTGGAGGGCTGACAAGGGGCCCACACCATAGGGCGGCGCGGGCCCCCCTCTGGCCGCGCCAGCCTATGGTCTGGCCACCTCGTGGCCCCACTTCGTATCCCCTTCGGTCTTCTGTAAGCTCCGTGGAAAAATAAGACCCTGAGCGTTGGTTTCGTCCAATTCCGAGAATATTTCCTTTGTAGGATTTCTGAAACCAAAAACGGCAGAAAACAGCAACTGGCTCTTCGGCATCTCGTCAATAGGTTAGTGCCGGAAAATGCATAATAATGACATAAAGTGTGTATAAAACATGTGAGTATCATCATAAAAGTAGCATGGAACATAATAAATTATAGATACGTTTGAGACGTATCAACACCATGCATTATTTATCACTTATTGTCAACACCATGCTTTTGTGTCTAGTTTTGAACCACTCAAGGTACATGAAGCCTTGGTTGATCCGGATTGGGTAATTGCCATGCAAGAAGAATTGGAATGTTTCACTCGTAATGAAGTATGGTCTCTAGTTGAGAGACCCAAGGATCATGGCATCAATGTTATTGGGACCAAATGGGTATTCAAGAACAAGCAAGATGAGAATGGCATTGTCATACGAAACAAAGCAAGGTTATTGGCGCAAGGGTTTGCCCAAATAGAAGGTATGGATTTTGAGGATACCTTTACGCCGGTAGCCCGTCTTGAAGCTATTCGTCTTTTGCTTGCATTTGCATCTTTCCACAATTTCAAACTATATCAAATGGATGTGAAAAGTGCATTTTTGAATGGTCCCCTAAAAGAAACCGCATATGTGGCTCAACCCACGGGTTTCGAAGACCCATGCCGACCCAACCACGTGTATTTACTCCATAAGGCACTCTACGGTCTCAAGCAAGCTCCACGTGCTTGGTATGAGTTCCTTAGGGATTTCTTACTACATGATGGGTTTTGCATGGGTACGGTCGATTCCACCCTTTTTACCAAACGGGTTAAAGGGGGTGGCTTATTTATATGTCAAATATATGTTGATGATATTATCTTTGGCGGAACTAACCCCAATCATAACAAAGCTTTTGAGCTATTGATGACTAGGAAATTTGAGATGTCCATGATGGGAGAATTGAAGTTCTTCCTAGGCTTCCAAGTGAGGCAACTTGCAAAAGGCACCTTCATCTCTCAAGAAAAGTATGTGAAGGACATGCTCAAGAAATTCAACATGACCAATTGATGGCGTGTAAGACACACGTCCGTTGGGAACCCCAAGAGGAAGGTGTGATGCGTACAACGACAAGTTTTCCCTCAGTAAGAAACCAAGGTTATCGAACCAGTAGGAGTCAAGGAACACGTGAAGGTCGTTGGTGGCGGAGTGTAGTGCGGCGCAACACTAGGGATTCCGGCGCCAACGTGGAACCTGCACAACACAATCAAAGTACTTTGCCCCAACGTAACAGTGAGGTTGTCAATCTCACCGGCTTGCTGTAAATAAAGGATTAGATGTATAGTGTGGAAGATGATGTTTGTTTGCGAAGAACAATAAAGAACAAGTATTGCAATAGATTGTATTTCAGATGTAAAGAATGGACCGGGGTCCATAGTTCACTAGTGGTGTGATACGTCCCAAACGTATCTATAATTTCTTATGTTCCATGCTACTTTTATGATGATACTCACATGTTTTATACACATTATATGTCATTATTATGCATTTTCCGGCACTAACCTATTGACGAGATGCCGAAGAGCCGATTGCTTGTTTTCTGCTGTTTTTGGTTTCAGAAATCCTAGTAAGGAAATATTCTCGGAATTGGACGAAATCAACGCCCAGGGGCCTATTTTTCCACGAAGGTTCCAGATGACCGGAGGACTTACGAAGTGGGGCCACGAGGTGGCCAGACACTAGGGCGGCGCGGCTTGGGCCTTGGCTGCGCCGGCCTGTTGTGTGGGCCCCTCGTGTGGCCCCCTGACCTGCCCTTCCACCTACATATAGTCTTCGTCGCGAAACCCCCAGTACCGAGAGCCACGATACGGAAAACCTTCCAGAGACGCCGCCGCCGCCAATCCCATCTCGGGGATTCGGGAGATCGCCTCCGGCACCCTGCCGGAGAGGGGAATCATCTCCCGGAGGTCTCTTCATCGCCATGATCGCCTCCGGATCGATGTGTGAGTAGTTCACCCCTGGACTATGGGTCCATAGCAGTAGCTAGATGGTCGTCTTCTCCTCATTGTGCTATCATGTTAGATCTTGTGAGCTGCCTATCATGATTAAGATCATCTATTTGTAATCCTACATGTTGTGTTTGTTGGGATCCGATGAATATTGAATACTATGTCAAGTTGATTATCAATCTATCATATATGTTATTTATGTTCTTTCATGCTCTCCGTTGCTAGTAGAGGCTCCGGCCAAGTTGATACTTGTGACTCCAAGAGGGAGTATTTATGCTCGATAGTGGGTTCATGCCTCCATTAAATCCGGGACGAGTGACGTAAAGTTCTAAGGTTGTGGATGTGCTTGTTGGCACTAGGGATAAAACATCGATGCTTTGTCTAAGGATATTTGTGTTGATTACATTACGCACCATACTTAATGCAATTGTCTGTTGTTTACAACTTAATACTGGAGGGGTTCGGATGATAACCTCGAAGGTGGACTTTTTAGGCATAGATGCATGCTTGGATAGCGGTCTATGTACTTTGTCGTAATGCCCTGATTAAATCTCATAGTACTCATCATGATATATGTATGTGCATTGTTATGCCTTCTTTATTTGTCAATTGCCCAACTGTAATTTGTTCACCCAACATCTACTATCTTATGGGAGAGACACCGCTAGTGAACTGCGGACCCCGGTCCTATTCTTTACATCTGAAATACAATCTACTGCAATTGTTCTTTACTGTTCTTCGCAAACAACCATCATCATCCACACTATACATCTAATCCTTTGTTTTACAGCAAGCCGGTGAGATTGACAACCTCGTTGTTACGTTGGGGCAAAGTTCTGTGATTATGTTGTGCAGGTTCCACGTTGGCGCCGGAATCCCCGGTGTTGCGCCGCACTACACTCCTCCGCCATCAACCTTCAACGTGCTTCTTGGCTCCTCCCGGTTCGATAAACCTTGGTTTCTTTCTCGAGGGAAAACTTGCTACTGTACGCATCACACCTTCCTCTTGGGGTTCCCAACGGACGTGTCGACTGCATGCATCAAGCTATTTTTCTGGCGCCGTTGCCGGGGAGATCAAGACACGCTTCAAGGGGAGTCTCCACTTCCAATCTCTTTACTTTGTTTTTGTCTTGCTTCACTTTATTTACTACTTTGTTTGTTGCACTTATATCAAAACACAAAAAAATTAGTTGCTAGCTTTACTTTATTTACTGTCTTGTTCTCCATATTAAAAACACAAAAAAATTAGTTACTAGCATTAATTTATTTAGTTTCCTTTACTTATTACTGTTAAAAATGAGTAATCCGGAAGTTGAAGTTCGTTCCTTTAAGCAACAAGGGGGAGAAAGTTTTAAAGATGCTTGGTATAGAATTAGTGATGCTCATCATAGGTGCATTAAGAAACACTCCACTAGTATACTACTCAGGAACTTTTATGTTGGTATCTCTAGCTGGAATAGGTATGTTCTTGATACTCTTGCGGGAGGTAATTTCCTAGGCACTCCGGCTTTAGAAGCTAGTTGCATTATTGAGAGTCTAGTCGGAATACCACCTGTTAATGAAGCTAAAATTGAAATCTCTCTTGAAGATGTCATGAAAAAGTTGGAAGCCATAGAAAAAGATCTTCCAAGTATTGAGACTAAATTGGGAATATTACTTAATAGCACTGATAAACTTGATAAATCTCTAGGTGGAATTAATGAGAGAATTGCTGTTTCAGAAACTTGTGCTACTCATGATAATTGAACCCATAGGATTAGTGAACTTGAAGAAGCTATGGGAACCTTGGGTTTAACTTTTTCTTCTCTTAAGTTTAAGGAGAAAGCTTATGTGGGTAAGGAGCAAAAGTTTATGTATGTCTCTAAAGTGCCTAAACCAAAAAAAATTTATTATAGGCCTAAAATTGACAAAGCCCTTAGTACCACTACGGATGGGGGAGCTATTGATGTTGATGATTCATCTCTTGATAATACTTGATACACACTTTCTGCGCCTAGCTGAAAGGCGTTAAAGAAAAGCGCTTATGGGAGACAACCCATTATTTTACTTCTGCACTTTATTTTATATTTGAGTCTTGGAAGTTGTTTACTACTGTAGCAACCTCTCCTTATCTTTATTTTATTGCATAGTTGTGCCAAGTAAAGTCTTTGATAGTAAAGCCAATACTAGATTTGGATTACTGCGCGAGAACAGCATTTCTTGCTGTCACGAATTTGGGCAGTAGTCTCCGTAGAAAAATAAAAAACATCTGCCAATTTACGTGCGTGATCCTCGGATATGTACGCAACTTTCATTCAATTTGGGCATTTTCATCCGAGAAAGTCTGGTGCCGGCTTAAAATTCGTCTTTACGAACTCGTTCCGTTTTGACAGATTCTGCCTTTTATTTCGCATTGCCTCGTTTTGCTATGTTAGATGGATTTCTTTGTTCCATTAACTTTTAGTAGCTATGTGCAATGTCCGGAAGTGTTAAGAATGATTATGTCACCTCTGAATATATGAATTATGCACCGACCCTCTAATGAGTTTGTTTCGAGTTTGGTGTGGAGGAAGTTTTCAAGGGTCAAGAGAGGAGGATGATACAATATGATCAAGAAGAGTGAAAAGTCAAAGCTTGGGGATGCCCCCGTGGTTCATCCCTGAATATTTTAAGAAGACTCAAGCGTCTAAGCTTGGGGATGCCCAAGGCATCCCTTCTTCATCGACAACTTATCGGGTTCCTCTAGTGAAACTATATTTTTATTCCGTCACATCTTATGTGCTTTACTTGGAGCGTCTATTTGTTTTTGTTTTTGTTTTTGTTTGAATAAATCGGATCCTAGCATTCTTTGTTTGGGAGAGAGACACGCTCCGCTGTTTCGTATGAACACATATGTTCTTAGCTTTATCTTTAATGTTCATTGCGAAAGTTGGACTATTTCATTCATTGTTATATGGTTGGAAACGGAAAATGCCGCATGTGGTAAATGGTTTAATGTCTTGAATAATGTGATACTTGGCAATTGTTTTGCTCATATAGATCATGTTTAAGCTCTTGCATCATGTACCTTGCACCCATTAATGAATAACTACATAGAGCTTGTTAAAATTTGGTTTGCATGATTGATCTCTAGAGTCTAGATATTTTCTCGGTTGAGGTGTTTGAACAACAAGGAGACAATGTAAAGTCTTATAATAGCTACAATATGTTCATATGTGAGCTTTGCTGCACCTTTTATACTTGAGTTTGCTTCAAACAACCTTGCTAGCCTAGCCTTGTATTGAGAGGAATTCTTCTCGTGCATCCAAATCCTTGAGCCAATAACCATGCCATTTGTGTCCACCATACCTACCTACTACATGGTATTTCTCCGCCATTCCAAAGTAAATTACTTGAGTGCTACCTTTAAAATTTCTATTCTTTACCTTTGCAATATATAGCTCATGGGACAAAATAGCTTAAAAACTATCATGGTGAAGAATATGTACTTATGTGTCTTATTTCTTAGTAAGTTGCTTGTTGAGCGATAACCATGTTTTCTGGGGACGCCATCAACTCTTTTACCTTTGTTGAATATCATGTGAGTTGCTATGCATGTTCGTCTTGTCTGAAGTAAGGGCGGTTTTCACAATCAAATGGTTTGAGTATGCATACTCGTTAGAGAAGAACATTGGGCCGCTAACCAAAGCCATGATTCATGGTGGAAGTTTCAGTGTGGACAGCTAATCCTCAATCTCTTATGAGAATATTAATTGTTGTTGAATGCTTATGCATTAAAGAGGAGTCCATTATATGTTGTCTATGTTGTCCCGGTATGGATGTCTAAGTTGAGAATAATCAAAAGCGAGAAATCCAATGCGAGCTTTCTCCTTAGACCTTTGTACGAGGCGGCATAGAGGTACCCCTTTGTGACACTTGGTTGAAACATATGCTATGCAATGATAATCCGTGTTAACCCAAGCTAATTAGGACAAGGTGCGAGCACTATTAGTATACTATGCATGAGGCTTGCAACTTATAAGATGTCTTATACATAACTCATATGCTTTATTACTACCGTTGACAAAATTGTCTCTTGTTTTCAAAATGAAAAGCTCTAGCACAAATATAGTAATCAATGCTTCCCTCTGCGAAGGGCCTATCTTTTACTTTATTGTTGAGTCAGTTTGCCTATTCTTTCTATCTTAGAAGCAAACACTTGTGTCAACTGTGTGCATTGATTCTTACATGTTTACTTATTGCACTTGTTATATTACTTTATGTTGACAATTATCCATGAGATAAATATGTTGAAGTTGAAAGCAACCGCTGAAACTTATATCTCCTTTGTGTTGCTTCAATATCTTTACTTTGAATTTATTGCTTTATGAGTAACTCTTATGCAAGTCTAATTGATGCTTGTCTTGAAAGTATTATTCATGAAAAGTCTTTGCTATATGATTCATTTGTTTACTCATTATCTTCATCATTGCTTCGAATCGCTGCATTCATTTCATATGCTTTACAATAGTATGATCAAGATTATGATAGCATGTCACTTCGAAATTATCTTTGTTATCGTTTACCTACTCGAGGGCGAGTAGGAACTAAGCTTAGGGATGCTTGATACGTCCCAAACGTATCTATAATTTCTTATGTTCCATGCTACTTTTATGATGATACTCACATGTTTTATACACATTATATGTCATTATTATGCATTTTCCGGCACTAACCTATTGACGAGATGCCGAAGAGCCGATTCTTGTTTTCTGCTGTTTTTGGTTTCAGAAATCCTAGTAAGGAAATATTCTCGGAATTGGACGAAATCAACGCCCAGGGGCCTATTTTTCCACGAAGCTTCCAGAAGACCGGAGGACTTACGAAGTGGGGCCACGAGGTGGCCAGACACTAGGGCGGCGCGGCCTGGGCCTTGGCCGCGCCGGCCTGTTGTGTGGGCCCCTCGTGTGGCCCCCTGACCTGCCCTTCCGCCTACATATAGTCTTCGTCGCGAAACCCCCAGTACCGAGAGCCACGATACGGAAAACCTTCCAGAGACGCCGCCGCCGCCAATCCCATCTCGGGGGATTCAGGAGATCGCCTCCGGCACCCTCGCCGGAGAGGGGAATCATCTCCCGGAGGTCTCTTCATCGCCATGATCGCCTCCGGATCGATGTGTGAGTAGTTCACCCCTGGACTATGGGTCCATAGCAGTAGCTAGATGGTCATCTTCTCCTCATTGTGCTATCATGTTAGATCTTGTGAGCTGCCTATCATGATCAAGATCATCTATTTGTAATCTGATACGTCTCCGACGTATCGATAATTTCTTATGTTCTATGCCATATTATTGATGATACCTACATGTTTTATGCACACTTTATGTCATATTCGTGCATTTTCTGGAACTAACCCGTTAACAAGATGCCGAAGTGCCAGCTCTCGTTTTCTGCTGTTTTTGGTTTCGAAATCCTAGTAACGAAATATTCTCGGAATTGGACGAAACGAAGACCCAGTGTTCCTATTTTCACCGGAAGCATCCGAACACCCGGGAAGGACCGGAGGGGGGCACTGGCCCCCGGACCATAGGCCGGCGCGGCCCAGGCCCCGGCCGCGCCACCATATGGTGTGGCCACCCCTTCGACCCTCCTGCGCCGCCTCTTCGCCTATATAAAGCCTC
>NC_061514.1:236810695-236840380 GCF_022539505.1 Lolium rigidum
GTTCTTCGCAAACAACCATCATCATCCACACTATACATCTAATCCTTTGTTTACGAGCAAGCCGGTGAGATTGACAACCTCGCCGTTACGTTGGGGCAAAGTTCTGTGATTGTGTTGTGCGGGTTCCACGTTGGCGCCGGAATCCCTGGTGTTGTGCCGCACTACACTCCTCCGCCATCAACCTTCAACGTGCTTCTTGGCTCCTCCTGGTTCGATAAACCTTGGTTTCTTTCTGAGGGAAAACTTTCTACTGTACGCATCACACCTTCCTCTTGGGGTTCCCAACGGACGTGTCGACTGCATGCATCATGGTGTCTCTCCGATAAGAAATAGCATGTTGGGTGAACAAATTACAGTTGGGCAATTGACAAATAAAGAAGGCATAACAATGCACATACATATATCACGATGAGTACTATGAGATTTAATCAGGGCATTACGACAAAGTACATAGACCGCTATCCAAGCATGCATCTATGCCTAAAAAGTCCACCTTCAAAGTTATCATCCGAACCCCTTCCAGCATTAAGTTGCAAACAACGGACAATTGCATTAAGTATGGTGCGTAATGTAATCAACACAAATATCCTTAGACAAAGCATTGATGTTTTATCCCTAGTGGCAACAAGACATCCACAACCTTAGAACTTCTCGTCACTCTGTCCCGCATTCAATGGAGGCATGAACCCACTATCGAGCATAAATACTCCCTCTTGGAGTCACAAGTATCAACTTGGCCAGAGCCTCTACTAGCAACAGAGAGCATGCAAGAACACAAACAACACATATATGATAGATTGATAATCAACTTGACATAGCATTCCATATTCATCGGATCCCAACAAACACAACATGTAGCATTACAAATAGACGATCTTGATCATGATAGGCAGCTCACAAGATCTAACATGGTAGCACAATGACGAGAAGTGATGACCCACAAGTATAGGGGGTGTATCGTAGTATCTTCGATAAGTAAGAATGTCGATCCCAACGAGGAGCAGAAGGTGTTGACAAGCAGTTTCGATGAAGGATTCACTGTAAATGCTCACAGACAAATATTCAGGGGGTTTTGATGTAACAGATGAATAAAGTACGAGTAAGTAAAGTGCGAGAGTAATAATTGCAGCGAGTGGCCCAATCCTTTTTAGCACAAAGGACAAGCCGGTTTGTTTACTTATAATTACTTATAATGACCAAACGTTCTCGAGGACACACGGGATTTTAGTCTAGTGCTTTCGCTACATACGGCTAATTAATCTTCATTGTTTTGATAAGTGTTGTGTGGGTGAACCTATGCTAATGTACCGCCCTTCCTAGGACTAATACATACTTGTGATTATACCCCTTGCAAGCATCCTCAACTACAAGAAAGTAATTAAGATAAATCTAACCACAGCCTTAAACTCTGAGATCCTGCTATCCCTCCTGCATCGATATACCAACGGGGCTCGAGTTTCGTCACTCCGGCAACCCCGCAATTGGCAAACGAGTACAAGATGCATTCCCCTAGGCCCATAAAGGTGAAGTGTCGTGTAGTCGACGTTCACACGACACCACTAGAAGAATAACACCACAACTTAAATATCATAACATTGAATATTACTCAACCATACTTCACTACTAACATTTAGACTTCACCCATGTCCTCAAGAACTAAACGAACTACTCACGAGACATCATATGGAACATGATCAGAGGTGATATGATGATGAATAACAATCTGAACATAAACCTTGGTTCAACGGTTTCACTCAATAGCATCAATAACAAGTAGAAATCAACACCGGGAGAGTTTCCCCTATCAAACAATCAAGATCAAACCCAAATTGTTACAGCGGTGACGAGGTGCAGCCGTGGAGACGGCGGTGATGATGATGAAGATGATGGTGATGGTGATGGAGATGATGTCCAGCTCGATGACGGTGACGATGGCGTCGATTTCCCCCCCGGGAGGGAATTTCCCGGCGGATCTCAGCCTGCCGGAGAGCTCTTTTCTCTCTGGTGTTCTCCGCCCCGCGAGAGGCGGCTGTGACTCTTCGCGACGTACCCTCGGAGCTTAGGTTTTCGGGACGAAGGCGTACGCGAAGAAAAGGAGGCGAGAGGGGGCCGTGGGCCCCCTCCTCACAGAGGCGGCGCGGCCGAGGCAGGGCCCGCGCCGGCCTATGAGGGGGGCCCATGGCGGCCCTCCTCGGCTCCCCTTTTGGCTACCTCCGTCTTCCGGAAAAATAGGATTTTTCATATAATTTCCGTCAACCGTCGATCTTCCGAAATATTGCATTCCGACGGTGCTTTTTCCAGACAGAATCCTCGGCTCCGGTGCGCGATCCTCCAATAATCATGAAACATGCAAAATAGATGAAATAACATAAGTATTATCTCCAAATATGAAATATATCAATGAATAACAGCAAATCATGATATAAAATAGTGATGCAAATTGGACGTATCAACTCCCCCCAAGCTTAGACTTCGCTTGTCCCCAAGCGAAACTGAACTCGGTAAACAGGACCACATGTTTATGGAGTGAAGAGTCGATAAATCAAATACGGACAAGAAGCATCATATTCATTCACACAAGACATTCTAGTAAACAACTTCCTCATATAATTCAACTTGAAACAAGTATAAGGTAATTACAAATAAAGGTGCATAAGAAATCATAATTGGTGATGGCAAACTTCGTTCTTGGTCAGAGAACAATTAACAGATTATTCTTATCTATCAAGCAGCACTCTCAAGTTAAAGTTTATATGGCTCATCTTGCATACTCAATCATAATGATCATTGATAACTTTAAAAGCTATATTCATTTAGATAAAACTTATACTAAACAAGGAAGAATAAAAGACATGATGAAATAAATCACAATATAATGGTTTGATCACAACAACTAAAATGCTTGCTTGAGATGGAGGGAAATAGGTTTACTGACTCAACATAAAGTAAAAGACAGGCCCTTCGCAGAGGGAAGCAGGGATTAAATCATGTGCTAGAGCTTTTTCAATTTTGAAATCGCATAAAGAGAATAAAAGTAATATTTTGAGAGGTGTTGTTGTTGTCAACGACTGGTAGCGGGTACTCTAACCCCCTTGCCAAACAGACCTCCAAAGAGCGGCTCCCATGAAGGACGTTATCTCTACCAGCAAGGTAGATCATCCCTCTTCTCTTTTGTTTACACATGTACTTTAGTTTATTTAAGGATGACACTCCCCCCAACCTTTGCTTACACAAGCCATGGCTAACCGAATCCTCGGGTGCTGATGTCTACGGGAGCTTCTATTCTTGTAGACAGTGTTGGGCCTCCAAGAGCAGAGGTTTGTAGAACAGCAGCAAGTTTCCCTTAAGTGGATACCCAAGGTTTATCGAACTCAGTGGAGGAAGAGGTCAAAGATATCCCTCTCATGCAACCCTCGCAACCACAAAGCAAGAAGTCTCTTGTGTCCCCAACACACCTAATAGGTGCACTAGTTCGGCGAAGAGATAGTGAAATACAGGTGGTATGAATAAGTAGTGGCAACGGCACCGGAAAGTGCTCGCCCAGGACAAGTAAACAAGCGAGTAGTAATGCAGACAGTAGTAACGCAAAGAAAACAAGAAACAAGCAGCGATAGCAGTATTTAGGAACAAGGCCTAGGGATTACACTTTCACTAGTGGACACTCTCAACATTGATCACATAACAGAACAGATAAATGCATATTCTACACTTTTGTTGGATGATGAACACATTGCGTAGGATTACACGAACCCTCAATGCCGGAGTTAACAAGCTCCACAATAATGCTCATATTTTAGTAACCTTTAGTGTAAGATAGATCGAAAGACTAAACCAAGTACTAGCATAGCATGCACACTCGTCACCTTCATGCATATGTAGGAGGAATAGATCACATCAATATTATCATAGCAATAGTTAACTTCGCAATCTACAAGAGATCATGATCATAGCATAAACCAAGTACTAACACGGTGCACGCACTGTCACCTTTGCACACATGCAGGAGGAATAAAACTACTTTAATAACACATCACTAGAGTAGCACATAGATAAATTGTGATACAAACACATTGCAATCTTAAAGAGATATAAATAAGCACCTCACTATGCCATTCAACAGTGAATAAGTATTCTGTGAAATATGGCCTAAGAGACCCACACGGTGCACACACTCGTCACCTTTACACACGTGGGACTAGGAGTCTCCGGAGATCACATAAGTAAAACTCACTTGACTAGCATAATGACATCTAGATTACAAGCATCATCATATGAATCTCAATCATGTAAGGCAGCTCATGAGATTATTGTATTGAAGCACATAGGAGAGAGATGAACCACATAGCTACCGGTACAGCCCCCGAGCCTCGATGGAGAACTACTCCCTCCTCATGGGAGCAGCAGCGGTGATGAAGATGGCGGTGGAGATGGCAGCGGTGTCGATGGAGAAGCCTTCCGGGGGCACTTCCCCGCTCCGGCAGGGTGCCGGAACAGAGACTCCTGTCCCCCAGATCTTGGCTTCGCGATGGCGGCGGCTCTGGAAGGTTTCTGTGTTTTTCGTCGAACGCCCCGAGGTTTTTAGGCCAGGGGATTTATATGGGCGGAGAGGCGGCGCAGGAGGGCTTCTGGGGGGCCCACACCCTAGGGGGGCGCCCCCCCCCTTGGCCGCGCCGGGGTGTGGTGTGGTGGCCCTGCCCCCCTTCTCTGGCGGTTCTCGTGTGTTCTGGATGCTTCCGGGTAAAATAGGAACCCGGGCGTTGATTTCGTCCGATTCCGAGAATATTTCGTTACTAGGATTTCTGAAACCAAAAACAGCAGAAAACAGAACCGGCACTTCGGCATCTTGTTAATAGGTTAGTTCCGTAAAATGCACGAATATGACATAAAGTGTGCATATAACATGTAGATAACATCAATAATGTGGCATGGAACACAAGAAATTATCGATACGTTGGAGACGTATCAGCATCCCCAAGCTTAGTTCTGCTCGTCCCGAGCAGGTAAAACGATAACAAAGATAATTTCTAGAGTGACATGCCATCATAAACTTGATCATACTATTTGTAAAGCATATGTAGTGAATGCAGCGATCAAAACAATGTATATGACATGGGTAAACAACTGAATCATAAAGCAAAGATTTTTCATGAATAGCACTTCAAGACAAGCATCAATAAGTCTTGCATAAGAGTTAACTCATAAAGTAATAATTCAAAGTAAAGGTATTGAAGCAACACAAAGGAAGATGAAGTTTCAGCGGTTGCTTTCAACTTATAACATGTATATCTCATGGATAATTGTCAATGCAAAGCAATATAACAAATGCAATATGCAAATATGTAGGAATCAATGCACAGTTCACACAAGTGTTTGCTTCTTGAGATGGAGAGAAATAGGTGAACTGACTCAACAATGAAAGTAAAAGAATGGTCCTCCATAGAGGAAAAGCATCGATTGCTATATTTGTGCTAGAGCTTTGGTTTTGAAAACATAAAGTAAGCATAAAAATAAAGTTTTGAGAGGTGTATGTTGTTGTCAACGAATGGTAGCGGGTACTCTAACCCCCTTGCCAGACAAACCTTCAAAGAGCGGCTCCCATTTTATTTTATTTTTGGGTGGCACTCCTTCCAACCTTTCTTTCACAAACCATGGCTAACCGAATCCTCGGGTGCCTGCCAACAATCTCATACCATGAAGGAGTGCCTTCTTATTTTAGTTTTATTATGATGACACTCCTCCCAACCTTTGCTTACACAAGCCATGGCTAACCGAATCCTTCGGGTGCCGTCCAACAATCACATACCATGGAGGAGTGTCTATTTTTGTTAATTAATTTGGGACTCGGGAATCCCATTGCCAGCTCTTTTTGCAAAATTATTGGATAAGCGGATGAAGCCACCAGTCCATTGGTGAAAGTTGCCCAACAAGATTGAAAGATAAACACCACATACTTCCTCATGAGCTATAAAACATTGACACAAATAAGAGGTAATAAATTTTGAATTGTTTAAAGGTAGCACTCAAGCAATTTACTTTGGAATGGCAGGAAATACCATGTAGTAGGTAGGTATGGTGGACACAAATGGCATAGTGTTGTTTGGCTCAAGGATTTGGATGCATGAGAAGTATTCCCTCTCGATACAAGGTTTAGGCTAGCAAGGTTGTTTGAAACAAACACAAGTATGAACTAGTACAGCAAAACTTACATAAAAGACATATTACAAGCATTATAAGACTATACATCGTCTTCCTTGTTGTTCAAACACCTTACTAGAAATTATCTAGACCTTAGAGAGACCAATTATGCAAACCAAATTTTAGCATGCTCTATGTATTCTTCACTAATAGGTGCAAAGTATATGATGCAAGAGCTTAAACATGAGCACAACAATTGCCAAGTATCACATTACCCAAGACATTATAGCAATTACTACATGTATCATTTTCCAATTCCAACCATATAACAATTTAACGAAGAGGAAACTTCGCCATGAATATTATGAGCTAAGAACACATGTGTTCATATGAACCAGCGGAGCGTGTCTCTCTCCCACACAAGCATGATGTAATCCAATTTATTCAAACAAAAACAAAAACAAAAGCACACAGTACGCTCCAAGTAAAGCACATAAGATGTGACCGAATAAAAATATAGTTTCAAGAGAAGGAACCCGATAATTTATCGATGAAGAAGGGGATGCCTTGGGCATCCCCAAGCTTAGACGCTTGAGTCTTCTTGATATATGCAGGGATGAACCACCGGGGCATCCCCAAGCTTAGACTTTTCACTCTTCTTGATCGTAGTATATCATCCTCCTCTCTTGACCCTTGAAAACTTCCTCCACACCAAACTCAAAACAACTCATTAGAGGGTTAGTGGACAATAAAAATTAACATGTTCAGAGGTGACACAATCATTCTTAACACTTCTGGACATTGCATAAAGCTACTGGACATTAATGGATCAAAGAAATTCATCCAACATAGCAAAAGAGGCAATGCGAAATAAAAGGCAGAATCTGTCAAAACAGAACAGTCCGTAAAGATGGATTTTATTAGGCCACCAGACTTGCTCAAATGAAAATGCTCAAATTGAATGAAAGTTGCGTACATATCCGAGGATCACTCACGTAAATTGGCATAATTTTCTGAGTTACCTACAGAGAATTAGACCCAGATTCGTGACAGCAAAGAAATCTGTTTCTGCGCAGTAATCCAAATCTAGTACTTACTTTACTATCAAAGACTTTACTTGGCACAACAAAACACAAAACTAAGATAAGGAGAGGTTGCTACAGTAGTAAACA
Organism: Lolium rigidum; assembly: GCF_022539505.1. Classification (NCBI taxonomy): domain Eukaryota; kingdom Viridiplantae; phylum Streptophyta; class Magnoliopsida; order Poales; family Poaceae; genus Lolium; species Lolium rigidum. The sequence goes on from NC_061514.1 coordinate 236,818,003, forward strand.
ACTTTCAAGACACAAATATAAAACAAAGTACTGTAGCAAAATAACACATGGGTTATCTCCCAAGAAGTTCTTTCTTTTTAGCCATTAAGATGGGCTCAGCAGTTTTAATGATGCACTCGCAAGAAATAGTGTTTGAAGCAAAAGAGAGCATCAAGAGGAAAATTCAAAACACATTTAAGTCTAACATGCTTCCTATGCATAGGAATCTTGTAAATAAACAAGTTCATGAAGAGCAAAGTAACAAGCATAGGAAGATAAAACAAGTGTAGCTTCAAAAATTTCAGCACATAGAGAGGCATTTTAGTAACATGAAAATTTCTACAACCATATTTTCCTCTCTCATAATAACTTTCAGTAGCATCATGAGCAAACTCAACAATATAACTATCACATAAAGCATTCTTATCATGAGTCTCATGCATAAAATTATTACTCTCCACATAGGCATAATCAATTTTATTAGTTGTAGTGGGAGCAAATTCAACAAAGTAGCTATCATTATTATTCTCATCAAGTGTAGGAGGCATAGTATAATCACAACAAAATTTACTCTCCATAGTAGGTGGCGCCAAAAGACCACTATCATTATCATCACAAATAGGAGGCAAAGTATCATCAAAGAAAATTTTCTCCTCAATGCTTGGGGGACTAAAAATATCATGAAAACCAGCTTCCCCAAGCTTAGAACTTTCTATATCATTATCAACAATGGTGTTCAAAGCGTTCATACTAATATTACTACCAAGCATGCAAATAAGATTTCATAGGTTTTTTAATTTTCGCATCAAACAATCCATGTTTTAAATCAGGAAATAGAATAAGAAGCTCACTCTTGTACATTATGCCAACTAGTGTAAACAAGAAACAACAAGATGCAATTGCAGGATCTAAAGGAAATAGCTTCGAGCACACACACGACGGCGCCAGAACAATACTTTACCTGAGACCGTAGTATGAGAGCCTTTTACCTTTCCTCCCCGGCAACGGCGCCAGAAAAGTATTGTTACCTGGAACCGGAGTATGAGTGCCTTTTACCTTTCCTCCCCGGCAACGGCGCCAGAAAAGTGCTTGATGTCTACGGGAGCTTCTATTCTTGTAGACAGTGTTGGGCCTCCAAGAGCAGAGGTTTGTAGAACAGCGAGCAAGTTTCCCTTAAGTGGATACCCAAGGTTTATCGAACTCGTGGAGGAAGAGGTCAAAGATATCCCTCTCATGCAACCCTGCAACCACAAAGCAAGAAGTCTCTTGTGTCCCCAACACACCTAATAGGTGCACTAGTTCGGCGAAGAGATAGTGAAATACAGGTGGTATGAATAAGTAGTGGCAACGGCACCAGGAAAGTGCTCTGCCCAGGACAGTAAACAAGCAGTAGTAATGCAACAGTAGTAACGCAGAGAAAACAGTAAACAAGCAGCGATAGCGTATTTAGGAACAAGGCCTAGGGATTACACTTTCACTAGTGGACACTCTCAACATTGATCACATAACAGCAACAGTATAAATGCATATTCTACACTTTTGTTGGATGATGAACACATTGCGTAGGATTACACGAACCCTCAATGCCGGAGTTAACAAGCTCCACAATAATGCTCATATTTTAGTAACCTTTAGTGTAAGATAGATCGAAAGACTAAACCAAGTACTAGCATAGCATGCACACCGTCACCTTCATGCATATGTAGGAGGAATAGATCACATCAATATTATCATAGCAATAGTTAACTTCGCAATCTACAAGAGATCATGATCATAGCATAAACCAAGTACTAACACGGTGCACGCACTGTCACCTTTGCACACATGCAGGAGGAATAAAACTACTTTAATAACACATCACTAGAGTAGCACATAGATAAATTGTGATACAAACACATTGCAATCTTAAAGAGATATAAATAAGCACCTCACTATGCCATTCAACGAGTGAATAAGTATTCTGTGAAATATGGCCTAAGAGACCCACACGGTGCACACACTCGTCACGTTTACACACGTGGGACTAGGAGTCTCCGGAGATCACATAAGTAAAACTCACTTGACTAGCATAATGACATCTAGATTACAAGCATCATCATATGAATCTCAATCATGTAAGGCAGCTCATGAGATTATTGTATTGAAGCACATAGGAGAGAGATGAACCACATAGCTACCGGTACAGCCCCCAGCCTCGATGGAGAACTACTCCCTCCTCATGGGAGCAGCAGCGGTGATGAAGATGGCGGTGGAGATGGCAGCGGTGTCGATGGAGAAGCCTTCCGGGGCACTTCCCCGCTCCGGCAGGGTGCCGGAACAGAGACTCCCGTCCCCCGCATCTTGGCTTCGCGATGGCGGCGGCTCTGGAAGGTTTCGTGTTTTTCGTCGAACGCCCCGAGGTTTTTAGGTCGGGGGCTTTATATAGGCGGAGAGGCGGCGCAGAGGGCTTCCGGGGGGCCCACACCCTAGGGGGCGCCCCCTTGGCCGCGCCGAGGTGTGGTGTGGTGGCCCCGCCCCCTTCTCTCGGCGGTTCTCGTGTGTTCCGGATGCTTCCGGTAAAATAGGAACCCGGGCGTTGATTTCGTCCGATTCCGAGAATATTTCGTTACTAGGATTTCTGAAACCAAAAACAGCAGAAAACGAGAACCGGCACTTCGGCATCTTGTTAATAGGTTAGTTCCAGAAAATGCACGAATATGACATAAAGTGTGCATATCACATGTAGATAACATCAATAATGTGGCATGGAACACAAGAAATTATCGATACGTTGGAGACGTATCAGTGCCTTCCAACAATCCCATACCATGGAGGAGTGTCTACTGCAAAATTAAGTTGCTTACTGATGAATCAGGGCAAAACATGTGAAGAGAATTATTAATGAGAATTGATTAATTGGGGTTGGGAACCCCGTTGCCAGCTCTTTTTTGCAAAATTAAAGGATAAGTGGATGAAGCCACTAGTCCATTAGTGGAAGCTGCCTAACAAGACTGAAAGATAAAACACCACATACTTCCTCATGAGCTATAAAACATTGACACAAATAAGAAGTAATAATTTTTGAATTGTTTAAAGGTAGCACATGAAGTATTTACTTGGAATGGCAGGAAATACCATGTAGTAGGTAGATATGGTGGACACAAATGGCATAGGTTTGGGTTGAGGTTTGGATGCACGAGAAGCATTCCCTCCCAGTACAGGTCTTTGGCTAGCAAGGTTAATTAGCAAGCACAAAAGTTGAGGGAAACAAACGAATATACATGTGATAGAAATAATCATGCATCTTTCTTGTAAGCACAAACAATTTTAACTTCATAATAATATAAGCTATGAGCTAACAAGAAAGGAAGACAATAAAACAACTATATATATTTCTCTATTCTACTTAAACCTCAAGGTGTTGTTGCTATTGACCAATGCTAAGTTTGCCAAAACCAAATAGATTTACTCAATGCTCCCAAAGTGGTACCAATACTAAAATCAAGATCAATCATATAATAGAAATTGCAAACTAAAATAAGGTGTGCAATATGTAAATGATAAGACTTCTCATTAATATTTCATAACGATAACTCACACCAAGGGATACATAGACAACCAACTAAAGGAGAGATACTTCCACACCGCAACCCATCTTATATGATAACTTCCCTACTCATGATATGACACTACTTGATAGTAAAAAGTAAAAAGGTAGTGATGATGTGATGCCGCGGCACTCCCCCAAGCTTGGAACAAACCAAGGGGATGCCAATACCGATGATGAATTACTCCTTTGGCGATGGTGGTGATGAATTCCCATCTTCAGACTTCCAAGGAAGAGGCTCTCCATCAACAAACGACATCTTGGTCTCGGGAATCCTGAAACTAGCAGCATGGCTTATGTGTTTAAACCTGTTTTCATACTCACAGTTCTGATTCTGAACATCATAGAGTTGAGCTTGGAGTTTGTTGGTGGTGTCGTGAAGTGAGAGGATGTCGCCCCATAGCTTCGCAGTTTCCTTCTCGTGTTCAACAATGAGTTCAGACACAATCTTGTGGAAGATATCCACCTCACGCTCAGCCATCTTCTTGTAGTTGAAGACCTCTTGTTCTAGCTTCTCCATCCCGTCTTCCAAACTTCCTTCTCCTTTAGGACCCCGGACATCTTTGATCCGCAGCTCCCCATCAACGAGCAAGCAACTCCTTGGGATGCATCCTCAGCTCGTTCATGTACAGGTTGTCAACATCCTTGCAGGAGCTGTCCTTCGGAGTTTCTGACGAAGACATGATACCTCTAGATCCGAATCAATTCCTGGCAGAAACAACTCGAAACAAAACGCGTCGAGAAAACGATATACGGACCTCCAGGGGTCCGGGGGATTATATAGCAGAAGTTTTTACAACAAACGGAAAGTACCAGGTCGAACCGGAGTCGGAAAGGGGCGACGAGGCGGCCAGCTCATAGGGCGGCGCGGGCCAAGGCCTGGCCGCACCGGCCTATGGGGGCACGCCCTCGTGCGTCTCCTCCACTCCGTTTCGATCTCGTAATTTTTCATATTTTCCAAAAACAGCAAAAACATTGTTCGGAAAGTAAATCGCGAACTTTTTATTACCTGTACTGTTACCTATTCAAAGTCGAGTTCTGGCGGACTGTCAATTTGACCTTTGATGAAAGCCTCTGGTGTTTCCACTCGAATAACATCAACATCAACATTATAAGAATCACCTGAGATATAATGCTTGAGTCTTTGTCCATTCACCACTTGCGTGGCATTGCCTTGGAGAGAACTAATTTTAATTGCTCCTGAACGATACACCTCCTCAACAACATATGGTCCTTCCCATTTCGAGAGTAATTTCCCTGCAAAGAATCTTCTGAAGAGGGAAAAGGTCCCATGATGTCAAATCCCCAACAATCGAATGGTTCAATAACAAGAGTATAATTCATAGGCATTTCATTCCGTCTGGAGATATTACCAACCCTTTGACATTCATCACAAGATAAAATAAACTTCCTTGCATCTTTGAAGAGAGTTGGCCAATAAAAACCCGATTGTAGAACCTTTTGTGCGGTTCTATCTCCAGCGTGATGTCCTCCATAAGCACTACCATGACATTTACTCAATATCTCTTGTTGTTCATATTCGGGAACACATCTTCGCAGAATACCATCCACTCCTTCTTTATATAAGTGTGGGTCATCCCAAAAATAATGCCTCAAGTCATAAAAGAATTTCCTCCTTTGCTGAGCTGAAAAGGTTGGAGGTAAGTACTTGGAAACAATAAAGTTAGCATAATCAGCATACCAAGGACTGTCTCGCGAGCTCACCTTTATTATAGCCAATTGCTCATTTGGAAAACTATCATTAACAGGAACAGGATCATAAGCAATATTTTCCAATCTAGACAAATTATCGACGACAGGATTATCAGCACCTTTCCTATCTACAATATGTAAATCAAATTCTTGCAAAAGAAGCACCCATCTAATAAGCCTTGGCTTAGCATCTTTTTTTGTCATAAGGTATCTAATTGCAGCATGATCAGTATGAATTGTAACTTTTGAATCAACAATATAGGATCTAAACTTATCACAAGCAAAGACTACAGCTAATAATTCTTTTTCAGTTGTAGCATAATTTCTTTGAGCAACATCAAGAGTTTTGCTAGCATAATGAATAACATTCAATTTCTTATCTACCCGCTGTCCAAGAACAGCGCCTACAGCAAAATCACTAGCATCACACATAATTTCAAATGGTAAGTTCCAATCAGGAGGTTCAACTATAGGGGCAGTTGTTAAGGCTTTCTTTAGAGTTTCAAAAGCTTCCTTACAATCATCATCAAAAACAAAAGGTACATCTTTTTGAAGAAGATTAGTAAGAGGCTTTGAAATCTTGGAGAAATCTTTAATAAACGTCCTATAAAACCCAAGCATGACCAAGAACACTACGAATACCTTTAACATCCCTAGGATAGGGCATCTTCTCAATGGCTTCAACTTTAGCTCTATCAACTTCAATACCTCTCTCGGAAATTTTATGTCCCAATACAATTCCTTCATTAACCATAAAGTGGCATTTCTCCCAATTAAGAACAAGGTTAGTTTCTTCACATCTCTGCAAAACTTTATCAAGGTTCCGCAAGCATTTATCAAAAGAATTTCCATAGACGGAAAAATCGTCCATGAATACCTCTACAATACTCTCACAAAAGCCATGAAAAATAGCAGACATGCATCTTTGAAAGGTAGCAGGAGCATTACATAAACCAAAAGGCATACGCCTATAAGCATAAGTTCCATAGGGACAAGTGAAAGTGGTTTTCTCTTGATCTTTAGTTTTAACAAAGAATTTGTGAAAACCCGAATAACCATCAAGAAAGCAAAAATGAGTATTTTTAGATAACCTTTCTAACATTTGATCAATAAAAGGCAAAGGGTAATGATCTTTCTTAGTAACCTTATTAACTTTTCGATAATCAATGCACATTCTATACCCTACAACTATTCTTTGAGGTATAAGCTCATCATGATCATTAGGCACAACAGTCATTCCTCCTTTCTTAGGAACACAATGCACAGGACTAACCCATCTACTATCAGCAATAGGATATATAATACCAGCTTCAAGGAGTCTTAATACCTCATTTCTTACCACATCCTTCATCTTAGGAATTAGACGACGCCGAGGTTCAACAACAAGCTTCGCATCATCTTCCATATTAATGGCGTGTTGGCAAATAGAGGGAGAAATCCCCTTCAAGTCATCAAGAGTGTAGCCAATAGCACCTCGGCGTTTCTTCAGTATTTCCAATAACCTTTCTTCTTCAAACTCTGAAAGCTTAGAACTAATAATAACAGGATATATTTTCTTATCATCAATATGAGCATATTTAAGATTATCGTGCAATGGTTTTAAATCAAAGACAGGATCTTCCTTTGGTGGTGGTGTTGTACCCGGATCTTCCACCGGTAAATCATGCTTAAGAATAGGTTGACGAAGGAAAATTTCATCAAGCTCATCTCTTTCTTCCCTAAAAACTTCACTCTCACTATTCTCCAAATGTTGCTGCAAAGGATTACTAGGAGCAAGAGCAATAGATGCACACTGTTCAACCTTAAAATCACTATTAAGCGAATCAATTTTATAAGGAGTTTTGGTAAATTTAGAGAAGTTAAACTCATAAGATTCACCAGCAAATTTAGTCAAAATTTTCTCTTTCTTGCAATCTATAGTAGCTCCACAAGTATTTAGAAAAGGTCTACCAAAAATGATAGGACAATATTTACTAGCAGCGAGAACCAAGTACCAAAAAGTCAAGCAGGATATTTAATCTTACCACATAGAACTTCCACATCTCGAACAATACCAATTGGAGAGATAGTTTCTCTATTAGCCAACCGAATAACCACATCAATATCTTCAAGTTCACAAGAACCAATTTCGTGCATAATCTCCGTGTAAAGCTCATAAGGAATGGCACTAATACTTGCACCAATATCACATAAACCATAATAACAATGATCACCAATTCTAACAGATAGCATAGGAACACCAGCTTTCCTAGACTTATTAGGATGCGAAACAATATTAGAAGCATCTTCACAGAAAATAATATGACCATCTTCTACATTTTCAGTCACAAGATCTTTAACAATTGCAACAAAGAAGTTCAACTTTTATTTGTTCTTCAGGTTCTATAGGTTTCTTTTCACTTTTATGAACCGCACTATTTATAACAGGGTACTCCTTCATTTTAGCAGGGAAAGGAGTTTTTTCAATATAAGCTTCAGGAATAACATGATCAACAGTTTCAATTACAACACATTTATTTATAGATGAATCAATTTTATCTTTGTACGGTTCATGATACTTATCAAAGTTCTTCTTAGGCAATTCATAATGAGAAGCAAAAGCTTTATAAATATTTGCAAGCAACTTGAGAATCAAGACCATAAGTAGCACTCATATTACGAAATTTATCGGTATCCATAAAAGCTTCAATGCATTTATAATCATAATTTATGCCCGATTCTCTATCCTTGTCGTTCTCCCATCCTTCGCGTATTTTCTTGGATCCGATTAAGAAGGTCCCTTTTAAACTCTTCCTTGTTGCGTGTAAATGATCCGGAACAAGAAGTATCCAAGCAAAGTCTTGTCTTGAAAAGAAAGTCTTGCATAGAAATTATCAATAATAATATTACCAGGAAGCTCATGAATGGGGCATTTGAGCATTAAAGACTTCAATCTCCCCCACGCTTGGGCAATACTTTCTCCTTCATGAGGCCAAAAATTATATATGCGATTCCGATCTTTGTGAATCTCACTTGGAGGATAGAACTTAGAATAAAACCGGGGCACAATATCATTCCATTCAAGAGAATCCCCATTATCCAAGTAATTTATACCAATGCGCCGCTTTATCGACAACGATACGGAGAATAGTTTCTTCCTCACTTCATCCATAGCAATACCTGCACACTTGAATAAACCGCATAATTCATGTAAGAACAAGTAGATGATCTCCAGTGGTGGACAGTTCCATCCCCCGTATAACGGTTATCCACTACACGTTCAATAATTTTCATAGGTATTTTGTATGGTATTTCTTCCTTACTCGGCGCCTCATCCACTACCTTTGCAGTAGTAGTAGATTTCCCAAATAAACACTCAAGAGAAGATCTCTCCATAATGAATTATACCGACGAGCAGAAATAAAATCAGCACAAATAGTAGAAATTTCCCTTACCAATTCCACTTACCAATAGCGCTTCACTCCCCGGCAACGGCGCCAGAAAATAGTCTTGATGACCCACAAGTATAGGGGGTGTATCGTAGTATCTTCGATAAGTAAGAATGTCGATCCCAACGAGGAGCAGAAGGTGTTGACAAGCAGTTTCGATGAAGGATTCACCGTAAATGCTCACGGACAAGTATTCGGGGGGTTTTGATGTAACGGATGAATAAAGTACGAGTAAGTAAAGTGCGAGAGTAATAATTGCAGCGAGTGGCCCAATCCTTTTTAGCACAAAGGACAAGCCGGTTTGTTTACTTATAATGACCAAACGTTCTCGAGGACACACGGGATTTTAGTCTAGTGCTTTTGCTACATACGGCTAATTAATCTTCGTTGTTTTGATAAGTGTTGTGTGGGTGAACCTATGCTAATGTACTGCCCTTCCTAGGACTAATACATACTTGTGATTATACCCCTTGCAAGCATCCGCAACTACAAGAAAGTAATTAAGATAAATCTAACCACAGCCTTAAACTCGAGATCCCGCTATCCCTCCCGCATCGATATACCAACGGGGGCTCAGGTTTCTGTCACTCCGGCAACCCCACAATTGGCAAACGAGTACAAGATGCATTCCCCTAGGCCCATAAAGGTGAAGTGTCGTGTAGTCGACGTTCACACGACACCACTAGAAGAATAACACCACAACTTAAATATCATAACATTGAATATTACTCAACCATACTTCACTACTAACATTTAGACTTCACCCATGTCCTCAAGAACTAAACGAACTACTCACGAGACATCATATGGAATATGATCAGAGGTGATATGATGATGAATAACAATCTGAACATAAACCTTGGTTCAACGGTTTCACTCAATAGCATCAATAACAAGTAGAAATCAACACCGGGAGAGTTTCCCCTATCAAACAATCAAGATCAAACCCAAATTGTTACAGCAGTGATGAGGTGCAGCGGTGGAGACGGCCGTGATGATGATGAAGATGATGGTGATGGTGATGGAGATGATGTCCAGCTCGATGACGGTGACGATGGCGTCGATTTCCCCCTCCGGGAGGGAATTTCCCCGGCGGATCTCAGCCTGCCGGAGAGCACTTTTCTCTCTGGTGTTCTCCGCCCCGCAGAGGCGGGCCGTGACTCTTCGCGACGTACCCCTGGAGCTTAGGTTTTCGGGACGAAGGCGTACGCGAAGAAAAGGAGGCGAGAGGGGGCTGTGGGCCCCCTCCTCACAGGGCGGCGCGGCCAGGGCAGGGCCCGCGCCGGCCTATGAGGGGGGACCATGGCGGCCCTCCTCGGCTCCCCCTTTTGGCTACCTCCGTCTTCTGGAAAAATAGGATTTTTCATATAATTTCCGTCAACTGTCGATCTTCCGAAATATTGCATTCTGACGGTGCTTTTTCCAGCAGAATCCTGGCTCCGGTGCGCGATCCTCCAATAATCATGAAACATGCAAAATAGATGAAATAACATAAGTATTATCTCCAAATATGAAATATATCAATGAATAACAGCAAATCATGATATAAAATAGTGATGCAAATTGGACGTATCAAGAAGACAACCATCAAGCTACTGCTATGGACCCATAGTCCAGGGGTGAACTACTCACACATCAATCCGGAGGCGATCATGGTGATGAAGAGTCCTCCGGGAGATGATTCCCCTCTCCGGCAGGGTGCCGGAGGCGATCTCCTGAATCCCCCGAGATGGGATTGGCAGCGGCGGCGTCTCTGGAAGGTTTTCCGTATCGTGGCTCTCGATACTGGGGTTTTCGCGACAAAGGCTATAAGTAGGCGGAAGGGCAACGTTGGAGGGCTGACGAGGGGCCCACACCATAGGGCGGCGCGGGCCCCCCTCTGGCCGCGCCGGCCTATGGTCTGGCCACCTCGTGGCCCCACTTCGTATCCCCTTCGGTCTTCTGGAAGCTCCGTGGAAAAATAAGACCCTGAGCGTTGGTTTCGTCCAATTCCGACAATATTTCCTTTGTAGGATTTCTGAAACCAAAAACGGCAGAAAACAACAACTGGCTCTTCGGCATCTCGTCAATAGGTTAGTGCCAGAAAATGCATAATAATGACATAAAGTGTGTATAAAACATGTGAGTATCATCATAAAAGTAGCATGGAACATAATAAATTATAGATACGTTTGAGACGTATAACACCATGCATTACTTATCACTTATTGTCAACACCATGCTTTTGTGTCTAGTTTTGAACCACTCAAGGTACATGAAGCCTTGGTTGATCCGGATTGGGTAATTGCCATGCAAGAAGAATTGGAATGTTTCACTCGTAATGAAGTATGGTCTCTAGTTGAGAGACCCAAGGATCATGTCATCAATGTTATTGGGACCAAATGGGTATTCAAGAACAAGCAAGATGAGAATGGCATTTAGGGCTGGAATTCGAGCCGAGCCGAGCCAGCTCGGCTCGACTCGCTAAAGCTCGGTCAACAGTCGAGTTAGCTCGACTCGACTCGTTTAACAATCGAGCCTAATTTTGAAACTCGGCTCGGCTCGCAGAACTCGCGAGTAACTCACGAGTAGCTCGTTTAAAATTATCAAATAAAATATGTAAAACAGATAATGCATTGTACTTGAATATTCGGGCACGAATGATGCACAACAACAATTATAATTATGCTATCAGAACAATATAAACTACAACAACAAATATATCATGAGCATAAGATCACCATGTATAAATCACAAATATACTTGCCTATTATGGTGGGCTTGGATCGACATAACACTACGTACTTGCTCATTTCAGGCTGGATTAATTTGTTTCACTAGATTACACAACCTACTATTTATTTTTACCGAGCTAAATGAGCTACTCGCGAGTGCGATGAACTCGGCTCGTTTAGCTTGAACTCATTTAACGATAAAATTTAAAACTCAACTCGGCTCATTATATACCGAGTTCGAGTCGAGGCGAGCCGAGTCACGAGTTACTCACTTAGCTCGCGAGTTTCGAGTTTTAATTCCAGGCCTAATGGCATTGTCATACGAAACAAAGCAAGGTTATTGGCGCAAGGGTTTGCCCAAATAGAAGGTATGGATTTTGAGGATACCTTTACGCCGGTAGCCCGTCTTGAAGCTATTCGTCTTTTGCTTGCATTTGCATCTTTCCACAATTTCAAACTATATCAAATGGATGTGAAAAGTGCATTTTTGAATGGTCCCCTAAAAGAAACCGCATATGTGGCTCAAACCCCGGGTTTCGAAGACCCATGCCGACCCAACCACGTGTATTTACTCCATAAGGCACTCTACGGTCTCAAGCAAGCTCCACGTGCTTGGTATGAGTTCCTTAGGGATTTCTTACTACATGATGGGTTTTGCATGGGTACGGTCGATTCCACCCTTTTTACCAAACGGGTTAAAGGGGTGGCTTATTTATATGTCAAATATATGTTGATGATATTATCTTTGGCGGAACTAACCCCAATCATAACAAAGCTTTTGAGCTATTGATGACTAGGAAATTTGAGATGTCCATGATGGGAGAGTTGAAGTTCTTCCTAGGCTTCCAAGTGAGGCAACTTGCAAAAGGCACCTTCATCTCTCAAGAAAAGTATGTGAAGGACATGCTCAAGAAATTCAACATGACCAATTGATGGCGTGTAAGACACACGTCCGTTGGGAACCCCAAGAGGAAGGTGTGATGCGTACAACGACAAGTTTTCCCTCAGTAAGAAACCAAGGTTATCGAACCAGTAGGAGTCAAGGAACACGTGAAGGTTGTTGGTGGTGGAGTGTAGTGCGGCGCAACACCAGAGATTCCCGCGCCAACGTGGAACCTGCACAACACAATCAATGTACTTTGCCCCAACGTAACAGTGAGGTTGTCAATCTCACCGTCTTGCTGTAAATAAAGGATTAGATGTATAGTGTGGAAGATGATGTTGGTTTGCGAAGAACAGTAAAGAACAAGTATTGCAGTAGATTGTATTTCAGATGTAAAGAATGGACCGGGGTCCACAGTTCACTAGTGGTGTCTCTCCGATAAGAAATAGCATGTTGGGTGAACAAATTACAGTTGGGCAATTGACAAATAAAGAAGGCATAACAATGCACATACATATATCACGATGAGTACTATGAGATTTAATCAGGGCATTACGACAAAGTACATAGACCGCTATCCAGCATGCATCTATGCCTAAAAAGTCCACCTTCAGGTTATCATCCGAACCCCTTCCAGTATTAAGTTGAAAACAACACAATTGCATTAAGTATGGTGCGTAATGTAATCAACACAAATATCCTTAGACAAAGCATTGATGTTTTATCCCTAGTGGCAACAACACATCCACAACCTTAGAACTTTCTCGTCATCGTCCCGCATTCAATGGAGGCATGAACCCACTATCGAGCATAAATACTCCCTCTTGGAGTCACAAGTATCAACTTGGCCAGAGCCTCTACTAGCAACGGAGAGCATGCAAGAACATAAACAACATATATGATAGATTGATAATCAACTTGACATAGTATTCAATATTCATCGGATCCCGACAAACACAACATGTAGCATTACAAATAGATGATCTTGATCATGATAGGCAGCTCACAAGATCTAACATGATAGCACAATGAGGAGAAGACAACCATCTAGCTACTGCTATGGACCCATAGTCCAGGGGTGAACTACTCACACATCGATCCGGAGGCGATCATGGTGATGAAGAGACCTCCGGGAGATGATTCCCCTCTCCGGCAGGGTGCCGGAGGCGATCTCCTGAATCCCCCGAGATGGGATTGGTGGTGGCGGCGTCTCTGGAAGGTTTTCCGTATCGTGGCTCTCGGTACTGGGGTTTTCGCGGCGAAGGCTTTAAGTAGGCGGAAGGGCGGAGTTGGAGGACTGACGGGGGCCCCACACCATAGGGCGGCGCAGGGCCACCCTTGGCCGCACCGGCCTATTGGGTCGGCGCCCCGTCGCCCCACTTCGTTTCCCTTTCGGTCTTCTGGAAGCTTCGTGGAAAAATAAAACCCTAGGCGTTGATTTCGTCCAATTCCGAGAATATTTCCTTTGTAGGATTTCTGAAACCAAAAACGGCAGAAAACAGCAACTGGCTCTTCGGCATCTCGTCAATAGGTTAGTGCCGGAAAATGCATAATAATGGCATAAAATGTGTATAAAACATGTGAGTATCATCAGAAAAGTAGCATGGAACATAAGAAATTATGGATACGTTTGGGACGTATCAAGCATCCCCAAGCTTAGTTCCTACTGGCCCTCGAGTAGGTAAACGATAACAAGGATAATTTCTGAAGTGACATGCTATCATAATCTTGATCAATACTATTGTAAAGCATATGAGATGAATGCAGCGATTCGAAGCAATGGTGAAGACAACGAGTAAACAAAAGAATCATATAGAAATGACTTTTCATGAATAATACTTTCAAGACAAGCATCAATAAGACTTGCATAAGAGTTACTCATAAAGCAATAGATTCTTAGTAGAAAGCTTTGAAACAACACAAAGGAAGATATAAGTTTTAGCGGTTGCTTTCAACTTCAACATGTATATCTCATGGATAATTGTCAACACAAAGTAATATTACAAGTGCAATAGGTAAACATGTAGGAATCAATGCACACAGTTTACACAAGTGTTTGCTTCTAAGATAGAAAGAAGTAGGTAAACTGACTCAACAATAAAGTAAAAGATAGGCCCTTCGCAGAGGGAAGCATGGATTACTATTTTTGTGCTAGAGCTTTTCATTTTGAAAACAAGAAACAATTTTGTCAACGGTAGTAATAAATCATATGTGTTATGTATAAGATATCCTATAAGTTGCAAGCCTCATGCATAGATTACCAATAGTGCTCGCACCTTGTCCTAATTAGCTTGGATTAACATGGATTATCATTGCATAACATATGTTTCAACCAAGTGTCACAAAGGGGTACCTCTATGCCGCCTCGTACAAAGGTCTAAGGAGAAAGATCGCATTTGATTTCTCGTTTTTGATTATTCTCAACTTAGACATCCATACCGGGACAACATAGACAACAGATAATGGACTCCTCTTTAATGCATAAGCATTCAACAACAGATAAAATTCTCATAAGAGATTGAGGATTAATGTCCAAACTGAAACTTCCACCATGAATCATGGCTTTAGTTAGCGGCCCAAAGTTCTTCTCTAACAATATGCATACTCAAACCATTTGATCATGAAAATCGCCCTTACTTCAGACAAGACGAACATGCATAGCAACTCACATGATATTCAACAAAGGTGATAGTTGATGGCGTCCCCGTAAACATGGTTACCGCTCAACAAGCAACTTATTAAGAAATAAGATACATAAGTACATATTCTTCACCACAATAGTTTTTAAGGCTATTTTCCCATGAGCTATATATTGCAAAGACAAAGGATAGAATTTTTAAAGGTAGCACTCAAGTAATTTACTTTGGAATGGCATAGAAATACCATGTAGTAGGTAGGTATGGTGGACACAAATGGCATAGTTTTTGGCTCAAGGATTTGGATGCACGAGAAGAATTCCTCTCAATACAAGGCTAGGCTAGCAAGGTTGTTTGAAGCAAACTCAAGTATAAAACGGTATAGCAAAACTTACATATGAACATATTGCAAGCATTATAAGACTTTACATCGTCTCCTTGTTGTTCAAACACATTAACCAGAAAATATCTAGACTCTAGAGACCAGTCATGCAAACCAAATTTTAACAAGCTCTATGTAGTTCTTCATTAATGGGTGCAAAGTACATGATGCAAGAGCTTAAACATGATCTATATGAGCACAACAATTGCCAAGTATCAAATTATTCAAGACACTATACCAATTACCACGTGCAGCATTTTCTGTTTCCAACCATATAACAATGAACGAAGCAGTTTCAACCTTCGCCATGAACATTAAGAATAAAGCTAAGAACATATGTGTTCATACGAAACAGCGGAGCGTGACTCTCTCCAAACAAGGAATGCTAGGATCCGATTTTATTCAAACAAATACAAAAATAAAAACATACAAACGCTCCAAGTAAAGCACATAAGATGTGACGGAATAAAAATATAGTTTCACTAGAGGTGACCTGATAAGTTGTCGATGAAGAAGGGATGCCTTGGGCATCCCCAAGCTTAGATGTTTGAGTCTTCTTAAAATATGCAGGGATGAACCACGGGGCATCCCCAAGCTTAGACTTTTCACTCTTCTTGATCATATTGTATCATCCTCCTCTCTTGACCCTTGAAAACTTCCTCCACACCAAACTCAAAACAAACTCATTAGAGGGTTAGTGCATAATCGAAAATTCATATATTCAGAGGTGACATAATCATTCTTAACACTTCTGGACATTGCACAAAGCTACTGAAAGTTAATGGAACAAAGAAATCCATCAAACATAGCAAAACAGGCAATGCGAAATAAAAGGCAGAATCTGTCAAAACAGAACAGTCCGTAAAGACGAATTTTTAAGGGGCACTTAACTTGCTCAGATGAAAATGCTCAAATTGAATGAAAGTTGCGTACATATCTGAGGATCACGCACGTAAATTGGCAGATTTTTCTAAATTTTCTACAGAAGGGGCTGCTCAATTTCGTGACAGCAAGAAATCTGTTTCTGCGCAGTAATCCAAATCTAGTATTGACTTTACTATCAAAGACTTTACTTGGCACAACAATGCAATAAAATAAAGATAAGGAGAGGTTGCTACAGTAGTAACAACTTCCAAGACTCAAATATAAAATAAAAGTGCAGAAGTAAAATAATGGGTTGTCTCCCATAAGCGCTTTTCTTTAACCCCTTTCAGCTAGGCGCAGAAAGTGTGAATCAAGTATTATCAAGAGATGAAGTATCAACAGAGGGGTTTGGAGTTTTCTCAACTATGCATTGTATCTTATCTATGTAAGTTTCAGAGGCTCCTTTTTCATTACTCTTAGGCTTGCTATTCTCATCAAACAAATTTTCAGGAACAAGCCAACCATAGTTATTTTCTAGAGCTTCATGCATTCCTAGGAGCTTGCAAGGTATTGATGTCTTAATCTCCCCTTCACAATTAAATTTATTAGTGTACTTTAATCTATCTTTTTCCATTTTTCAAGGGTACTAGCAAAGTTGGTATAAGAGCCAAGCATCTTATATTTAATAAAAACTTTTCTAGCATCTTTAGCTATATCACCAAATTCTCTAAGAAGGACATCTAAAACAAAATCTCTCTTTTCTCCCCTTTCCATATCAGAGAGTGTAAGAAACATATGTTGAATTATAGGATTAAGATTAACGAATCTAGTTTCAAACATGCGTACTAAAGAGGCAACAACAATTTCATAGGTGGGAGCAAGTTCTACCAAGTGTCTATCTTCAAAATCTTCAGCTGTACTAACATGAGTGAAAACTCTTCTATATTATCTCTTTCAATGATAGACCCTCGTCCTACCGGTATGTCTTTTAGAGTGTATTTAGGAGGAAACATGATGAAATAAACAAAAGGTAAATAAAGTAAATGCAAGTAACTAATTTTTGTTTGTTTTTAATATGGAGAACAAGACAGTAAATAAAGTAAAACTAGCAACTATATTTTTTTGTATTTTTGATATAAGAGCAAACAAAGCAGTAAATAAAATAAAGCAAGGCAAAAACAAAGTAAAGAGATTGGATGTGGGAGACTCCCCTTGCAGCGTGTCTTGATCTCCCCGGCAACGGCGCCAGAAAACTGTCTTGATGGCGTGTAAGACACACGTCCGTTGGGAACCCCAAGAGGAAGGTGTGATGCGTACAGCGAAAAGTTTTCCCTCAGTAAGAAACCAAGGTTATCGAACCAGTAGGAGTCAAGGAACACGTGAAGGTTGTTGGTGGCGGAGTGTAGTGCAGCGCAACACCAGGGATTCCGGCGCCAACGTGGAACCTGCACAACACAATCAAAGTACTTTGCCCTAACGTAACAGTGAGGTTGTCAATCTCACCGGCTTGCTGTAAACAAAGGATTAGATGTATAGTGTGGAAGATGATGTTTGTTTGCAAAGAACAAGTAAAGAACAAGTATTGAAGTAGATTGTATTTCAGATGTAAAGAATGGACCGGGGTCCACAGTTCACTAGTGGTGTCTCTCCGATAAGAAATAGCATGTTGGGTGAACAAATTACAGTTGGGCAATTGACAAATAAAGAAGGCATAACAATGCACATACATATATCACGATGAGTACTATGAGATTTAATCAGGGCATTACGACAAAGTACATAGACCGCTATCCAGCATGCATCCATGCCTAGAAAGTCCACCTTCAGGTTATCATCTGAACCCCTTCCAGTATTAAGTTGCAAACAACAGACAATTGCATTAAGTATGGTGCGTAATGTAATCAACACAAATATCCTTAGACAAAGCATTGATGTTTTATCCCTAGTGGCAACAAGCACATCCACAACCTTAGAACTTTACGTCACTATCCCGCGATTTAATGGAGGCATGAACCCACTATCGAGCATAAATACTCCCTTTTGGAGTCACAAGTATCAACTTGGTCAGAGCCTCTACTAGCAACGGAGAGCATGCAAGAACATAAGCAACATATATGATAGATTGATAATCAACTTGACATAGTATTCAATATTTATCGGATCCCGACAAACACAACATGTAGCATTACAAATAGATGATCTTGATCATGATAGGCAGCTCACAAGATCTAACATGATAGCATAATGAGGAGAAGACAACCATCTAGCTACTGCTATGGACCCATAGTCCAGGGGTGAACTACACACACATCGATCTGGAGGCGATCATGGTGATGAAGAGACCTCCGGGAGATGATTCCCCTCTCCGGCAGGGTGACGGAGGCGATCTCCGGGAGATGGGATTGGCCGCGGCGGCATCTCTGGAAGGTTTTCCGTATCGTGGCTCTCGGTACTAGGGTTTTCGCGACGAAGGCTTTAAGTAGGCGGAAGGGCGGAGTCGGAGGGCTGACGGGGGCCCCACACCATAGGGTGGCGCGGGGCCATCCTTGGCCACGCCGGCCTATGGGGTCGGCGCCCCGTCGCCCCACTTCGTTTCCCTTTCGGTCTTCTGGAAGCTTCGTGGAAAAATAAGACCTTGGGCGTTGATTTCGTCCAATTCCGAGAATATTTCCTTTGTAGTATTTATGAAACCAAAAACAGCAGAAAACAACGAATCGGCTCTTCGGCATCTCGTCAATAGGTTAGTGCCAGAAAATGCATAATAATGACATAAAATGTGTATAAAACATGTGAGTATCATCATAAAAGTAGCATGGAACATAAGAAATTATGGATACGTTTGGGACATATCACCAATGCAAGCCCAATGAAGACACCCATGCCCGTAAAGGGGCGACTTGGCTCATGTGACGGTGAGAAGGATGTGGACATAAAGGTATACCGCTCCATGATAGGATCCTTGCTCTACCTTTGTGCTTCTAGGCCGGATATAATGCTAAGTGTAGGGATGTGTGCTCGTTTTCAATCCGCTCCCAAGGAGAGCCATTTAATGGCGGTCAAACGGATTCTAAGATACCTTGTTATCACTCCTACTCTCGGGCTATGGTATCCAAAGGGGTCAACCTTTGAACTCATTGGCTACTCGGATTCCGATTGGGCCGGTGATAAGGTTGACCGGAAGTCTACCTCCGGGGCTTGCCAATTTATTGGCCGGTCATTGGTGAGTTGGTCATCCAAGAAACAAAACTCCACCGCTTTATCCACCGCCGAAGCCGAATACATATCCGCGGCATCTTGTTGCACTCAATTGTTATGGATGAAGCAAACCTTGAAATACTATGGTGTGTCTCTTGGTACGGTGCCTCTTCTTTGTGACAATGAAAGTGCAATTAAGATCGCCAATAACCCGGTTCAACATTGTCGCACCAAACATATTGACATTCGCCATCACTTCCTACGTGACCATGTTGCCAATAAGGATATTGATCTCACTCATGTGGGGACAACCTACCAATTGGCGGATATTTTCACTAAGCCTTTGGATGAATCCCGGTTTGTTAACTTGAGAGGAGAACTTGGTGTTCTTGATCCTAAAAACTTGGATTGATTAACTTCTTGCACTATATTCTTGCATTTATCTTGCTCTCTAGCTTAGAGGCATAGCACATATGGGGATAGTCATCTTACCATGTCTTGGTATGATGCATACCTATGTGTGCAACATAAATAGACCCAATGTCATTATATGGACCCAAGCATGTCTCTTCGAGGTCTCATGACATTTGCGCTTTCACATAGGGGGAGTAATCCCCCGCCCCTCATTGAGCCTCTATTACAACTTGATTTGACTATATAAGGCCAAATGATCTTATTGCTAAAATCATTTCAAAATGACTTATGATTCTTGATATATATTTCGAATCATGCCCATTGTTGCTATTTACATCTTGTTTGGATTTTCACTCCAATGGGTATGCCTAGAGAACTTTGTGTTTCCGACCCCATGTCTATGCTCATCTCATCATCATCTATCTATCTATATGTACATGTCGTCATCTGAGCATTCATACACGTTTCCACAAAGAATAGGGGAAAAACGAGACAAAACTGGGCAGATTGTCCCAGGCCGGTCTCTGGCCCGGTTGGACCGGCCTCTGGGCCAGAGCACCCGGCGTCAGGCCCGGTCGACCGGGCGCCCGACCGGCCGTGCGGCTGGTTATGTTTTGGGGGAGGATACCCCTTGGGGTCTTCTTCCTCATTATCCCCCATCTTCAAAACCTCCATGGCCGCCGCCTCCACCACCTCCACCACGTTCTAGGACCTTCCCACCACGAGAACTCTCCCAAACTCCACCAAACCATAGATCGGGACCCTTGGAACATCTCCACCAAAGGATTTGGTTCCTCTCACGCTATTTTGGGAGATCTTGGAGATTTGGCTCTCAAGGCTTTCCTAGGTGTTCTTCTTGTTCTCTTGATCAAGGAGGACCATGTCCTCGGGTACTTTGTTCTCTCTTTCTCTCTATTTCCTAGTTCTCCTCACACATTGCACATCTTTGAGAAGATTTGAGGAAATTTTAGGGTTAGGGTTAGGGTTTGTAAGTCCTCATGCCTTTAGAGTGTCTCACAACACAATGCACATACTCCACTCTATTGCTATAGTCTATGTCCAAGTTTATGAGTTTTTGCATGATTTTGTGGTAGAAATTCTGGGCAACATCTCACAAATCGACAGATCCGGTCACCTGCCCGGTCAACCGGCCGGCTCGGCGTGCCGCCCGGTCAACCGGATCGGCAACTGGCTCGTCCGGTCTGCCGTCCGGTTCGATAGGCCTGTGCGCCGGATCGCCCAGTACTTCGCATAATCTCATCAAAACACTTGGATATATGCTATGTTTTTTTTGGCTTCCCTACTTACTGATGACATGTACACTTACCCCAATGCTATCCTCGCTCTATTTTTCTCTTTCACAGATAGTTGGAGTGGTGAAGACCGTGGCGCCCTTGCCAAGAGAGGACGGCCTACGGTGCCTCCACCCCGTCGTTCTAGCAGCCGCATGCCTCCTAAAGCACCTCAGACTCATGACACTGGCAGCTCAGCTGGGGGAAGAACCAAGACAGTTGGTGGTAAGAGGAAAGACAAGCACGCAGCTCAAGAGGATGATGAAATAGTGCCTACCTTCAATATAGCAGAAGCACATCATGGTGATTGGCAGGATTTGAGGACGGCGAATCCGTATCGCTATGAGCAACGGACTTACACTGGTGGGGACAAGTTCTTCTGGACCAAGACTCAAGCAGCCATATGGGAAGGTTTCTATGACACTCGAGAGTGTATGAAGAATGGTGCTGTTGTGATGCCCAAGGCCATCAACCCTGACGAGCTTGCCTTGCATGAAGCCACAAAGTACCGCTTTGTGGTTGAAACCTTGAAGGGTTTTGGACTATATGATCTTGTGTGCCTGAAGCCCGATGATGAACAAGCAGAAATCATCTATTGTCCCCTTCTAGTCCGTCAATTCCATTGCACCGTATTCTTCCATGATGATGAGGATCGCACTATCACTTGGATGACTGGCAAGGAGAAATACTCATGCACCTACACTCAGTTCTGTGCAGCCATGGGTTGTGGTGGTGACCGTGCTCCAGGGTACAAGATTCATTCTCGGCCTAAACTTACTAAGGGTGACATATCCTTTTGCTATCCTCTGAACCCTACACCTGGGCCTCCCACTATCTCTGGGATGTACTACTCCTATCTTGTCCTTGCCAAGATGTTCCGTGAGAGTCTCATCAGCAAGTCTGGCGACACCAGTGAAGTTAGGAACTACCACCTGAATCTGATGTACTATTGCCATCCTGACAGGGTAAGGAAGATTGATGGCTGTGATCTCATTCACTGTGAACTGAAGCGGTCTGTTATGGGTCGCATGACTCCCAACTATGCCCAGTACGTTCAGCGGCTCATCAACTACATTGTACCTCCTCCTCTCAACAGACTAGATCAAAGGGTCATCATGGAACCATTCAAGTTCCCCACTCAGGACGGTCGCCAGGGCGTCCCTTCCATGATGCCCTCCTCTGAGCGCCGTTCCAAGGAACGCTATGATCATGATGCTGGTTCTAGCTACTCTCGGCGCCCCAAGCACGGTGCCGCTCGCTTCTTCTCCAGCATGTGGCAAATGTGCAAGAAT
>NC_061514.1:236840480-236903282 GCF_022539505.1 Lolium rigidum
GGATCCTGGGATATTACAGTCTCTACCCCTTAAACTAAACTTCGTCCTCGAAGTTTGAACTCTCTCACGTTTCGGAGTGTGGATCTGACTTGTATAGACTACAACTTTTCTCGAACTCCCTGGTGATCCTTTTTGATATAATTGAATATATCCCTTGTCCAGATTCTTCCTGGAATCCAATAGTGTCTGTCTCTGAACCATGGCTATTTTACTTTTATCCTTTAATTTCATCCAACTTAACAAGCTTGCTTCCTTTCTCTTTAAAGATTCAATGATTGGGACTTCTTCTGGTGCTGCTAGTCTTAACTGAAGACTAATTGGATAACATACTCCTAATTGGTAAAATAGGTCTTTGTTTTTCCCTTACTACCAAAACTGCAATAATGGTTCTTGGTAAGGTACTTACCTTGGAAATGATCGTGAGGGTTTATTTCCCTAAGACTGGCTTAGACTCATTTAGTCCATCCAATCATGGTTTATAGTTGATACCTATAACTATTTTTGGGTTCTTTAGGTTCCATGAAAGGAATCCTTCTATTAGTCTTTGATTTTGGTATTATCAATTTTCTTCGGTCTTTGGCCTTCTTGAGCTCTGTTTGGTCTCCGATATTTCCTTCGTCCAACTTCATTAACCTTAGTTTACTTGAGCTATCGTACTTCTGAGTAAATATTTCTCACTTTCTCAAGTTATAGTCCACTTCTTACTTCCTCGAGGTATAAACCTCGGCTTACAGTACGACATCCTTCTGAAAGTATTGTTCAACAATCTTATGAAAATAAGATCGAACTCCCTCTCAGTTCAGACCTTCTTCTTCTATCTTGCTGAAAGTATTGAGTCATTGTACATCCAACTCAATCTTTACTCTACCCCTTGGAGTTTTCTTATGGTTTTCAACTCCTATTCTTCCAACCATTGGACTTATGGTTAGAATATTGGTCTGATTCTAACTTATGATTTGTACTTGTTTTAAGGTCTCGCGAAGAATGTTTGTGGTGTATCCACTCAATTGTGGACATCCAACATGAATCCTTCGACTGAATGTTTTATAGGTCATAGCTATTTGGCTGACAAAATTTTATTTGTTCTCAACTTTTTGTTACAATTAATCAAATGGTGGACTACTTGATACCAATTGTGGCTATTGGTTATCTAAAAGTGGACTCTATTATAAGTTCTGATCAAGTGGACGAGACATCTTCTATTTTATCTCGCAGTATTGATCCTATACCATCTGTGGTTTTCTGATACCAATTGTGGTCTTCTTATATCTGCTATGGTTTCATATATCATCTTCCTTCATTCAGGGTTTATTTTGCAAGAGAACCACTAGCTGACACTATGAATATAGTATCCTAAGTGATTTCCCATGCATTCCCTCTTCCATGATGACTATGGTTCTACTTCTACTTCTCCATAATCATCATATTTCTCACCTTCATGCTTCTTATGTACTAAAGTACTCCTCTGTTGAGGTAAAGCATGAATTTTTAATTGGCACTTCCTTCAGAGTATTGTGGTTGCTTCCCACAATGTTGCTTCCTTCTTTTAATGAACCTAGGTCTTGTCTTCAGAGTCTTTAGAATTCGTCACTTCCTCACACGAATACCATTACCCTCTAGATCTATAGCACCAAGTAAGAACTTGATATTGCAACATGCATTTGCATATCGAAGTCAAACCTCATGTATGGATCTAGTCAAACAATGAAAATCCAATAAAATCCAAGAAGATTCAGCTTTGTGCATATAATACACACCATCATAAGCCTGAATATAATATTTGAGTAAGACATCTCTAAACATCAGGCTCTGATGTGTAGTATATAACACCACATAGATAGGTTTATATCGTGATACTTAGCACGAATATATGGCATTCTACTATTGGTCTCAACATTTACCTTAATTGCACATTTGCAGTGAGATAAATTTGAAACAAAGTGATCTAGGATAGTTAAGGTTAACCTAATTTTCTTTGGAAGTACTAACTTAGCTTCCATTTTGTTGAGGACGACTTCACATGGTGTGTCTAGGCTCTAACATAACTAATCTAAATACATAACTATTGGAATATAGCTCCTATACTTCCAAGTGTTTCTATTGTAAGACTATGGTCATGATGTGCTTAGCACACTTCCCATGGTTTTGGAACACAATCCTTGCACTATTGTTGAACAACTGGCTTCGTATTGTTCTCCTCCTAATATTTATGACATTCTAATCCATCACATAATGATTCTCAGGTGAATCATATATGATTACTATCTCTACTATGTAAGTAAACATATTTCATTTCTTTTATCTCTTCCTTACCTCCCATGATTGACTCATTATGGTCGATACTACCTTATATAACTTATTTTTATTATTTACTATCAGTTGTTTCACTTGTTAAGATAAATTTTACTTACCCTTACTTGTATTGGTTTACAGCTTCTAGTAGGATATATTCCTTATATACTTATCTTAATCACTTGTTATCTCTCCTATTATAAATCTGAATAACTTTTACTTAACCATAACATGTGTTGGTACACATCTTCCAATAGGATATCTTCCTTATGGTTGTATCCTCTCTTTGGACTACCATGTATTGTATACCAACTCGTGATCTACTTATCAATTATTTTAAGGACTTAATGGTGTGCTACAGACTTGGGATTAGCTGACTAACTTTACTTTATCTTGGTAAGCTAGGTAAGAAATATTGACTCAAGTGTGTCAGGATTATTCTCAAGTGAATACCCATCTTAAGTCATAAGAAGATTTTGGTTTATCTAGGACAACTACCTATAGACACTACCAATCCTATAGGTCTCCTTTAAAGGGTTTTAATCCTAGGGTCAAAGCATTTGCTC
Source organism: Lolium rigidum (assembly GCF_022539505.1). Classification (NCBI taxonomy): domain Eukaryota; kingdom Viridiplantae; phylum Streptophyta; class Magnoliopsida; order Poales; family Poaceae; genus Lolium; species Lolium rigidum. The sequence goes on from NC_061514.1 coordinate 236,843,339, forward strand.
TGATACCAACTGTGGTGACCCGACATACCACCGCATGGTGTAGTATGCAAGTCCGATATAACACCAATGAAACACAGTTCCACTAGTATTATATCGCTCGAGTGGTACAACGAAACATATGCGGGTCCAAGGCATGTCTATAGAATTACAACATTGACTCTGTTACATAAGATCATCACAGACCTCCTACTTTACAATGAGGTAAAACTGCAAATAAACTCCAGAAGAACGACTCGTAGTCTAATCTTATCACGAACTCTATTTGTAGAGTATTTAACTAGCTATAGAGGCTAAGAACAGATTCTAGCTAAGTAGGAGCTAGGTTTAGGAGGCTAGTTCCCTTCTATGGCTAAACTAGGTTTTCTCCTGGTAGGATGTGGTATCTGACTCCTCTGACAGGGTCCTGTCTCTTGAAGTAGTTGTTGACTCCTCGGCCTTCGAGTTGCACTGTAGATCCTCCTTTAAAGGCCTCCATATCTAAGCAGGGGATTTAAGAGTGGGATGAGTACGAGCGTACTCAACAAGTTCATTATAGGAAAGAGGTGTTTAATGCACTAGCTACAGCATTAGACCAGAAAGTCTAACACCAATGCAGGTTTTCATAACCATTTCTTCAAAAGGTTGCTTTTATTCAGAAGAACTATGTCCGTCAGCCTTCACCGGTTTACTAGAACTTCATGGAGCTCCTTTCCGGCAGCGTTCGCAGTTCCATATCCGGAACGAGGAGTGACAGTCACGATTCATTACACTCTGCAGAGGTGTGTTGCTTTACCCATAAGAGATCTTAACCTTGGTGCCAACCGAGTCTAGTTCTCGTCCACACTTCCTTTGGTGTGAGGCCCGGTATAAGGTCATAGCCAATCATATTCCTCCGCTACCTCGCACACCCACCCTTTGTTGCATACCCCGACCCTGGGTCCTCGTCGGTCCTCTTATACCAATTAAGGATGGACCCCGACCACGACGACGATCCGGGACTCGTTAACCAAACTCCTTCGTCGGTAGCTGCAACCCATCATAGACCACTTACCGTGGGGAATTAGAATGGGATCCCCACCCCACCGCTTGCCCAACACGGGTCAAGTGTCTACGATAAGCGCATCCGTTGATGTACAAGAGGTGGAAATACAATTGACTATTCCGTCCCACTCCGGATCTTATGGTTAACACGGGTATTACGGCACAAGAATCAACTGGACGACATTTGTTGTTTAATCCTAGATGGATATAAACCCTTGCAATGGAACCTCCACCATATCAACACAATCCATGGTTCCATTGCCCACCACTTAGTCATATTCATAGTTATGAAAATAGTGGTTTTGCTTTTTATGCAATAGTGATAAATATAGTACTTTGCAAGTAATTTGGTAAAAATACTCAAATGACATGAGCAAGTGATGAACTTGCCTTTCTTGACTGCAAGATTATGCGGCAAGGTCTTCGATACGCAATAACTCCAAATTCTGAAATAGCATCATCGTCCGGTAAGGACGATGTTTAAAAGATTGGCAAGGATGCAATAATGCATAAGTATGAGATGCAATCGCTCTAAGCGTGACCTAACCCCGATGGTTTAGGATCAGTGAGTTGTAATGATTGGTTCAAGGTGTGTTACACTTTTAGAGTGATTCACAAACAAGGTTCTTATTAAGGATTGGTTGCTTAGTATCATAAACAGGTGCTGTAATAAATCATAATAATAACATTAATAGCATATAACAATAACATTTGGTATAATCCTAACATGTAATGAATAGTGGTGGGTTTTAGCACTATATGGCATGGTTAATGATTAATTATCATATACTTCAAAAGAATAACTTTTGAAGAACATGTTCTTAAATAAAGAACAAGTATGATAATTAGGGTTTGTGGTTTCTATGGTGTTCTATGGTTCCAATTGGTTTCAAGAGTAAGGATTAGATGGATCCCAACAATGTTGGATTCATCGATACCTAGGGCTGGTAAGGTTGAGTTAGGCCTAGGCATCCTAAGCAAGTAATTATACATGGTTGCTATCAAGGTTGATTCATCTTCTTTGGTGATTGCTAGCTAGGGTTTATAGGTCCTTATAAGCAGGGTTGATGATGATTCCTTATTTGCTTCAAAAGAATAACTTTTGAAGAACATACTTCTTAAGGAATAAGAAGTATTGAAATTAGGGTTGAGGTTGTCTAAGGTTTGTTATTGGATATAATAAGTAATGAATAATCTGTTCCTAAATAGGATGGTTCATAATTATGAAATACTGATAGGGTTTAATGGACTATGGTTATGTAATGATAATTATTGGGCATAGATGCTATTGGAGTTCATCACAATGGTGTGATGCTAATTAAGGTTAATAAAGGATGAGATCCTTGATAATAAGGACTAGGGTTCATCCTATTTGATCATCTAGGTTTGATTAAGATGAACACATGGGATATTTATTTATTAATGATGGTTACTACATTTTATGTGGTCATGGTAAACATTTAGTAGCTACTATGGTTCTATGATTCAAAAGAAAGTATCATGATCACATGTTCTAACCTAGGGTTAGGGTTAGAAGCAATTTAGGGTTCATATGAATTAATGGAGCTAGGTTCCTAATGGTATTAGGTTTTAGGAATCACATGAAATGATAAGGTTATAATATCATTCCATAAGGAATTAGGGTTTCCTAATTGTCCTATAGTTCTTGGGTTAATAACTTCATTATAAAGTTTGAAGTTATTAATAACTTTGAAATAAAAATAATATTGGATTTGGCATTTTGTTATTTTTAAACAATTAATAATTAGGGTAATTATTAATCAGGGTTTAAATCTCCCTAATAATGTTTTAACAAAATAACCAATAAAGAAAATTAGCTTTAAAGTTTTCTTTATTTACTTAATGGTTTCTATTTAATTTAGAAAGTTTTATTAATTATTGAATTTTAACTGAATTTAGGATAAATGAAAAGGCTTATTTAATGAGTTTAAAATAATTAAATTTTTATTAAAAATAAAAATTCCATATTATATTTTTATTGGATAGATTTTTCTTTTATAAGAATTTTGATATCTCATTTGTATTTTTTTGAGCTTTTACGAATTTTCTAGATTTATTTGAAGTTGCAGTGATTTTCTGGAATTAACTTTAAATGAAAGAATACTAAATGTACCCGGGTTATAACTACCCTTAGCCAGCGATATGTGGGCCGGGGGCCGGGTCAGCGGCCACGTCGGCTTGACCAAGTCAAAATTAATGACTGGGCATGGCTCACGGTGGCCGGCGGGCGAACGTCGTCGGCGGCGATGATTCCGACCACGCGCGGATGAGCTACCGGTTCCATTTGAACCGGTGCATCACGAGGACCTAAAGATAGCGGCGCCGCTCCGGTTAGGTCACCGGAGCTTGATCGGCGGCGAGGTACTGCGGCGGCGTCCATAGGTGATCAAACACGGCGACGATCTAGACCATTATCGAGCATGCCGAGCACACGAGGAGGAAGAAGAGCTCACCCTGAGCATGCAGGGCTTGATGGCGAGGCAAGGGGTGGTCGGCATCGCCGAAATTGCCAGCTCCGGCCGTCGGAGAGATGAGGTCGGCATCGGCGCTACGTGCTGCTCCGGCTCGATTCCTTCTGCAGGAGTAGGAAGTCGAGGACGGCGGTCACGCTGGTGTGCTCGGTTTGGCTCGGGGAGGCTTCCACCGCCGGCGGTAATGGTGACCGGCGGAGCCAGGGTTTCGGTATGGGGAAATTGAGCAGAGAGAGAGGAAAACGAAGCTAGGGTTCGTCGTTTAGGGTTTTTATATGGCGCCGGGCGTGCCTCGTCACGACGCCGAGCGAGGAGGAGCTGCCAGCGCGAGGGAGAAGAGCTTCACAGCGTCGTGCTGCCCTCCAGCACACGGTGAAGATGAGGACGACCTCCTCAGATATTTTAGACGAAGAGGTATGGGCTGCTGGGTGGCTGGTGCTGATGGGCTGCTGCTGGGCTGCTCGGCTAGGTAAGGTCCAGGTAGGTTTTTCTTCTCTCTTTCTTTTTTCTGTTTTCATTTTCTGTTTTATAATTCTATTTTGAATTCAGATTTGAATTCTTTTCTATTTTGCAGGCATTTGAATATATATAGACCCATTTGATTGAACTTAATATGGTTCTGGAATATGTTGTATTAATATATTTCAGGGATGTTTACTTCCTTTTTATTTATTTAGTTAATACCTTAACTTTCAAATGGGTATAAATCTTTATGGAGATGATTTTTATTTCTTTATTTTCTCATACATGTTTGTCTCAACTAACTTCTTGGTTTCTTTCCAGAGACATCAGGGTTTGTTTATTAGAACATGGTAACATGTTAATTATGTGGTTTACATACTTGTATTGTGATGATGACTAAGTTTTGTGTTCAATAAGTGTTATTATGTTGATAACTCATACTCTCAATCTTGTGGATTTTTGAATTCTAGTTATATTCACCTAATAGCATTTGGTTTGGAACTTAAAGGTGAACTAGGTTTATAGTTGTGATCACTCAAGTGATGCACCAACTAGGGTTTAGTCTCCCTATCCATTATAAGATGGTTACTTGCTTATTATTTGATGTTCTCCTTTAGTTACTAAGGGATTGAGAATTGGTTCTATTTGATTCCACTATTGTTATCCTTAATTCATTATTAAAGTAACTAAATTAGATATGGTTCTTTTTATAGTTAACTTTGGTTCTAATGATGAATAGTTTCTCATCATATAAAGTATAGAGTTTGACTCTAAGGTTTTCTTATGTTCTTTAATTGAGGAATAAGTGGAATATAAATGTGGTAGGATTCTACTTATGATCACCAAGTTATTCACAAGTTAAGGTTGGGATATAAGCCTAGAGTTGTTTACTAGTGATCTTCCTATAATTTCATGTGGTGAATGATATCTACTTATCATATAGGTTTTAACATATGGCTTACTCTTCTATTTCTCCAAAGTATGGTCATGGCACTATCATGAGCAATTTGTTCTCAATGGCTTGTACTCCCAATTCTTAGAGTATATGATCATTACCCAATGGTGATGATCATGCATGGTATGGGCTTCCTTAAGTATCACTAAAAATATTTAGATATGGTTATTCCAATTACCCCTCTCACTTCACAAGGTCTTGGATTATAATCTATGGTTCTACTCAAGGAATGATGATGTGATTAACTAAATATGTGGTTTGCCTAAGAATTCTACCTTGCTAGCTTCTGTATCTTGTTCTTCAGGAAATCTGATAAATCTGCATCTTGTGGCATGCCTCCACCTCCTAGCTGCTTCATCTTGATCCTAACTATTTTATGGAGTGGCTCAATGTGTTTGTCTTCTTGCATCAAGGTGCAAGATGATGAAATGGATGAAGTGTGATGCTCCTTTTATAGGCTTGGGCATGCTCTAGTAACATGACACATGGGTGGATGACTCTTGCTTTAAATTGATGAATAAGGTTCTTGGTTGTCATGCTCTCATCCATAGCAATCCTTTAAGCATGAGGTGGCATAGCTTAGGATTCAAGCTATGTAGATATTTTCATCCTATGTGGCATTGAGATTATCCTCTCATGTGATTTATTTTTGGATAGCCAAGTGGCTTTTGTTACTAAATATCTTGTGAATGATTTTATGCTTGTGGTTGAGTCACTATATCATATGTGATTGTATTTATATTATTATTGGGATCAAAATGTCAAAGATAAGGATTATACCCCAATTTTGAATGGTGATGTTTGATTTCACCAAGGCATGATCATATGAGTTTCAAAATACTCATAGTTTATTTTATTCAAATAGTTTGAACTATAATTCGTAATGTAAACGAATTTAGTTTTGTGATATTCCACATATTTAATAAGTTATGATTGAAATCAGAAGGTGTGGCTTTTATGCACTTAGGTCCTTGTGTTTTGCTATATTTGATATTTAGTTTTAAAGTGAATTCAATTGTACCTCAAGGTAGTTGCTTAACTTTTAAGTGTTAATACTTTAGAGTGTGCTTCTTATCTCTTTAATGGTTATATACCTCTCCCATTTCTAGGGTTTAATGATAAGCTTTTGTTGGTGTTAAGTTCAAGAGTTTAGTTCAAGAAATACCATGAGGTTCATGGTAGGACTATTTGTTTGTTTAAGACATGGAAAAGATAAGTTAAGAATAGTTTCTCCATTTTATTGATACTTGATTTCCAATTGAATAGATGTTCATATGTTATGGCAAGGAATACCATATTATGATCTTTAATAAGATCAAGTAGTTGATCCTTGTTTAATATGTTCTTGTGTTGGTTTTAATTCCATTTGATCTAACCCCTTAGATCAAATCATCTTTTCCCAAAACAAGGTTTTAGAAAAGGTCACATTGAGGTTTATATCACTTGGACTTGATGATCTACTTCAATTCCATCAAGGTCAAGTGAAACTTCGATTCTTGTGACTGTTTTACTTTAAAGCGCGAAAATTCCCCGGATTTTCTATGCATGAATGCAATGCACACATCTGTTTCCTCTATTTTGTAACCCCAGATCCTGGGATATTACAAATACCAATGATGTTGCACATCAAAGTCTTGCTTTGAATCAGGAGACACGGAGGCGACAAAATGAGTTCATGGCTGCAAGGAATATCCCTGTCCCTCCTTCTGGCCCTGAGATGGAGCCTGTGGTTGCACCTGCTTGGGAGATGCCTACCATTATCGATGAGATGCTCCAGAACTTCGACCTCTCCATGTATGCTCATGGTGGCCTTCCTCCTAGGACTGCTAGTGCCCCTGCTGCTGATGATGATGATGACGAGGATGAAGGTGATACGGACGCGGCTGCGCGTGATGATGGCGAGAGCTCCTATTCCGCTGGGCATGAGTTCTATTGATGGGTGCGCTAGCATCTCTCCTCTTTTCTTCGCCTTTTGGGTGTTCCGATGCCAAAGGGGGAGAAGAGAGTAGAGTCTAGGACCACGTGGTTCTTTGATTGTCACAAGACATGGGTGTTGCTTTATTTGATTCTTATATGGCTTGTGCTTATTTGCTTTGATTTCTCAAGAACTATTTGCTACTTCGAATAATTCGTGTATGGACGACTATTATGTGTGCTACTCTATGTTAGGATGATTATGTGTGCTATGCTTATATATCTTGATATGCACATCTCCATACCATGCTTGTTTCCTAAAGATATTGGGGAGCTTCTCATGATCCACTAGTGTTGCACTTTGCATTCAAACGCAAATTCTCCAAGTGCACACTTTATGGGGGAGCCGTCTCAATATCTTATATGGAATCAAGGTTTAAAGCTTATCATACTATCTATATATGACTCTATCTCGGTTTGTCATCGTATACCAAAAAGGGGGAGATTGTAAGGGTATTTTACCCTTATCCATTATTTTGGTAACAATGACACCATGCTAGAGTATTTGGCCTAATACATGTTTATAAGGATAATCTCAGGTATTAGGCAAAGAGGTATAAATGGTGTATCAAAGGAACAAGAAGGCTAAAGGAGACCCCCCATTTCAACAACAATCAAAAAGGGGTCTACAGTAGGAATCCGGCCTGCCGCCCGGTCAGCCGGCCTACCAACCGGTCAGCCGGTCGCCAACCGGGCGCCCACCATGCGCCGGACTAGCTCCGGTCAGCCGGCCTCCCAACCGGCGGGCCCGGCGTGCCGACCGGTCAACCGGTCGCCAACCGGGCGCCAACCGGATGACCTCCTGGACGACGCAAAGTGACCCCGGTCGGGGTCCGGCCTGCCGACCGGTTTGGAGCGGCTGGTCCGGTCCCTGATCTGGTCCGACCGGCCTCTGGACCGGACACTCCGGTCTGTGGTCCGGTTGACCGGGACTGTCGGAAGAAAAGCTGATGTGGCAAGTGACCAACGGTCATATTTCGAAGAACACTATAAATAGCCCTTCTCCTACCTCTGAACAGTTAGGCACTACACTACAAGCTGTTCTTGAGCTCTCTCTCACATACTCCATTACTAGAAACACCAAAAGCCTCAGATCTCCCTCCTCCTCCACCCAAACTCAAATCCCTCCGGGGAAACGATAGAGGAGGACCCGATCTACTGTTCTACCAAGCAAAATCTCATTCCCCCTTGTATTCATCAAGAAGAAGCTTGCTCTCTAGGGTTCCTTGGAAACCCTAGGTGGGCAATAGTGGTCCGGAAGCATCCGGGCTGTGGATTTGCTCCGGGCAAGATTGTGAAGGTTTGGAGGCTACCTCAAAGTCTACCACAAGTGAGTGAGCTATTCTTTCGTGGGATAGGCTCCGGAGAATAGGGCGAGCCTTCGTGGCGTGGGGAATCCTTCGTGGGACCTCCACCCCTCCAAACGTGACGTACCTTCTTGCAAAGGAAGGGAACACGGGAATACATCCTCGTCTCCGCGTGCTATCGGTTATCTCTAACCGAACTCCTTACTTGTGATTTAACTGCCTGTAAGAGCCTTCGTGCTCGAGTTAGTTGTATCCTCATATAGGTTGTTTCACTTAGTTTGCATTAGGCTCACCTTTATATTCCGCAAAGCCTAATATTGCAAAAAAAAGAATTAAAATCTGTAGAAACCTATTAACCCCCCTAGGTTTACCATCTCTATACTTTCAATCATGTACAAGTACATATGTACTATGTAGCACACTCAAATAGAATAACTAAATTTTAGAAAATTCACATACAACATTTACTTTTGGCCAACGTATGATGTGCCAACGTACAAGATATGGACGCCATGCATTTGAAGGTGTACAGTATGTTGTCTCCATTGAATGACCACTTAAGTTTTGTTCGTGATCCATTCACGTTCGTCTTGCGCGTCTATGGAAAGGATGCTATCTAATGTTGGAGCATGAATGCAGTGTTCCGGTAATCATTGTTTTGGGAAGAGAAAGCATGGAGCAGTTTTTGTTTATTGGTCTAATAGGTCGTAGAATTTAGCCAAGAGTGCAAAGCATAGAGCTCCACTATGTAGGCAGTTTTGTTTTTGTTGTTTTGCATGAGTTGATGTACATATAGTTGCTTAATCTTTCATTCATTATTAGAGAGTGAGGTTTGTTCTCTGAAGGAAGGGGGTGTAATGTCCCATGTTTTCATTTAGGCCACATTTTATTGTTGTCCATTGACATAATAGCAGCAAAGAAGAAAATGATGATCGTCCATTTTTTCTTGGTAGTTTTGGGTTAAAACATGATTCATAGTTTTGAGTCAAAAACATGATTCATACAAATTCGATATGTTTTGTTGTTTTGTCGTGGAAGGGGCTATCTTAGTTGAGACCAGTTGTTTGATGTTTATTTAGCATACAATTAGCATTTCATGATATTCTCGCTGGTTGCATAATAAACACCGACCTAGACCCCTATCTCACATGAATATTTAAGGATTCTAATTCAAGAAATGAGTGATTAGTTGAACGTTAATACTAAGGTTTCTGGAAGTATGCTTCCAGCTTCCCCCGAGCTACAAGTCTACAACTCATTTCATCTAAGGACGGGAAGCTGCAAGCTAATCATGTAAATAGTATATCCTCCCAAAGTTTTAAGTTAATGGTATGTAGCAAACCTCTGCTTATAAATAGTAGTGATCACACCTATCTAAAATCTCGTAGGATTTCTGTTCCTTTCTACCAGTGTCAAGACTTACTGTAGGTGGATGCCAAAACGTATTGTAGGCGATGAGGTGAAGCTCGCATGTCCATCTAGTACAAAACGATTCGATCAAATTTACATGCAGCTTGGGGTGCCACATGGGAATGGACCGGAGCGAAAAATCTAATCTTCTCACGAAACTTTATACCAAAATAAATCATTTTCAAGTTTCCAAGTGGTTCTGTTCCCTTCGTTTTAAAAGGATGTCGCGAGTTTGTCTAACTTTAGATGTATCTGTGTAGTAAATCACGTCTAGATACATTTAAATTTAGATAAAACTACGCCATGTTTTTTTCGATAGAAGGACTATCTTTTTTACTACTGCCACACCGTCTGGTGGTAGGGTTGAATGGACTACCTTATGTTGGCGGTACCATGGTCATACCGCCAAAGCCCACTGCGGTAACATGGTGACACCGCCAAAGCCCACGGCGGTAACATGGTGACACCGCCAAACCACTTGGCGGTAGCCCATCCAACCCCAAAGTGATAGGTTTTCATATTACAACATACGAGCTATCGTTGCCGGAGTGATAGAGGTTTGCTCGCCCCCTTGCGTCGCTCCCTACCGCCACTGCAGCCATGGCCGCCGTGGCGGGGTGTCCTCTATTGGTGGTAGTCACTGCGTGTCGGGTGTTGGTGGCCAAGGGTGGTGGTTTCGGGGTGGCGGCCCTGGGACTCGTCAGTGGAAGGCAGTGCTGATGCTCTAGCAGCGACTTGAGGGTTGGCTTGGCTACTTCTTCCTCGACCTCCTACCCTAAATCGCATCGGTGACCCACTCAGAGGTCACGTGGCCATGTCTTGTTGCTGGATCTCGTTGGATCATGTTTGGTTGTGTTAGCTCTACCAATTGCCTGTTGGCAACGCGTTATGGTTGCCGTCTCATGATTCCGGATGGTTGGTGCCCCCGAGGACGCCGCTTCTTGCCCCTGATCCTCCATGCACAGTGTAACATCCCAGAACTTAGGACAAACGCGGGGTAGATTTAGAAAAAGTGTTGTGCATTCATCGCAAAACGGGGGAAATTTTCGCGCTTAATTGCATAAAACCTAAGAGGGATCGAGGTTTCTCTCTCGTTGCTATTAGGGTTAGAGAGATGAGAGTGCTATAAATTTCGACATGATATCTTTTGAAACTAGGGTTTTGGAGAGAAATTTTAATTGGCATTTGAATTTGAATTTCAAACAAAAATGAATATAAGTAAACAATAATTCAAATGAATTCATTATTCATAACTCAAACTAATATAGCATTTATACAACACATTACATAAATTAATTATAAGAATTACAAATAGCTCATAAGAAAAACTTGAGTTTTATTGATTCAACACACATATTACATCGTCTTTACATAATTCCTTGATATTATAATAAATAGGAGCAAATACGAACCAGAAATAAGTAAATAAAAAGAAGATTATAACATGGAATATTTTTCTACACTAAGTCTTCTAAAATCTTCATTTGAGCTTCTCCATTTCTTGATCAAATTGAAACCTGCAACATATAAAGGAAAAGAACCAGATTGTCCAGTAACAAGTGTCAAAGCCACTTGAACAGTAAAAATAAGGAGAAAATGGGAGGATAAGCATTGGCTGGGGGATCAAGTCCCAACCAAAGCAAAGTGAGCCATAGATCTTTTACCATGACACACACAAGGGTGAAACCAGGGCAGGACACCACAACACACATCCAAGGGTGTGTTGTCGACCAAACAGAGCATCCATTGATGCTATAAATAGCACAATAACAAGTAGATAGAGATGAACTTCACAAGAAAAGCAATATCACCAACAAGAACACCACATCAGGCCACATTCATCTAGTTCATCCATTCAACCCAAACCAAACCAAGCAGTAGATCATGGTGACATAGATCAAGATCATCCAGGAGCTAGGAGGTGAAGGCCAGTCGATCAAATCAACCAGCAAAAGCACTTCATCAACAAAAAGAAACCATCTAGGAGCTGGAGCAAGGTATAACTCATACCGGAAAGGATCCAAGGATCCAATCCATCATAAGCATGCTCATACACACACTTGGTGTGGAGCAGATGCTCCATAGGGTTAATCATCACTTGGTATAGACCAAGTGATGCTAGTAAGAGAGAGGCCAGACTAGTGCTAGTGAATCTAGTAACTGGACATGCACAAGTAAACCCAAGTACCCAGCTATCCAAAGTATCTAGATAAACCAATATAGTGACCAACTAAATTACCTAGCACCACTTGGTGTACAAAACCATTGGTAATACCCATTTTTCATCAAAAGAATACCACAGGGCATTCATATACATGATTCCCAACTGTGGATATTGTTATTTTCATCAAAACCAACCAGTTAGCCAATTTACTTTGCAACCACTGTTAGTAGTAAGCTACTGAGGTCACATCACAAGCCAATCAAGCAAGCAAGCCACATAGGCAAGCTAGTCCTCATTACCTAAAGAGGTTCAGACATGTATGTAATTCCAATTCATCATGGAAATCAAATAAGTACATTTGAATACAACTGAATCACTACCAATACATGGTTCATCAAGTATATTTGACATTAAACCATCACAAAGCAACAACATGACATGCACAGGTTATCCTACTGAAGCCAAAGATTCAGTAAAGCAACCAGGCTATCAAATACTTTTTGCCAGATAATTACTGCAAGCAAGAGTATCATAAATCATTTACAGAGCATACACAAGTGTCACTGGCATAGCACCGGTAGCACCACAAGGCACAAGTACTAGATGAAAAGCATACACCAGTAAGCATCACCACTCACTAATTGGTGACAAGCGATTACTGGGAAGCTTAGCTAATGACTAATGCTTCAGTTAAGCAACAACACATCCTAGCAGTATAGTAGCATGGCAACCAATAGCATCACAGTCTCCAGATGGAACCATGGGAGCAGTTAGGACCAGTACAACCTAGCAAACAAGTACATACATCAATTATAGCATGCCAGCACAAACAAATGGTGTGCATAGGAACACCAGATGAACTAAGAGGAGTAGAGACCTACCTTAGACATGTCGGAGCCGAGCAACGTAGTGACTTACTTAAATAAGTTAAGCTGCTGAGCTTGTCATGTCTACTTTTAGTTTGAAGTTGTAATGACACTTAAGTAAGATCTTAGGGTGTTCTCATCGGACCTGTGAGAATGCCAACTTGTTAAGAACCATATTTGTAATATATGTGAAGTGTTATGACCTGCAATGTTTCTGTTGTACCACTCTGAGGGATGTGATATTTGTGAAGAAGCCCCTTCATGAATGTCATATCAACGACTTGTATACTACAACATGCAGTGGTTTGTTGGGTCACCGCACACAGGTCTCTGATGTGGATACATCGTCGACGTCGTAGAAGGCTGCGCGCTTGGGCAATTGGCGACCTCATAATATCGACACCTTCGGTTCGTCGACACGTCACCTACGTGTTTACGAAGGTGTTGACATGGGGTTATCAAAGCGACATGTTTGAAGATCAGCTAGGCTATGAAGGTATCATCCCGCGTGCTCATGTCGAGTCGAGACCACTTACTGTAGGGGGTTGTCCAAGGGAGTAGTTGCAGAGTTTGGGGAGAAGATATTGATTCGCTAGTCGTTGCGGGTATGCAGTTCGTTTGTATGGAGATGACCACTTAAAATTATGCATGTGATGACTATGGACCATAGAATTGGTGAATTACAATGGTATTCCTGCAAGTGGAGGCGGCAACACATGGTGACTTCGTTGTTGGTGATGATTCTTGAGCCCCATCTCATACTTTTCACGGTAAAAACTCTAAGCCTAGTCTTCATTGGTTGTACCTAGCACTGAAAGTCATTTCCTCGTTGGAGGCATTCTTTGGAGATTGGACCTCTCCGAGTGAAAACCCATGATTTGACTGTGGTGGCTAGATAGGGCAACTATAACGCTTGCGCTTCCTAGAGGCGTCGCTTTGGATAACATTTCTCTAAATCTAGGTGTTATCAATAGTGGTGGTTTGTTCATGCTGCGAGCCTCTAATCCTCCCCGTGGGTTTTCTTTTTCCCTTTCTTTCTTTATTTATTATTTTTGGTTGTGTGTATCCTTGATGGCTATACCCTCTTTATGTTGTCGCAAAGGTTGAATGTATTTAATATCATCTTGGTAATTATTCTCTTCATAAAAAAAGCATTGCGGAAAAATAGATTCGAGTGGGAGTTCTATAGCGGTGATTTTTCGGACACAAACGATACTGCGTGGTAGAACAAAGATATTCACATGACTAGATTTCATCCCCACAAAGAAGTTGCCCTTGTAGGCGAATTATCGGCCTATCATCTTGTTAGAGTATCAACGACAATGCTACATTTGGTAGTTTATTATTGTTATATCTGAAATCTATGTTTATTAGTCTTTTTTTACTTCCAAGTCTATGGAGGCTCAGAGTGGCGATTTGCACAAAAATAACCCAAAAGTGAAAGAAAAGCACAGACTGACCCTCCGGCAAAACTATTTCACCCATCTAACCCTTTTGTGTGGCGCCTATGCGAGGGGAGCCACACTGCACTGTGTGGCGCCCATGAGATGGGCGCCACACATCTTGCTTGCGTGGCGTACAGCTGCCAACATGGAAGCATGTGTGGCGCCCATGGCAAGGGCGCCACACTACTCTTTATTAATAAACGTTGTCTAGAGCTGACAGAACATAGTGGTAGCTTAGTTGGATGAACCCTTTGGTGCAAACCTATAGGTCTTGAGTTCAAACCCCCAAAGCACTTGATTTTATTTTTTCTTTTTAAAATTATGCTAGACATTGTAGTATGTTCTAAAATATAGAACCCAGCTCCGTATTGTTTTTAAAACTTTTTTATCATTTTTTTAAATCATTGTAGGAGTTCAAAATAAAACATACTGCCTCCTATTTGTTTTAATGGATACACATGTACATATCGTGGCCGATCTATTTATTAGAGAAACAAACGCAAGCTAAACCATTGCTATTAGTTTTTGGGTTGCTCTAATCATAGTTGTGTTTTCCGTTTGCAGATTAGCGGGGGATGAGCCAGGCCTGCTTATTTAATTTTCTCAACAACAGCAATAGTAAATATTGTACTAATAGATATACCCTAGCAGTGTCTTTTTTTCAAAAACAATCATGTATTTTGTTTCCCTTTTGCAGATGACAAGGACTGTGATATGCTGCAGAATCAAGACCAAAACAAGCAAATCAATGGTTTTGAGTATCTGGCCCATACCATTTTCTCTACAAATTAATCTGTTTAGTCCATGCATGCATGAAATGTCTGACAGAAGTTCAGAATCCGTAGTCTAGACATGATCAGAAACCACGTGTATACTTCACTTCACAGTGAAATGGTAAAGTAATCCCTACTTACGGCGATGAGAAATTTGGTTAACCTCATTTGTGATATGATTCACATATGTTTCAAATTTTATTGCAGTCAAACATTTTGCTACTATGTCCGCCGCAACGCGCGGGGAAATCATCTAGTATATATGAAGTCATCAAACCAAATCTTTGTGTGATACACGGAAGTTGTATCTATATATGCAAAATCAAGGCCACGAAGATTTTATTGCTTCAAAAGGATCGACTCTTCGTATGGCTAGTAAATGGTTCATGAGATAACCTCACGGGAAGATGCGGATTATCAGGATAGTCAGAGAATTCTTGTTCTATTGCTTGCAACACTAACATTCCGTTAAGATTAGGATAGTTAAGATTTTATTGCTTGCAATTAGAAGTTAAGTTATAGTTTCAGGATCAATTAAAATCTTGCAATTAGAAGTATATATTGATGTACACTAACGTTAGTTTGCTTCACAAAGGTTTTGTACATTAATACATACGTTCTGGAGCAATAAAAACTGAGTATGAGTACGTCTTGCATGGTAAACCACGCAAATTGGTTAAGGGAGAAAAACTGAGTGTGGCACTACAAAAATATCTCAAGATTGAACTAGAGAACCATACACCGTGAGAGGGAGACAGAACTACTCGGCTTTGGATTTCTCCTTCTCCACAACATATACACATTTGAGCAAACTCGGTATGTTGTAGGATCCGCTGAACCACAATGTGCATTTCTGTACGCACTAAGCTTGCCAAAATCTGTACACTGTCCATCCACGGCTCGCCAAGGCATAGGGACACATTTCTGTACACAAAGGTTTGCTTCACAAAGGTTTGGTTTGATGACTTCATATATATATGCATCCTATGATAAATTAATAGCAATGATTTAGCTTGCGTTTGTTTCTCTAATAAGCAGATCCGCCACACTATGTACATGTGTATCCATAAAACAAATAGGAGGCAGTATGTTTTATTTTGGACTCCTACAATGATTTAAAAAATGATAAAAAAAGTTTTAAAAACAATACGGAGCTGGGTTCTATATTTTAGAACATACTACAATGTCTAGCATAATTTTAAAAAGAAAAAATAAAATCAAGTGGTTTGGGGGTTTGAACTCAAGACCTATAGGTTTGCACCAAAGGGTTCATCCAACTAAGCTACCACTATGTTCTGTCAGCTCTAGACAACGTTTATTAATAAAGAGTAGTGTGGCGCCCTTGCCATGGGCACCACACATGCTTCCACGTTGGCAGCTGTACGCCACGCACGCTCATGCACGCCACGCATGCAAGATGTGTGGCGCCCATCTCATGGGCGCCACACAGTGCAGTGTGGCTCCCCTCGCATAGGCGCCACACAAAAGGGTTAGATGGGTGAAATAGTTTCGCCGGAGGGTCAGTTTGTGCTTTTCTTTCACTTTTGGGTTATTTTTGTGCAAACCGCCGCTCAGAGTCTGAGTCGAGTCTGAACTCTGAAGTCTGAACCGACCGAACGGCGACCGCCGCACCTCCCCAAAACCCTTTCCCCCACCTCGCGCCAGCCCCCATTTCCCGCGCCCCGCCCACCCCCACCCCCACCGCCATGGCCAAGCAGCCGAAGCAGCAGGTGCTCTCCCGCTTCTTCTCCCCCAAGCCCCCGCCCCCGCCCTCCACCTCCACCTCCACCCAAGCCCAGCCGCCCAACCCTCCTCCTCCTCCTCCCCCTAAACCCTCCCCGTCCACCGTCGCCTCCTTCTCCCCCGCCAAGCGCGCGCGCGCCCTCTCCCGCTCCCCCAAACCCCCCGCCAAGAAACCCAAACCCAATCCCAACCCCGACGCCGTCCGCCGCAGGCTCCTCGACCCGCCGCCCCCGGGCCCGAACCCTACCGCCGCCCCCGCCGCCGCCACCCGGGGCTACACCCCGCTGGAGCAGCAGGTGGCAGCCCTCAAGGCGCGCCACCCGGGCATCCTGCTCATGGTCGAGGTCGGCTACCGCTTCCGCTTCTTCGGCGACGACGCCGCCGCCGCCGCCGCCGTCCTCGGCATCGTCGCCCACCCCGACCGCAGCTTCCTCACCGCCAGCGTCCCCACCTTCCGCCTCGCCTTCCACGTCCGCCGCCTCGTCGACGCCGGCCACCGGGTCGGCGTCGTCCGACAGACCGAGACCGCCGCAATCAAGGCGGCCGCCGCGGCTTCCACGTCCGCGGCCCCGTTCGCGCGGGAGCTGTCGGCCGTCTACACGCGCGCCACCATCGAGGCCGCGGCGGGGGAGATGGAGGGCGGCGGCGACCCCGAGGAGGGGAGCAGGTACCTCGTGTGCGTCGTCGACAGGGAGGTGGACACGGTGGGGAGGGAGGGGTTCGTGGTCAAGGTCGGGCTGGTCGCCGTCGAGGTGTCCACCGGTGAGGTCGTCCACGGGGAGTTCATGGACGGTGCCTCTAGGAGCGGCCTCGAGGCCGTGCTGCTTGACTTGGCGCCCGTCGAGGTCATACTCGGCACCCCACTCTCATTCGCCACGGAGAAGGTATCATTTGTTTGGTGATGAACTGATGGTGTGTGAAACTTTGTTAAGTTTATTCCTTGTGTGGCTTGATAGGCTTTGAAGGCCACAAACAATCACTGGTCTCACTCTAGCTTTGGCTGTAATAGTTATGCATTTACCACTCTCCAGTTCCACCATAAAGTATGATAGCTTGTTCATTAACACCCACTTGAGATATTGCTCCTACAATTAGCTTTGTTTGCTTCTTTTTTTTTCTACTCTTCCAGTCTTATATTGCTCAATGCTCATCCTCTGGTTGGTATGTTCCTCCACTTACTTTCTAGCTGATGAGGGCATATGCGGGATCCGCCTCTAATGTCCGGGTTGAGTGCACCCCGCTGGCATGTTTTGGTGAGGGTGGCGCTTTAGCTGAACTTCTGTCTCTGTTTGAGGAGATGGATGCCAGCTCACCGACCATTGAAAGCAATAATCAGATAATACTAATGAATGAAGCTGACACCAATCCTCATGGTATCGACAACAACAATCTTCATGGGATCGAGGTACTGCCAACCTTCTTAACTATTACAAATGGAATTTAGGTAACTAACTGTCGCCCCATCTTGTAGTTTTAGTTTAATAAGTTCCATTTGTTCATGTAGGGTGTCATGGCTATGCCAAAGCTAGTTGTACAAGCAATGGCGTTGAGCGTTCGCTATCTCAAGGGTTTCGGTATGGCAAGGCTAATCTGCTTTGGTTCTTCGTTTCGGCCATTTAGTGCTAATACTGAAATGTCTCTATCAGCAAATGCTCTTCAACAACTTGAGGTATGTTCTTCTCTAACACCTTGATATTCTCCTTTATTCTATTTATGATTTATGGGGTAACACCTGTATGCTTTCAGGTATTGAAGAACAACTCAGATGGTTCAACAGAAGGGTCTTTGTTCCGAACTATGAACAACACATGTACAGCTTTTGGATCTAGACTGTTTAGACACTGGGTAAGATGCTGTATCATTTCGCTTAAACAAAAGAAATTGCACTGACAAACCAAACAGCTATTCTCATTATGCCAACTAAATCATTCATGTCTTCTTGATCTTTTGGTGTTCTTGCAGTTGACTTGCCCCTTATGTGATAGAAACCTAACACGTGCTTCTTGTGGTGTTCTTGCAGTTGACTCACCCTTTATGTGATAGAAATCTAATACGTGCTCGTCACGATGCGGTTTCTGAGATCTCTGAATCGATGGGATCACGGCAAGATTCGGTTAGCATTCTGCATGGTGAAGAGGATGGGTGCTGCACAGCTTTGGTGCGAAGTGATCTGAGCACCATTCTTTCATCTGTTTTAACAATGCTTGGAAGATCACTTGATTCTCAGAGAGGAATAACAAGGATTTTTCACTGCAGAGCCACATCTAAAGAGGTCAAATATATTCATTTCGTTGTTCAAATTGAGTTTAGACCGGAACCATGGCCCTGATTTTGATTGCTCATTTCAAAAGTGGCATGTCATACTTGCTAGTGGTTTCTTTTCCGTTATATTAAAATGTGTTACTCCCCCTCCGGCCCTAAATACTTGTCGCAGATTTAGACAAAATGTAGGATAAAATGTGTCTAGATTCATATATGTGTCACTTTTTTTTTTGGCTACTTAAATATGTGTCACATAAAAGAAGTTTTTGACATGCTCTGTGTTTGTGTTCTCTGCATGAACCATAATCTGCTCAGCCCGGTCCTTTTATTACCTTCTCTTTTCAGCATCTAGACTACATTCTTGTGACTGCTTTATCATGGAATTATTCTCTCAAGTTTATATGATATTCACAGAATCATCATGATTTGTAACTCAAAAGCTTCCATTTGCTATTTGTTCCAAGAATTAGCTAGTGTGCTATGGATGCCTAACTGCTTATACTTTCACGTTGCAGTTTGTTGGGGTTATCCAAGCTATTCTGACAGCTGGAAAGCAGCTGAAGAAGCTTGTTATCGATGATACTGACACTGTGTCTTCTCAGCATACAACTATCCACTCTTCTTTGCTGAGAAGGCTAATAAGTACAGCTTCATCATCCTTTGTACTTGCTAATTCTGTTAAACTTCTGTCGTGTCTTAACAAAGACGCTGCCGATCAAGGAGATATGGCAAATCTATTTATATCATCTGTTGATCAGTTCCCTGAGGTAAATCCTTCGCTGTTAATGAATCAAGCTTGTTTTATCTTCTACGTTTTGTGATGCATCATACTGGTACTTAAATATCTTCCATAGGTTGCCGAGGGTCATGTGGCTGTTGAAATGGCCAAAAGAAAACTGGACATTTTAATTGTCGAGTATCGGAAGCAGCTGGGCATGCGCAACTTGGAGTACAAAACCATAGCTGGAACAGCCTATTTGATCGAAGTTAAGTCGATTAGTTCAATTCAGTTACCTTCAGATATGGTAGTTTCAAATGGGAAGAATATTTCTTGCAGTTTCCATTATGTTATATAATATTGCCTATTTGTGCCTACAGCTACCATTAGATAGAAGGGTGCCTTCAGATTGGATGAAAGTAAATAGCACCAAAAAAACTATCAGATACCACACTCCTGATATTTTGAAGAACTTAAACAATTTATTGCTGGCTAAGGAAGAGCTAGCAGTTATCTGCAGGACAACATGGCATACATTCCTTATGGATTTCGGAAAATATTATGCGCAGTTTCAAGCAACTGTTGAATCTCTTGCAACTCTGGACTGTTTATACTCTCTTGCCACTCTTGCAAGACAAAATGTAATAGCCTATCTTTAACCAATGTCCATCCTTTTACATGCACCTTTTTCCTATTTGACATCAATCATCATCTGTTCTCCATTTTTGCAGAATTATGTAAAACCTAATTTTGTTCCTGAGGACGAGGCAAGTCAGATTCACATAAAAAATGGCCGTCATCCGGTTAGTTTTAGATCACTCTCCACTCTATTGCTAACTTTCATCAAGCGTTTATGTGCATTGATGTATCCTTCAGTTCCCCTGTTTGGCCTCCTAGGAGGATTGTAACAAAACTTCTCTCTTTCCAATGAAATGAAACTGAAGGCTTTGTGTTTTGTCAAATAAATAAATAAATCAAGTGTTCGAAGTTTGGTCATATCAGTACTTTCCTTCAGTTTTGCACTTAACACTTCGTAGCTTTGGACCTTTGACGGTGGTGGTATGGTATGGTATGCTGTTGGATTTTAGGTTCTAGAGTCCCTGCTTGGAGACAATTTTGTTCCAAATGATACAGACCTTCAAGCAGATGGGGAGTACTGCCAGATTGTTACAGGACCAAATATGGGAGGCAAAAGTTGCTATATTCGCCAAGTTGCACTAATTACCATTATGGCCCAGGTATAGGTTTTATCCCATACTCTTAGGCTATCCTTGTTCCTTGGAAACACATTGTGGATGTATGTGAAACTTTCTGCTAGTCGTTTGACCGCTGTTGACAAGAACATTGGCGAAGCATTATGTACTTTTACAAGCAGCTAATGGCTTATAGTCATCAAATATTACCTTGATTGAAACTTTCTTTCTGAGGTGATTTCTAAAACTTGTTGCTTTGATTTCATTAGGTTGGTTCCTTTGTACCAGCTTCATCAGCAAGATTGCATGTTGTTGATGGAGTTTATACTCGGATGGGTGCATCTGACAGTATTCAACAAGGAACAAGTACCTTCTATGAAGAGTTGAATGAAGCTTCCAACATATTGCATAACTGCTCATCTCGATCCCTAGTTATCATTGATGAGCTTGGTCGTGGAACAAGCACGCATGATGGTGTTGCTATAGCTTACGCTACGTTACACTATCTCCTCAAAGAGAAGAAATGCATTGTCATTTTTGTCACTCATTATCCAAAAATTCTTGATATCCAGAGAGAATTTGAAGGTTCTGTCGGGGCGTACCATGTTTCATATCTATCAACAAGGAAGCTGTTGGAAATCACTGATGAAAAGATGGACATTGACACAGAAACAGAGGATCTTGGAGAAATTACTTTCTTGTATAAACTTGTTGCTGGAGCTTCAGACAGAAGCTTTGGTCTTAATGTCGCACTGCTTGCACAGGTTAGTTACATGCAAGTTTTATGTCCTGTTTCTTTTTTGAGTTCTGGCTCACGCTTCTTTTGGTGTCCAAGTGAGTCGTTTTCCTGTTTTCCAAATCACTATGTTTTCCAAAAACCAGTGTAGGCATGGTTAGGATGGATAGCAGCATGCAGGGAGGATAATAGGATATCAACATGTGTCAGGTTCAATATGGTTACTATCAGGAGGTGAAGTAGGAAAGGCTGATCCTTGTTTGTAACTGAGTCCATAAGTTAGTAATATAGGGACATAGGTTAAGAGTGTTGGAGTAGCAGGCAATTCTTGCTATATAATTATTTATAAGAAAGCAAGAAAATAACTCAGTTTATGTTCTCGGTCCTCGCTACCTTTTCTGTAGCTGAATAATGGCTTCTACATGGAGGAGATGCTCGCATGCCTAGTTCATCTTTAGAATCTTTGTAGCAGTTTACATGTTACTGTCTCAATTGTGCCAACAATGAATAGGTTCGCATCATCATATGTCATAGTGGTTTTACTATTTTAGTACTACTAGAAGGGATAACTCACTAATTTCAGTATGTGCTGGTTAATCTTTAAAATATACAGTTAGCTTCTTCATGCCGACTTTACACTGTCTGAACAGTTAGTCTAGTGTGTACTTAAACATATTTAAATGAAAAACTAAACCTTGTTACTCGCCTTACCTCTTGGTTCCTGGGTGTTGATCGTGCTTGCAGCTCCCATTAAGATGTATCAAACGGGCGTCGGTCATGGCAGCCAAACTGCAAGAAGAGTTGAACGAGCGCGAGAAAAATAAGCTACCAAGGCTAATGAACAAGTCAGCCGGAGATGTACCATGTGAAAGCTCTCGAGAAGCTGGTCTTGTTTGCACACAGCCTTACCAAGGGTTGATGGAAGCCTGTCGCAGGGTACTATGTGACATGTCATCCGCTCAAAGCAGTAACTGCATGACAGATGTGCTCTCTTGTTTAAAGAACGTGAAGGAGGTTGCCTTGAAGATAATTAATGGCTAGCGTTCCTCACATACTGAGTATTTAGCATCTGACTTAAAGCAGAGATGATATTTGCCGTAGAGCCGAACTGTTCATGCACTCTGTCAAGTGAAGCATTCTAAGCAGGGTGGAAACCAGTGGTGGAACCTGACGATGCTTCAGAAAGAGGCGCGGATCAAGGCTTTCCGCTGGGAAAAGATGTGTACAAAGTTAGCTTGGTGTAGCGGGCGCGTGGAGTTAGCCTCTTTTGTTTGGTTCAGATTTTGCTGTAATTTGCACTCATGAGTATAATTTTTTTAGATGTGTTTATTCCTTTTACTTAAAGTGGAATTATCAGGCATTGACCCTGTCCCGCTCTATCCATTTGTGTTGCATATAGCTGTTTTTTTTTCGTTGTGAAGAACATGTAGCTTTCTTTTGATAGCGCCCCTTGGTCAGCATTTATCATTCGTGCCGGTCATCAATATTGTATGTCGTTTTGAAAGATCAATATTGTGTATTTTGAGAACCAGCCTGAGGTTGAATGGTTAGGAGGGTGGTTGTACCCCCAGCCCACCAGAGTTTAAACCCCAGGTTTGACATCTGTGTGTCTCATAAAGGCGGAATATTCTTTCAGTGGGAGGCGACGTTCCTGTAGAGAGCGAGACGGCTCTGGTGACTTCGTCAATTTCAAGATCCAATTCGCCAACTCAGTCTTCTGGAGGTGCTTATAGAGGTAGGATGTGCATATGTGCGTTCATAGGGATGAATGTATACGTGTATGTGATCGTCTGTGTTTATACTGTGTTTCTAAAAAAAAAAAATATTGTGCATTTTCTAGTGATGTACGAAATGTATTGTGCGCTGCTTGATTCCTCAATCTGCGCAAGCTATAGGCCCTGGCCTATCACCTACACCATATCTCCTAGAGATTATGCACGGGGTCTTCCACGAGTCTCTTTTTCGAAAGGTTCTTCCTCGAGTTCTGATTTAGCCTCACCTTCGGCGAACAAGATAAATGTGACTAAGGAAAAGATGAGTGTGACTGCAGAGGGATTTAAGAAACTATGAGAGCACATTTGGTAGTGTGCACAACCCACCCTGGACAGGCCCGTGAGCAATGAGAACGGGGTTTGGTAGTCTGCACAATCCACCCCAAACAGGTCCGTGGGCAACGAGAACAGCCTCTTTGGATGCCCACATGCGTGGTTGGGATGTGCTGGCGCAAAATTTAAAGCAGCCTGCAGCAAGGCTCAGTGACAAAGCTTGTTGTGCGCTGAGCTGATGCAAAAAAAAAAAAAATTGCTCCCCGCATGACCGCGGTTATGAGCTTTTGCCACCCTTCCTTAGCACAACCAACCAAACAAAGTGGGAAAAAAGTAGCCCAAACCATGCAGCCACCACTAATGCAGACAACCAAACATGTTGCATAACTTGGCCTAAAGTCTATTTTTGCCTAGCTTGCTCACATTGGCATAAATATAAATAAATAAAAACACACAAAATAGACACAAACAAAAAAAAAACGATCAACTGCTCTAAAGTAGTACAAAACTAATATGATGGTGATGCAAATGAGCAAGTTGCGGGAGGGATGAATCGGGACAGAAATCTCCCAGAGAGAAACAACGTATCTATCTATTATATACTAAAAGCAAAATGCGGGGGTTTTAATAGAGACACTAGGTTAATCCACACCATCTTAATTATTTAGATGGTTAGATTTATAATTAATGATCCAGATTTAAAGATGCAAAAAGTTACGTTTAACATTAGTTGTGTACAAATATCACGTCTACCCGTTATTATTTGTATGGATAATATGTTTAGCTAATATAAAAGAAGGAAAGCACACGTCAAAAAAAAAAGAATGAAAGCACCTTCAACTAACCTAGCTAGTTTCTGTCTTTCTTAGACGAGGACTCTAATTAGCTCTTCAATCCTTTTGTTTTGGGCAGGCTGGTGTAGCAGAAAAACTGCATGTATATATCACATGTTTCAGATTCAGTCAATGAGCAGCCATGTCCTTCCAATTCCTTGCACTCTTTTGCATGGGCGTTATATTTGAGAAAGTTGGAATAAAATATGGATGTACAATAACATGGACATAATATGCAGGGTTGAATTTCCACTATATATGGTTGGTGGTCTCCGAGCTTAAAATAACTTCAATTTTAGCACAATAGTATTTCAAAATGAGAAAATATCTAATTACTGGAAACGAGTTTCTACGACGTACCTACGTTTGACGGTGTCCGAGTTTAAATAAGTTGCATTGTTGCTTCGTTGATGATTTAAGATTTCAGCATCTTTTGTCATCTATTGTAGCCAACATGGAGTATTTTCTAATCTCACCATTCTTCTATTTTTTTTTTCATAAGTGTTTGGTCAGATTTTACAAAGTTTAAATCTAAAATACATGTTAACTTATAATTTATCATCTTTGTTGTGTGCTTATTTAATTTGAATCATGTAAAAGAATCTAAATAAGACACATGTAGTGAGTTTGTTAACATTGAACTCCAGTGAGTCTTTAGTGGACACTGACTGAGTGTGCATGTCTGGTAGGCATATATATGTGTTTGCTTTTAGAATGTATACTTAGGTGTTTTTAGAAACTTTGTACTTTTCACTAATTTATTCTATATTTTAGTGTTTCATGAGCTACAGATAAGATTTGAATTAGATGTGGATTCCAAACTAAATAACATTTTTCTATCGCAAAATGTCAATATTTATAAAATATAAATTTAGTCCTTTGAGGAGATTAAGGATGATGCCCTAGCATTTGCAAGGGCCACCATGCTAGTTCCCTAAAAAAAGTTTATTTTCCATATTTTAACGTGATATTGACTTGGCCTTGTACCTCCCAACAACCAAGTTATGGAAATCAGTGCCTATGTGGATAAGAAATTGTAAGATGCTTGACATGGTGTATGGTTTTTGTATACAGGAAGAGTTTAGGTGCCAAAATTGTTAACGAATCTCATATGAGGTAAATCTAATGAAGAAAGAAAATTAAATCCTATCATACACAGCATGGGTTTATGGTACATATGGTTTGATAGAAAAGGAAACGTTAACAAAAAGAAACGGGCGCAAAAGCGCGCAAAGTCCTTCTGGTACAACGACTAATTGGGACACGCATATACGGCATGCAAGAGCACACTATTGAATTGGACCGGAACACGAGATCGAAACTGGAGCTCGATCAAACCCTCTTCATGACTGGTCGATTTGGATTCAAGGCAAGCTCAGCCTGCAGGCATGCAGGATCTGAGCCACCGGAGTGATGAAGCACAACTTCCTTGAGGCTTGAGAGAAATGGTAGTCCACAAAGCAACCCACTTCTGATGTATGATGCATCACAAACCTTGAGCACCTCAAGCTTCGGGGTTGCACCTTGTTCAAACTCCACCGACCTCAGCCATAGGTAGAAATTTAGCTCCAGGAACACTAGTCTCAAGAATGTCGCCGGTGGGAAAGTGAGTTGACAAGGGTCTGGGTATTCACCTTCCTCACTAGCGGACTGATTTTCTCCTTCCTCACTAGCGGACTGATTTTCTCCCTGCTGGAACGACTTCTCCAACAGATGCAGGAATGCCAGATTTGGCAGATCCCCTAGGACTTTTATGGCGCCACTGTCCTTTGATATCCTGCAGTTCCGTAGCTTTAGTTTCACCAAATTGTTGAGCCCCTCGATCCATTCTGGAAATTTTACCAGGTTGCCGTACAACTTCAGCCTCTGCAGGTTTTCTGGAAATATGAACTTTCCATCTAAGCAGCCAGATAAACCTGGCTCCCCCTCTGACCGGATTGACAATGACTCGAGGCGGCTCAAAGCAACAATCGCTGAACACAAATCTTGTCCGTTTTCCTTATTGATGCCGGTCACTCCCAACTTGCGGAGCTGGATGAGCCCTTTTATTTCATTTAGAACAGCTTTCCCATGTCGCCCGATGTTCACAACACCAAGCGTTTGCAGGGCTTTCAGCTTCCTCATCCCTCTTGGCACTAGAACACCATACTTGTCCAGGCGCAGTGCGATAAGTGGGAGTAGAGTGCAGAAAAAGTTGGTGCAAACATCACGGCGGCTCAAGTCGACCTCATCAGAATTCTCAGACTCGGATGTACACCATAGTATACAAGACAACGTCATCATGAAAAACAGAAGGCATGGCCGGTTCTGCAGTACCCTTGGAAACTCATCTACATAATCTTCATATGAGACATTCTCATCAATCGCCGTATTACCAGAACGAATATACCTTAGCTTCTGAAGATTGATGATACTCCTCGGCAGCTTGATTATGTTTGTACCTCTGACATCTAGTGTAAGCAGTTCTCTCAATTTACCCAATGAATCTGGCAGGTGATAAAACTCAACACATCCTCTTAGAGAAAGGTATCTCATGTGAAGAAACTTCCCTATGTGTTTGAGGTGACGATTACCTAGACCTGACGTGTCTTCCAAGTCCAGGACTCGCAGCAGCCTCATCTTGTCAGAAATAAAAAATGACTTAAACTTACCAAAAACTGTTACTGATCGAACATGGGACATGTCCACAATGCTCTCGAAATCACTCCGGTTTCCTTTCCAATTGCCGTTTATAGCAAGGTGGCGCATCGTGGCTCTGTTGTTTGGGCTGCAACCTTCCTCCAGTGTAAAAACAAGATTTTCTTCGGTCGATTTTGAGATGCCGATTTCACGTATGAGATCATGAACTTGGCAGGAATCAATCCCTTTTGTACTATGGAATGATCCATGAGATGGAAGGATTATGCTCCTGCTTATAAGTTCCATGAAATAACAATCTGATATTTCCTCCACAGACTTGCCTCGAACCTCCCTCGGGTAACCCTCCGCGGTCCACCGCCGCACCAAGCGTCCCCGCCCCACCGTGTAGTCCTCAGGAAATATTGGCATATACAGGAAGCAAGACTTGAGGTGATATGGTAAACCATCATAGCTTCTCATAAGGACAGTGTTTATGGTCCCAAGCACTGGATTCATCTCCAATTCAGCACTGATATGCTCATTCAGTTTCCTCCATTCCAAAGCTGTTTTTGGTTGGTTTGCCAAGAAACCGCCTATGGTGACTATTGCAAGGGGGAGTCGGTTGCACTTCCTCAGGATTAGTTCTGCTTGTTCAACCAGCTCCGGGTACTGCTTATCCAAATCAGTAGTCTCCTTAAATACCTGAAATTTAAGCGATCGAGTTCTTTAGGATCTTGAAAACTAAATCAGGTCTGGGATAATATTTCGATATTGGAGTGAATGTGCCACAATTTTTTTATTCACCTAGAATTTTCAATCACTTTTTTTGTACCGAGAAGTGTGGTTATGTGGAGCACTTACCAGGAGAGTTGTGGTTCTATGAAATTTACCTAAACAAAGTATAAAGCAGTACATTGCACTCTTACTATGTACCAGGATCTAGTACAACTGAACAATAATGGCCAAAAAGGGAGAATGGAAGTGATGTTCTAAACTTAAGGCCTAAGCCCGACTTTAAATTAATAAAGCCTCACATGGCATATCAAGGTACAAATGGTTGTTTTGGTTCACCAGTTAAATGATGGAAACAAATCCTAGGGCAACATGTACAAAATGAAGCATGACGGTAGTTTCTCATCAATACCTTCTTAGCAAAGAGGTCACGTGCATCCTTGTATTCTAGACCTTTGAGCTTGTATATATTTTCATTTTTCTCTGAACAACGTTTAGCAATAGCCTCTTCCCTTGTGGTGACTATGATCCGGCTTGTATTCTCCATTTCACGCAAAACTGGTATTATCATTTCCCATTCTGCAGTAGATAATACATCATCAAGAACAATCAAACACCTCTTCCTTTTTACAATCCTTGCCAATTCCTTGATCAACCCTGCAAGTGGCATCAAAAGCAATGCATTCTTTGTACTGCCCATCAGACCCACGGCTTCCTTCTTTTCAGAAGTTTCCAGTTGTGTAACTAAGCTTCGAAGGAGCTCCACCAGACAGAAAGGGCGCATGACTGTTACACATGCATGCTTCTCAAACATGTAACTGAGCTTGTTGTGGTAGATATCTTTGACTAGAGTGGTTTTTCCCAGACCACCCATTCCCCACATCGAGATCACCTGGAATTGAGCAGTTTCTTCACTTGCAACTAATTTGATTATCTCATATTTTTCTTTCTCTCGCCCAACAGCATAAAATTCATCCAGAGCACTCGCCATCGTCCTGATGCGAGTGAGGCTCTTCTTGGCTACCTCCTTACCATCAGCACTGTTGGACACTGTACCCTTCTGATCATTTCTGGTAGTAGATCTGTTTGAGCTTGACTCTGTCTCATCCTGAGAAATCTGTGCACAAGCAATAAATGTGTTCCATGTTGAGAACCCTAGACAAGAATGAATGTACAATAATGCTAAATAAGGAAGGTATAAAAATCACTAAAATAATTCAAAATACCGTTTTCACCCCCAAACTGAAGTGTTTCAATCCCATTTGCAGAAGAAACTAAATCTAAAATGCGGAAGCATTGAATAAAACATGTGCAGGTGTACGCAAACAATACAGTGGTACTTACTATTCGGTTCCAGTATTAAATGTGAGAAGTAATGCACAATCACTGCTACACTTTGGCCATAATATCACTGGTAACTAAAAGAACCAAACTGTTGTGAAATGTATATGTGGATTGTCTAGCTCTTTCCATCGGTTCGGACTTTTGATTCAAGTGGCTAGTGCATGAAGTTTAACATGATATCAGAGCCCCAGGTCTCGACTTCAAATCCTGGCTTTCACATGGTTTTCGCAATTAAGCCTAAAAATTGCTGTTGCCCCCCTCTTACATGGTTTTCGCAATTAAGCCTAAAAATTGCTGTTGCCCCCCTCTTACATGGTTTTCGCAATTAAGCCTAAAAATTGCTGTTGCCCCCCTCTTTAGCCACCGCCGATGCCCTGTTTCGGTGTGCTCTTCTTCTTTCACGTGTTGACTTTCTCTTCTCCCATCACACGCGAGTGGGGGTGTTGTGAAATGTATATGTGGATTGTCTAGCCCTTTCCATTAGTTCGGACTTTTGGTTCAAGTGGCTAGTGCATGAAGCTTAACACAAACAATATTTCTTGACTAGCAATGGATAATATGGAGTGATGATCTACTCCCTCCGTCCACAAATAAGTGTACAGAGTAGATATGACTCTTAATGCTACTCTCTCGTGTAGTTTTTGTCAATTGGACATGTTAATTAAAAGAGTAATGAAATCCTTAGCTCTACAAAAATTAGCTAGCTGACAAGTATAACTTTTACTATTACCTTTTCGTGGAAAGCATAAATATTCTGATCGGCAGACAATTGCCTGAGCTCTGATACTATGCTTTCTTGTCCGACGCATAAGCTTGCAATTTCAACTTGCGCTGTGGACACTATGATTCTGCTTCCCATCTTGTTGTTTGGGAAGCATTTCTTAACCCGATCCCACTGCTCAATGGTAGATAGGTCATTAAGCACAATCATGTACCTTCTCTTGTTGACATATTCATTGAACACCTCAATTAACTCTTGTGATGTCTTGTCCATTTCCAACAGAACATTAACCCCTATGTCTGCGTGAAACTGCTCCACTAAACTCTGAACAAAGTCTTTTGGATTAAAAGGATTCATCAGCCTGACCCAAGCTCGGCATGAAAACTTGCCTTTGATATCAAGACTCTCATAGACTCTCCTGATGATGGATGTCTGACCAAGATCAACAGTTGTTCCCCAGACAGAGATCACCCTAAGGTCATTCTCCTTCTCATTGATCAGTTGGACAAGATCCACTTTTGATTTGTCCACCTTTGCGGCGCGCCTTGCTTCATCAATGCCGAACAGTGCAGCAGAAGTAATGCTAGACTGATCAGCAGCCATGCTGGCCTTCGAGCCAGAACCCTTGATGAGGTTGTAGCGCATGTTCCTCTGGCTAACATCCTCAACATTGGCTCTAAGCTCCTTCATCTGCTTGGCCACACGGCGTTGATCTAGAAGCGTGCGACGGATACGCCACCAGGACTTCTTCTCCAAACGGATGGCAAATTCCTGGAGGGTGTCCTCGACATCGTACGCCACATCACGAACTTGCTTCACCCATACCTTCACCACCCTGCTGTTGTCATCTCTTTCGTCGTGGGCAGACATTAGGAAAGCTTGCATCATTTCTAGCTCGTTGGTGATGAAGACCTGGTCACGCCGGACTCCAAGTTGCAAAGCCACCTCTTCCGCCACGGCGGATTTGGCGTAGCTCAGTGCTCCATTCAGCACGGACTTGCCAATGCTCAGCGCAGTCACCTCCATCAGCTACTGGTTGGTTTGTGTGGATCGGTTGTGATGGATGGATGCAGTAGTGCTAATGCTGGGGAAGTAGATACATAAGCCAAAGATGGTGAACCCTTCTAGATCAAGACTCCTGGCTAGCTGCGCTATGCTCAATGGAAGGCCTATACTAATAATTAAAGTTCAGTAATATTAGAGGGGAGGCATGTGCTATGTAACGTGGCCCGAGGCTGAACTCCAGTTGCATTTCAAAACTAGACATGGGATGGGAGAACGTGTAGGCTGCTGGCTAGAACGTGAAGAGCCTCGATCGTAAGCCCCTCGTAAGACGTATAAACATAAGAAAATAAAGCCTGTACTCCCATTTTTACATGCTCTCTGCAGAGGGGGTCTGGCACTTAAACATTCAAATCTATACTGTCCAACTAATTCTTCAATAAAACTGCAGACCATTGAGTGCATCTACCAACATTGCATAGGATCCCTTTCTTTTTTTACAAACATATTGTTCCATTTGACAGCGTCAGCGTATCAATTAACACATCCAGGTTTAATCAGGCCACCATGAACCCCAAAGGCAACTGCTAACACTTTATATACGCGCAAATGAGAACATGCCGGGTGCCTCAACAACATTTTTGTTAGGATGAAATGAAAAATTAGCCTATTCATTCACCATCTAAAAACCCCACCTTCACCACTAAATACCCACATTATCCATGTTAAGCCATCACACATCTTCTCGGTCTTCAACTTCAAAATGGAAGAAACCAAGTCCTGGATTAGCACTCCCCCAATATTGAGTTATAGGCATAGGAGTATACCACATGCGTGTTAAACGTAGGGTTTGGTGGAACAATGCTTGATGCCCTAAATGTAGGGCTCTGCTGTCATATATATATACTAGTAGAAAACAGGGCTTTTGTACCAGTTCGGGAGGGCCTTTAGTTCCGGTTGGCCTTCCGGAACTGTCAATGCGGGACTAGAGGCCCCCCTTTACTCCCGGTTGCAATACGAACCAGGACTAAAGGTTCTCCACGTGGGGGCATCGAAAAGCACGGGCTGGGGCACCTTTAGTCCCGATTTGTGATGGGCACCACGCGTAATGCCCTGCTTATGGCCGTTTCTCTGCCACGGCAGAGAAAAGGGCCTGTTTCTCTACCGCGGTAGAGGTTTAGGGTTTTGCCGCGGCAGAGAAAAGGGTTGTTTCTCTGCCGCGACAGAGGTTTAGGGTTTTCGTAGGGTGTTTCCATTTAACTATAACTAGAGCATACATATATAGAGTTGGTAGCTACTACGAGCATACATATTTTTTGATAAAGAGAATATATTAATATCAGAAGATACCAATTACACCTAGCCTCTGCAACAACGCAATGTCCTAATAACATTACGGATGCACACATCTAAAAAAGAGAAAAAGGAAACTAAGAAATAAAAGCCCCGCTAAAGTATCCCAGCCCTAGCAACAGTAACATCCACCACCAAGACAACACCTAAAATTCAGACACTTCAAAAGCAACGCCTTCAAGAAGGGAACAATGCACCAGGGCCGTCGTCGCCCAATTAAAGATCTTAGGTTTTCACCCTGAAGATAGTCTCCGCTCTCAAAACAATGCCTTCAACAAGGATATTGCCAGGCACAACCAGTTAAGGTCAGACCTTAGGTTTTCACCCTGAAAGTTAAGACTCCGAACTTCGCATGTGCTGCCCCCCCCACTTTCATACAACAGTTGCGAAGTCCGGAACACTAAGCAAGGCCCTCAACAGCTCAAAGACTTGAACCTCCATTATCTAGTCCTCCAAATCCGGCCTTCATGATATTCTCTTCTTCTGACTTCACCATGGATCAACTGTCACTCGGTGTCGACACATAAAAGAGCTTCGCGCAGTAACCTCCAAACCAAACGGTCGGAATAATAGCATGGACGCTCACGACCGAATATCACCGATCCAACAAACTCCAGACAATAAAATCACTGTTACATTCGCCGCCGGCGCCTTCCGAAACTCAACACTCCAGCCAGATCATGAAAGGCAGGCCAGATCACGAGCATACATACATATACATATACATATACATATACATATACATATACATATACATATACATATACATATACATATACATATACATATACATATACATATATATATATATATAGGACATATTTATACTACACCCGGGTGTAGTTACACCCACGCGTGTTTCTCATAGTCTATAGAGTATCTATCATACCGGAGAGTATGTACATGTAGTATGAAGTATATAAGACTATTTTGGTAGTATATATAATACTTTTTAGGCAGTATGTACAGTTTTTTACGTAGACTTATTTTTTACGTATACATATGCATGCATTTCAGATATATAGTGTAAACTACATGCTCACTTGTATTTTTTTCACTTATATATATTTATATATATATATATATATATATATATATATATATATATATATATATATATATATATATATATATATATCAGCACTATTCTGCAACCAGTTGCAGAATAATATTCTAAGCATCGAGTTAAACTTTCCTGAACACAAGGTTGAACTTCCTGGATAACAGGGATTGGAGCTGATTCTACATAGAATTTCTCAACCGTTTGTCATAATTGTGCAAACGATATACCGTTGGATAGATAATGAAAAACCGCAACTTTTTCATGTTTACACTTTTCGCAGATTCTTCACGGTTTAAATTTAATTTTGAAAATACGAAACGGTTCTATGTGGCCACAAAACGAACTTTTAGTCCAATTTTCGAACCCCTTATCCAAATGGAGCAAATGATATACCGTTGGATAGATATTGAAATTTCGCATCTTTTTCAAGTTTTTAGTTTTTTCCAATTACAAATAATGTTTGAACAATTTAGAAAATACCGAAATCCGGACGTATTAAAAAAACAGGCAATGGTAATTTCGATTAAAAACTTCAACCGTTTGTCAGAATTGTGCAAACGATATACCGTTGGAGAGGTAATGAAAAACCACAACGTTTTATGTTTACACTTTTTGCAGATTTTACATGTTTAAAATTTAATTTTGAATATACGAAACGTTCCTATATGGCGAAAAAATGAACGTTTACTCCGATTTTCTAACCCTTTCTCCAAATGGTGCATATGATACACAGCTGGATAGATATTGAAATTTCGCATCTTTTTCATGTTTTGAGTTTTTTCAAATTCCGCACAGTTTTTAAACAATTTTGAAAATATCAAAATTCGAATTATTAAAAACAGACAAAATGTAATTTTAATGAATTTTTTCAACCGTTTGTCCGAATGAGACAAGTAGAATGTCATTGGAAAGCTATGGAGCATATGCAACTTTTTCATGTTTCAAGTTTTTTCAAATTCTGCACGGATTAAATTTTAAAAAACAGAGCATTGAACTGCCTGGGGACATGCGCTTGCACTTCTCGTGCTATGAGGTTGAACTGCCCGATGTTGTGTTGGAGTGACGGGGTACCAAACGATTTTCCCGCATTTTTCAATTGATAAATTCAAACAATGAGAATGATATATCATTGGAAAGGTGTCAACAAGGCGCATCTTTTTTGTATCTAACATTTGTTCCGAATCCGTACGGTTTAAAACT
Source organism: Lolium rigidum (assembly GCF_022539505.1). Classification (NCBI taxonomy): domain Eukaryota; kingdom Viridiplantae; phylum Streptophyta; class Magnoliopsida; order Poales; family Poaceae; genus Lolium; species Lolium rigidum. The sequence continues at coordinate 236,877,771 of NC_061514.1, forward strand.
AATTTTAGAAGTTTTAAATCATGTTTTTGGTGTTCTTTGCGATATGATAACTTGAATTTGATGGGTTAAATACCTTGATTTGCTGTGAAATGTAATAGGTAATTAAATTAGACTCATACTCTATGTTATAAAGCTTTTGGTGCCAATGATTGATGTGTTCGGTGATCAAAATGATGAGATTTGCACAAAAGATTTCCGCCCCGCAAAAAACCGAGTATTGAACTGCTCGGTGACATGCGCTTGCACTTCTCGTGCTATGAGGTTGAACTGTCAGACACTGTGTTGGAGTGACGGGGCACCAAATGATTTCCCTACAATTATCAATTGATAAATTCAAAGAATGAGAATGATATATCATTGGAAAGGTGTCAACAAGGCGCATCTTTTTTGTATCTAACATTTGTCCCAAATCCGTGCGATTTAAAACTAATTTTAGAAGTTTTAAAATCATGCTTTCGGTGTTCTTTGCGATATGATGACTTGAATTTGATGGGTTAAATCCTTTGATTTGTTGTGAAATGAAATAGGTAATTAAATTAGACTCATACTCTACCATATAATGCTTAGGTGCCAACGATTGAGGTGCTCGGTGATCAAAATGATGAGATTTGCACAATAGATTTCCGCCCGCAAAAAATTGAGTATTGAACTGCCCGATGACACGCGCTTGCACTTCTCGTGCTACGAGGTTGAACTGCCCCGACGTTGTTTTTTGAGTGACGGGGCACCAAAGGATTTCCCCGCAATTCTCAAATGATAATTTCAAAAAATGAGAATGATATATCATTGGAAATGTGTCAACAAGGCGCATCTTTTTTGTATGTAACATTTGCCCCAAATGCGTACGAATTAAAACTAATTTTAGAAGTTTTAAAATCATGTTTTTGGTGTTCTTTGCGATATGATGACTTTAATTTGATGGGTTAAATCCCTTGATTTGGTGTGAAATGTAATAAGTAATTAAATTAGACTCATACTCTATGTTATAAAGCTTTTGGTGCCAACGATTGATGTGTTCGGTGATCAAAATGATGAGATTTGCACAATAGATTTCCGCCCCGCAAAAAACCGAGTATTGAACAGCCCGGTGACATGCGCTTGCACTTCTCGTGCTATGAGGTTGAACTGTCAGACGCTGTGTTGGAGTGACGGGGCACCAAATGATTTCCCTACAATTCTCAGTTTATAAATTCAAACAATGAGAATGATATATCATTGGAAAGGTGTCAACAAGGCACAAATCTTTTGTATCTAACATTTGTCCCAAATCCGTGCGGTTTAAAACTAATTTTAGAAGTTTTAAAATCATGTTTTCGGTGTTCTTTGCGATATGATGACTTGAATTTGATGGGTTAAATCCTTTGATTTGCTGTGAAATGCAATAGGTAATTAAATTAGACTCATACTCTACCATATAAAGCTTTGGTGCCAACGATTGAGGTGCTCGGTGATCAAACCGATGAGATTTGCACAATAGATTTCCGCCCGCAAAAAAAAACAGAGTATTGAACTGCCCGGTGACACGCGCTTGCACTTCTCGTGCTATGAGGTTGAACTGCCCCGACGCAGTTTTTGGAGTGACGGGGCACCAAAGGATTTTCCCGCAATTCTCAAATGATAATTTCGAAAAATGAGAATGATATATCATTGGAAAGGTGTCAACAAGGCGCATCTTTTTTGTATGTAACATTTGCCCCAAATCCATACGGTTTAAAACTAATTTTAGAAGTTTTAAAATCATGTTTTGGTGTTCTTTGCGATATGATGACTTGAACTTGTTGGGTTAAATCCCTTGATTTTGTGTGAAATGCAATAAGTAATTAAATTAGACTCATACTCTATGTTATAAAGCTTTTGGTGCCAACGATTGATGTGTTCGGTGATCAAAATGATGAGATTTGCACAGTAGGTTTCCGGCCCGCAATAAAACCGAGTATTGTACTGCCCGGTGACATGCGCTTGCACTTCTCGTGCTATGAGGTTGAACTGTCAGACGCTGTGTTGGAGTGATGGGGCACCAAATGATTTCCCTACAATTCTCAATTGATAAATTCAAACAATGAGAATGATATATCATTGGAAAGGTTTCAACAAGGCGCATCTTTTTTGTATCTAGCATTTGTCCCAAATCCGTGCGGTTTAACACTAATTTTAGAAGTTTTAAAATCATGTTTTCGGTGTTCTTTGCGATATGATGACTTGAATTTGATGAGTTAAATCCCTTGATTTGCTGTGAATTGCAATAGGTAATTAAATTTGACTACCATATAAAGCTTTGGTGCCAATGATTGAGGTGCTCGGTGATCAAAACGATGAGATTTGCACAATAGATTTCCGCTCCGCAAAAAACAGAGCATTGAACTGCCCGGTGACATGCGCTTGCACTTCTCGTGTTATGAGGTTGGACTGCCCCGACGCTGTTTTTGGAGTCACGGGCAACCAAAGGATTTTCCCGCAATTCTCAAATGATAATTTCAAATAATGAGAATGATATATCATTGGAAAGGTGTCAACAAGGCTCATCTTTTTTGTATCTAACATTTGCCCCAAATTCGTACGGTTTAAAACTAATTTTCGAAGTTTTAAAATCATGTTTTCGGTGTTCTTTTGCGATATGATAACTTGAATTTGATGGGTTAAATCCCTTGATTTGTTGTGAAATGCAATAGGTAATTAAATTAGACTCATACTCTACGATATAAAGCTGTTGGTTCCAACGATTGAGGTGGTCGGTGATCAAAATGATGAGATTTGCACAATAGATTTCCACCCCGCAAAAAAAAAACAGAGTATTGAACTGCCCGATGACATGCGCTTGCACTTCTCATGCTATGAGGTTGAACTGCTCGACGCTATTTTGGAGTGACGGGGCACCAAATGATTTCCCCGCAATTCTTAATTGATAAATTCAAACAACGAGAATGATATATCATTGGAAAGGTGTCAACAAGGCGCATCTTATTTGTATCTAACATTTATGCCAAATCCGTACTGTTTAAAATTAATTTTAGAAGTTTTAAAATCATGTTTTTGGTGCTCTTTGCTTGCACATCTCGTGCAATGAGTTTGAACTTCCCGACGCGATTTTTTGAAATGTTGAACTGCCTATCTGCAAGGTTGACCTGTGCGTCTGCCAATGTTGAACTGCCTACCCTTTTAAGGTTAAACTGACTGCCCTGTGAAGGTTGAACTGCCTGCCCGATCAATCCATTAAGGATAGCAATGGGATAATTTTAAAAAAATGAATTATTGTCCGCCCGTTTTAAAGCGATGGGCACCAAATGATTTTCCTGCAACTCCCAGAAAGCTATGTATTACCCTATGTCATTTTTGTGTATTTTTCGAGACCATACATGTGCACTTTAGAGAAGGGAAGGTTGCACTGTCTGGAAAAGGAGATTGAGCTTCCAGACTCCCTGACAAAAAGATTGAACTGCCCAACAAAAAATGCTTGTACCGCCAGGACTACAATGTTTGAACTGCCCGGACTACAATGATTAGGGTTAGTTTTACAGTGCCGAGTCCTCAAAAAAAATCCACATCATCTTTTCCTTCATTAAATTGATCGGTTCTTTTTAGTCTTCTTTTCTGTATTTCCCATAAAGTTATGTATTATGCTATGTCATTTTTATGTATTTTCGGAGACAATACATGTGCACTTCAGAGGAGGGAAGGTTGCACTGCTTGAAAAAGGAGATTGAGCTACCCGAATTCCTAACAAAAATATTGAACTGCCCAATCAAAAATGCTTGCACTACGGCCTCCTTTTTTCAAAGCTTCTCTACGATGATAAATACACATGCGAGTGTATTGCCTAAAAGTAATACAAACAAACGATTGTACTTATCTCCGTTTCTTATGTTCCTACACTTTCTCCTTACAGCGATGTGTATCGCTTATTATTTCCGCCCGTGTACTTCTCTGGATTTGCCATGAGAACATCTCTATATTTGCTAAATGTACTTCTTTCACACAATTATTCATTCTACACCAAATTAACAACATTATCTAAATGGTGTACTTCTGTCACACAATTCTAAAGCAGATCATGTGGTGACCCTGCATACCACTGCATGTTGTAGTATGCTAGTCGTTGATATAACATTCACGAAGTACCAATCCGCAAATATTACATCCCTCAGAGTAGTACAACAAAACATAGCAGGTCCATAACTCATTCATTTATTATTACAAACCATACATACATATCATCTCGGAGTTCCTCTTGGATCCTAAGAGGAATACTCCTGGGTTCGAGGTGAACCCAACTTAACTTACAATATAGTAGTCTTAGCAGGTCATACATCATATTCTACTCGAGCAGCTAAGTACTACGTGTTCACACTGCTCGGTTACTACTACTAGTAGGGTACTCTATGCTTGTTCTCCCTCGGAACCGTTCCCGGCTCCGTAGACTATAAGATAGTCTACACCTTCTACACCTCCGGAGAGGTCTGGCTCTTCATAGCAGATGTCTTCTGCTCCTTCTTGGTTGTCAATGTCCTCTTCAAGACGATTCAGGCAATCTAAGTAGGGGATTTAAGAGTGGTATGAGTACTAGCGTACTCAACAAGTTCATTATAGTAAAGAGGTGTTTAATGCACTAGCTACGATATCAGACCAGAAAGTCTAATACCAATGCAGGTTTTGATAATCATTTCTTCAAGAGGTTGCTTTTATTTAGAAGAACCATGTCCGTCAGCCTTCACCGGTTTACTAGAACTTCATGGAGTTCCTTTCCGGCAGCGTTCGTAGTTCCAAACCCGGAACAGGGAGTGACATGTCACGATTCATTACACTCTGCAGAGGTGTGTTGCTTTACCCATAAGAGATCTTAACCATGGTGCCAACCGGGCAGTTTTCCCGTCCACACTTCCTTTGGTGTGAGGCCCGGTATAAGGTCTTAGCCAATCATATTCCTCCGCTACCTCGCACACCCACCCTTTGTTGCAAACTCCGACCCTGGGTCCTCGCCGGTGTTCTTATACCAATTAAGGATGGCCCCCGACCACGACAACAGTTCTGGGCTAACTACCATAAACTCCTTCGCCGGGAGATGCAACCCATCATAGACCGCATTACCGTGGGGACTTAGGGCTCCCCAACCACTCCGCTTGTTCATCGGGATACAAGTGACTACGGTCATTACCGTGGGGACTTAGGGCTCCCCAACCACTCCGCTTGTCCCTCGGGATTCAAGTGACTACGGTAAGCGCATCCGTTGATGTACAAGAGGTGGAAATACGATTGACTACTCCGTTCCACTCCAGATCTTACGGTTAACACGAGTTTTACGGCACAAGAATCACTCGACGACATTTGTTGTTTAATCCTAGATGGATATAAACCCATTGCAATGGAACCTCCACCATGTCAACACCTTCCATGGTTCCATTGCCAACCACATAGTCATATTCATAGTTATGAAAGTAGTACTTTTGATTTTCATGCAAGAGTGATAAGTATAGTACTTTGCAAGTAATTTAATAAAAATACTCAAATGACATGAGCAAGCGATGAACTTGCCTGAAGACTGCAAAGTGTTGCAGTTCGATGGTGTGGACTGACCCTTGTCCTCTGTTTCTGAAAGATAGCATCATTGTCCGATAAGGGCAATGGTTAAAGAAGCAATTATGCATGCTTTCAGCTTTTAGGGTTTTGTCCCCCCTTCCCGGTGTTTTATTATTTCATGTCAGAGGTAATTACTAAGAACATTTTTTAAGGATACTCTTTAAGAGTAAAATTCTACCTTGGAATATAGCCAAGGTGTTTTTAAGTCCAAAAGAATTTTATGGACTCAATTTATCATTAAAAATATAGGGTGTGATTTTCAATGATTAAAATATTAATTTCTTGCATTTAAATATGACTCAATTTTTAATTGTCTCAAAATGTCCATTTCATAATTTATTATGATAGATAATTTTATTTTGAGTGGTTTACACATTTTTTTTAGAGCTATATTTATTTTATAGAATTTTGTGAAAGTTTTATTTAAGTGGAAATTTATGAAATGTCCAAAATGCCCTCGAGCCCACCTGTCAGGGTGAACCCGAGTGGGTTGGGCTCAACCCCTTCGGCCTGGTCCGGCCCACTCAGTCGCCCTCACTTCTTTTCCTCTCCGCGTCGTTTCGTCGAACCCTAATTCCCCCGAGCTCTGGCGACACGCGGTCGCCGTCGCCGTCGCCGAATTATCCAGGCCGCCTCCGGCCATCGCCGGTGACGAGATGGGTCGCGGATGAACCGCCGCTCGACGGTGCACCCATCTGTCCGCGTCGATCTGGGGTTTGCTGCTGTCTCCGCTCGCCCCCAACACATCTACAACGCGGATCACACGGGTCCGCGGCGATTCACCACCCCCTGGTGTTCCTGGTGCTATAGCGCTGCTGTGAGCTCCGCATGGTGATGCGGGGCACGGTAGCCTGGCCTGGCTTGGCTTGGCTTGGCGCCGCCGTGCCCTGGCGTGTGCCGCCGTGGCCGCCATGGCCGTGCTTCCCCGATTGCTCGCCTGTAAGTGCTTCACCTCCATCTCTATCTCTCATTTGTTCCTCCTCCTTATTCTAGCTCGAGCAGCGGTTGCTCCTCCTCATGGAGTTGCCCTGTTGTGCTGCTGCGATTGCTACTGCTGGCTGCTGCTGTTGTTCTTGCTGCTGCTTTGTGCCTATGGCTGCTGCTGCTCTGAGCTTGCCATGCCCTGCCTGGTGGTCATGCTTATGCTGTTATATGCTTGTTGTGCATGATTCTGTGCAATTTCTATATGCCATGAGCTTGCTTATGCTTGTATTACTTGCTTGCAGCTACTCCTATACCTCTGTTCTTGTTACTGTTGCTGCTAGACTATCAAGTGTATTCATATTCTTTGCCCTGGCTTGATTACTGTGAGCAATATCTTGCTTATGCAAGAACCAATGCCTCTGGGTGGTTGTTCATTGAACTGTGATACATGGTGATGCTCTGTGGTGCTTGGTTATGGCTAGATAGCTCCATCTCTTGATGGTGAGCTTCTGGATACAATCATAAATCATTTATTTGATTATCTGTGATGCAATTGTTCTTGATCTGTGGTTGTTTAATTTATATGGTCTATGGTTGATGCTAGGCTTGGCTCTAGCATGCACTTGCATGCTCTGTCAAGCCCTGATGATCATCTGATCATCAGTTGCTTGGTGATTGACTGCTGTTCCATGCTTGTGTCTCACTGATGCTTCTCCTTGTGTCTGTGTGACACACTGGTCTGTGCTGGTGCATGCTTTTACTTGCTCAAGCATCTGCTGATGTTTCCAGTGATCCTTTGGATCATGTGCAAGTGTCTGTGCACTGTTTGTTTATGTATCTCATTTATCTGTGTAGCGTTGTTTAATTGAATGGATAAATGAGGTGAAATGCTTGTCAGTGATGATCCTATTGCTTGATATATTGGATCTAGAAGGATGCCAACCACTGGTTGGGAACTCTAGCTCACTTCTGAACCCTATTGGGTGATGATGTAGTGACTTGGTGTGTTGTTCTGTGGGTTTGAGGTGGCCCTGACAGCTCCTTTATGCTGTTCAAGGGTAGCTCCCCCTCTGTGGCTTTGCTGTGGCTCTCACATGCTATCTGGTTGATCGTTGATTGGATTTACAATGGCTTTTGATGTTGACAACATGAATAGACACTATATTGTCTATCTGCCTGATGGTGTAGCTAGCTATTTGTGCTAGGTGATTTTGGGTTGACTGGATAGGATCCATCCTTGCTGGATTTCCTTGGTTGTGTCACTGTGTTCACACAATCAGTGTTCCCTTGGATAATTTCTTGCTAGCCTCTCCCATGTTTGCTTGCACCAAATGGCTAGCAGCCAAATGATGATACAAACAGGGTTTCTACCCATTTTTGCTTCTGTGATTGATGCATATGCTTATTTATGAGCAAAACAAAGCTTGCTCATGGTTCTCTGGTTATACCTCACTCCAGCTCCTAGACAAAGGTGTTGGTGTAGAGGATTTGCTTCTGGATGGTTTGTTTGCTTGCCCTGCTCCTCCTGGCTAGCTTATGCTTGATCTACTCCATGGTGACTTGATCAACAGTGAGCAGTTCTTGGTGGAACTGTTTCTGGATGGTTTGCTGGTTATGTGTTCTTCATGTTCTTGTGTTCTTACCCTGGTGAAGCTTCTGTCGATGGAGCTGCTAGGGTTTGCTGTGAAAAGTATTTACACTGCCCCTCTCTTCACTCCTTTGGTCGACAGCAAGGCCTGTGCTGGGTTCTCCTCCCCTGGCTGTGTGTGTGGAGAGCATGCAGCTCTCCTTGTGAGCTGCCTGTGTGCTCACAAGTTGGGACTTGGGTCCTGTCCTGGTTCCCTCGGCAGACTTGAGATTATCTCTCAATTTCTGGTTTCTTTTGCTAACCTGCCAAGAAGCAATGCCACTTGGCACAATGGGTTTCTTTGTATTGTTGTGTTATTTTGCAGGAATCATCTGGATGATCAAGTGTTGATCAAGAATCACTTGAAGAATTAGCTTGTTTAGTTTAGAATTCTGTAATTACTTGTAATTTTCGTTTTCTATTTTTTTCCATTTATTCAATTTTTGTAATGTATTGTAATATTCATAATCCATTTGGAATATTGTAATTTACAATGTAAATTGTGTGATAACCAATAAAGCTCAAGTTTCACTAATGAGCTAAAAATATGTGTGATATTATTTTGTATGTTTGATTATCTATTTGTTTAATGAATTTGAATTATGATATATTCAATTGATGTTTGAATTTTGAAATTCAAACATAACTTATTTGAATTCAATCATGCAACTTAAATTGAGATGCCATGTTCCCCTCTCTTCTCGAAAACCCTAATTGAGTTCATTGAGGTCCAAGTTTATCGCACTCTCGGAACCCTATCCCTGTAAGGTGTCGAGAGAGAAACTTGTCCCCCCTTCGATGCAGTTTTTCTTTAAAAGCGCGAAATTTCCCCAGATTTTACGATGCAATGCACATCCCTTTCTAAATTCTACCCCTCGATCGTCTCTAAACCTGGGACATTACAACCTTTCCCCCTTAAAGAAAACTTCGTCCCGAAGTTGTGGTTGTAATACCTGAACAGTTCTGGGTATGTCTTTCTTAAGTCTTCCTCTTTTTCCCAGGTAACTTCTCTCTCAGGATGATGCTTCCATTGTATCTTGCAGTACTTAATAGATCTGTTCCTGAGTTGTTTCCAATTCTCCTCGAGAATCTTGGCTGGCTTCTCTATATAAGTCAGATCTGGTTGAAGATCTAACTCGTCATGGGATACGGGCTCATCTGGTGTCTTTAGACATTTTCTGAGCTGTGATACATGAAACACATTGTGTACTTGGGCTAATCTTCCTGGTAGATCCAATTCAAAGGCTACCCCTCGGTTCTGGCTCAGTATCTTGAAAGGTCCGATGTATCTAGGGCTAAGCTTCCCCTTTACTCCAAATCTCTGGAGACCCTTCATCGGACTTACCTTAAGATAAACCATGTCTCCGACTTTTGGTTCCCATCTCCTTCTCTTTTGATCTGCATAACTCTTTTGTCGGCTTTGGGCTATCTTGAGTCTGTCCCTTATCACATCAATTATCTGTTGCTTCTCCTTCACATAATTTGGATCAAACTCCTTGCTTGAACCTGTCTCGTACCAACAGATAGGTGACCTACACTTCCTTCCGTACAGAGCTTCAAATGGTGCCATCTTGATGCTGCTTTGATAGCTGTTGTTGTACGAAAACTCTGCTAGTGGTAAGTGTTCCTCCCATGATCCTCCGAAGTCTAGGGCACAATCCCTAAGCATATCCTCAAGTATCTGGTTTGTCCTTTCTGTTTGTCCTCCCGTCTGAGGATGATAAGCTATGCTGTAGTCCAATTTGGATCCTAAAGCTTCATGAAGTTGCTTCCAAAAAGCTGAGGTGAACACAGATCCTCGATCTGACACTATTTTCTTTGGAACTCCATGTTTACTTACTATCTCTTTGATGTAAAGATCTATGAGTTTTTCTCCTTTATCCTGTTGGTTTACGTCTAAGAAATGTGCACTCTTCGTCAACCGGTCCACGATTACCCATATCATCTCCTTCTTTTTATTGGTCATGGGTAGTCCGGTGATGAAATCCATTCCTATCTCTTCCCACTTCCATTCTGGGATTGGTAAAGGTTGTAATGGTCCTGTTGGACTTTGGTGCTCTGCCTTCACCCTTTGACAAGTATGGCACTCCGCCACATATTGTGTGATACGTCTCCGACGTATCGATAATTTCTTATGTTCCATGCCACATTATTGATGATATCTACATGTTTTATGCATACTTTATGTCATATTTATGCATTTTCCGGCACTAACCTATTAACGAGATGCCGAAGAGCCGATTCTGTTTTCACGCTGTTTTTGGTTTCAGAAATCCTAGTAAGGAAATATTCTCGGAATTGGACGAAATCAACGCCCAGGGGCCTATTTTTGCACGAAGCTTCCAGAAAACCGGAGGACTTACGAAGTGGGGCCACGAGGTGGCCAGACACCAGGGCGGCGCGGCCCAAGCCCTGGCCGCGCCGGCCTGTTGTGTGGGCCCCTCGTGACGCCCCTTTACCTGCCCTTCCGCCTACATATAGTCTTCGTCGCGAAACCCCCAGTACCGAGAGCCACGATACGGAAAACCTTCCAGAGACGCCGCCGCCGCCAATCCCATCTCGGGGGATTCGAGAGATCGCCTCCGGCACCCTGCCGGAGAGGGGAATCATCTCCCGGAGGACTCTTCACCGCCATGGTCGCCTCCGGAGTGATGAGTGAGTAGTTCACCCCTGGACTATGGGTCCATAGCAGTAGCTAGATGGTCGACTTCTCCTTATGTGCTTCATTGTCGGATCTTGTGAGCTGCCTAACATGATCAAGATCATCTATCTGTAATGCTATATGTTGTGTTTGTTGGGATCCGATGGATAGAGAATACTATGTTATGTTGATTATCAATCTATTACCTATGTATTGTTTATGATCTTGCATGCTCTCCGTTATTAGTAGAGGCTCTGGCCAAGTTTTTACTCTTAACTCCAAGAGGGAGTATTTATGCTCGATAGTGGGTTCATGCCTCCATTAAATCTGGGACCAGTGACAGAAAGTTCTAAGGTTGTGGATGTGCTGTTGCCACTAGGGATAAAACATTGATGCTATGTCCGAGGATGTAGTTATTGATTACATTACGCACCATACTTAATGCAATTGTTTGTTGTTTGCAACTTAATATCGGAAGGGGTTCGGATGATAACCCGAAGGTGGACTTTTTAGGCATTGATGCATGCTTGGATAGCGGTCTATGTACTTTGTCGTAATGCCCAATTAAATCTCACTATACTCATCATATTATGTATGTGCATGGTCATGCCCTCTCTATTTGTCAATTGCCCAACTGTAATTTGTTCACCCAACATGCTATTTATCTTATGGGAGAGACACCTTTAGTGAACTGTGGACCCCGGTCCATTCTTTTACATCGAATACAATCTACTGCAATACTTGTTCTACTGTTTTCTACAAACAATCATCATCCACACTATACATATAATCCTTTGTTACAGCAAGCCGGTGAGATTGACAACCTCACTGTTTCGTTGGGGCAAAGTACTTTGGTTGTGTTGTGCAGGTTCCACGTTGGCGCCGGAATCCCTGGTGTTGCACCGTACTACATCCCGCCGCCATCAACCTTCGACGTGCTTCTTGGCTCCTCCTGGTTCGATAAACCTTGGTTTCTTTCTGAGGGAAAACTTGCTACTGTGCGCATCACACCTTCCTCTTGGGGTTCCCAACGGACGTGTCAACTACACGCATCAAGCTCTTTTTCTGGCGCCGTTGCCGGGGAAATCAAGACACGCTGCAAGGGGAGTCTCCACAATCCAATCTCTTTACTTTGTTTTTGTCTTGCTTTATTTTATTTACTACTTTGTTTGCTGCATTATATCAAAACACAAAAAAATTAGTTGCTAGCTTTACTTTATTTACTGTCTTGTTCTCTATATCAAAAACACAAAAAAATTGGTTACTTGCATTTTACTTTTGTTACCATGTCTAGTTCTGAACCTGTTACTTCTTCACCTGAGGAATTAGTCTTCACTTTTAAACAAGGGGATGAGGAGAGTTTTAAAGATGTTTGGTCCAGAATTTTTACTTCTTATCGTAAAGCTGAACCTCGAATGACTCTAAGTTTGCTCCTTAGTAATTTTTATTTTGGTCTTATGATTCGCTATAGATATGCCTTGGATCGTCTGTAGTGGGAGGAGATTTCCTTCATTGCAATGGGGATCAAGCTTTTAATGCCATAAAGAAGTTGGTTGCATCACATGATTCAGCTAATAACTTTGATTCAGCCCTTATTAGCATTTATAATAGATTAAACACTCTTGAGACAAGTGCATCTCGCTTGAATGAAAATTATAGATATGTTCGTAACCGTCTTGATCAAGTTTTAGTGAACTCCGAACCTTCATTATGGGATCCTACTATTAAAATTGTTATCGGTGACCAAACTCTTCATGCCAATTGTGATATTATGTCTGAATTTTGCCTAATGCCTAAGAGTATTCATGAATCTTTGAAACTTTGGGGATTCGTTGAAGGGGGGAAGGAATAACTCTTATTGATAACGCTGTTATAATTCCTAAAGGAATAGCTGCGGGTGTGCATACAACCATTCTTGGGAGAACAATATCCATTGATTATCTTGTTATTGAATGTGCGAGAACAGGACAAATCACACTCGGAAGATCCTGCTGAAACTATTGGGAGCGAGTCATAGATATGGGAGAAGGCACCCTAAAATTCACCTCTACACCCGGGGTAGACATATATTCCCTAAATCAAAGAGTAAGAAAAAGAACAAGAAAGGTAAGGGTAAAGCCCAAGGTAATGTTGATACTGCATCTCTTGATAACACTTGATATACACTTTCTGCGCCTAGCTGAAAGGCGTTAAAGAAAAGCGCTTATGGGAGACAACCCATGTTTTTACTACAGTACTTTTATTTTATATTTGAGTCTTGGAAGTTGTTTACTGCTGTAGCAACCTCTCCTTATCTTAGTTTTGTGCATTGTTGTGCCAAGTAAAGTCTTTGATAGTAAGGTTCATACTAGATTTGGATTACTGCGCAGAAACATATTTCTTTGCTGTCATGAATCTGGGCTTAATTCTCTGTAGGTAACTCAGAAAATTATGCCAATTTACGTGAGTGATCCTCAGATATGTATGCAACTTTCATTCAATTTGAGCATTTTCATCTGAGCAAGTCTGGTGCCTCAATAAAATTCGTCTATACGAACTGTTCTGTTTTGACAGATTCTGCCTTTTATTTCGCATTGTCTGTTTTGATATGCTTGATGGATTTTTCTATTCCATTGAATTTCAGTAGCTTTGTGCAATGTCCAGAAGTGTTAAGAATGATTGTGTCACCTCTGAATATGTAAATTTTAATTGTGCACTAACCCTCTAATGAGTTGTTTTGAGTTTGGTGTGGAGGAAGTTTTCAAGGATCAAGAGAGGGAGATGATACAATATGATCAAGGAGAGTGAAAGCTCTAAGCTTGGGGATGCCCCGGTGGTTCACCCCTGCATATTTCAAGAAGACTCAAGCTGTCTAAGCTTGGGGATGCCCAAGGCATCCCCTTCTTCATCGACAACATTATCAGGTTCCTCCCCGAAACTATATTTTTATTCCATCACATCTTATGTGCTTTGCTTGGAGCGTCGGTTTGTTTTTGTTTTTGTTTTTGTTTTTGTTTGAATAAAATGGATCCTAGCATTCATTGTGTGGGAGAGAGACACGCTCCGCTGTTGCATATGGACAAATATGTCCTTAGGCTTTACTCATAGTATTCATGGCGAAGGTTGAATCTTCTTCGTTAAATTGTTATATGGTTGGAATCGGGAAATGCTACATGTAGTAATTCTAAAATGTCTTGAATAATTTGATACTTGACAATTGTTGTGCTCATGTTTAAGCTCTTGCATCATATACTTTGCACCTATTAATGAAGAAATACATAGAGCTTGCTAAAATTTGGTTTGCATAATTGGTCTCTCTAAAGTCTAGATAATTTCTAGTATTGAGTTTGAACAACAAGGAAGACGGTGTAGAGTCTTATAATGTTTACAATATGTCTTTTATGTGAGTTTTGCTGCACCGGTTCATCCTTGTGTTTGTTTCAAATAACCTTGCTATCCTAAACCTTGTATCGAGAGGGAATACTTCTCATGCATCCAAAATCCTTGAGCCAACCACTATGCCATTTGTGTCCACCATACCTACCTACTACATGGTATTTCTCCTCCATTCCAAAGTAAATTGCTTGAGTGCTACCTTTAAAATTTCCATTCTTTACCTTTGCAATATATAGCTCATGGGACAAATAGCTTAAAAACTATTGTGGTATTGAATATGTACTTATGCACTTTATCTCTTATTAAGTTGCTCGTTGTGCGATAACCATGTTCCCTGGGGACGCCATCAACTACTCTTTGTTGAATATCATGTGAGTTGCTATGCATGTTCGTCTTGTCTGAAGTAAGGGAGATTTACCACTCATTTAATGGTTAGAGCATGCATAATGTTAGAGAAGAACACTGGGCCGCTAACTAAAGCCATGATCCATGGTGGAAGTTTCAGTTTTGGACATATATCCTCAATCTCATATGAGAACATTAATTGTTGCTACATGCTTATGCATTAAAGAGGAGTCCATTATCTGTTGTCTATGTTGTCCCTGGTATGGATGTCTAAGTTGAGAATAATCAAAAGCGAGAAATCCAATGCGAGCTTTCTCCTTAGACCTTTGTACAGGCGGCATAGAGGTACCCCTTTGTGACACTTGGTTAAAACATGTGTATTGCGATGACAATCCCGGTAATCCAAGCTAATTAGGACAAGGTGCGGGCACTATTAGTATACTATGCATGAGGCTTGCAACTTGTAAGATATAATTTACATAACACATATGCTTTATTACTACCGTTGACAAAATTGTTTCTTGTTTTCAAAACCAAAGCTCTAGCACAAATATAGCAATCAATGCTTCCCTCTGCGAAGGGTCTTTCTTTTACTTTTATGTTGAGTCAGTTCACCTATCTCTCTCCACCTCAAGAAGCAAACACTTGTGTGAACTGTGCATTGATTCCTACATACTTGCATATTGCACTTGTTATATTACTTTACATTGACAATATCATTGAGATATACATGTTACAAGTTGAAAGCAACCGCTGAAACTTAATCTTCCTTTGTGTTGCTTCAATACCTTTACTTTGATTTATTGCTTTATGAGTTAACTCTTATGCAAGACTTATTGATGCTTGTCTTGAAAGTACTATTCATGAAAAGTCTTTGCTTTATGATTCATTTGTTTACTCATGTCATTACCATTGTTTTGATCGCTGCATTCATTACATATGCTTACAATAGTATGATCAAGGTTATGATGGCATGTCACTCCGGAAATTATCTTTGTTATCGTTTACCTGCTCGGGACGAGCAGAACTAAGCTTGGGGATGCTGATACGTCTCCGACGTATCGATAATTTCTTATGTTCCATGCCACATTATTGATGATATCTACATGTTTTATGCATACTTTATGTCATATTTATGCATTTTCCGGCACTAACCTATTAACGAGATGCCGAAGAGCCGCTTGTTGTTTTCTCGCTGTTTTTGGTTTCGAAATCCTAGTAAGGAAATATTCTCGGAATTGGACGAAATCAACGCCCAGGGGCCTATTTTTGCACGAAGCTTCCAGAAGACCGGAGGACTTACGAAGTGGGGCCACAAGGCGCCGCCACAACAGGGCGGCGCGGCCCAGGTCCTGGCCGCGCGGCCCTGGCGTGTGGGGCCCTCGTGTGGCCCCCTGACCTGCCCTTCCGCCTACATATAGTCTTCGTCGCAAAACCCCCAGTACCGAGAGCAACGATACGGAAAACCTTCCAGAGACGCCGCCGCCGCCAATCCCATCTCGGGGTATTCAGGAGATCGCCTCCGGCACCCTGCCGGAGAGGGGAATCATCTCCCTGGAGGACTCTTCACCGCCATGGTCGCCTCCGGAGTGATGAGTGAGTAGTTCACCCCCGGACTATGGGTCCATAGCAGTAGCTAGATGGTCGACTTCTCCTTATGTGCTTCATTGTCGGATCTTGTGAGCTGCCTAACATGATCAAGATCATCTATCTCGTAATGCTATATGTTGTGTTTGTTGGGATCCGATGGATAGAGAATACTATGTTATGTTGATTATCAATCTATTACCTATGTGTTGTTTATGATCTTGCATGCTCTCCGTTATTAGTAGAGGCTCGGCCAAGTTTTTACTCTTAACTCCAAGAGGGAGTATTTATGCTCGATAGTGGGTTCATGCCTCCATTAAATCTGGGACAAGGTGACGTAAAGTTCTAAGGTTGTGGATGTGATGTTGCCACTAGGGATAAAACATTGATGCTATGTCCGAGGATGTAGTTATTGATTACATTACGCACCATACTTAATGCAATTGTCTCGTTGTTTGCAACTTAATACTGGAAGGGGTTCGGATGATAACCTCGAAGGTGGACTTTTTAGGCATAGATGCATGCCTGGATAGCGGTCTATGTACTTTGTCGTAATGCCCAATTAAATCTCACTATACTCATCATATCATGTATGTGCATGGTCATGCCCTCTCTATTTGTCAATTGCCCAACCGTAATTTGTTCACCCAACATGCTATTTATCTTATGGGAGAGACACCTCTAGTGAATCGTGGACCCCGGTCCATTCTTTTACATCGAATACACCCATCGCAATACTTGTTCTACTGTTTTCTCGCAAACAATCATCATCCACACTATACATCTAATCCTTTGTTACAGCAAGCCGGTGAGATTGACAACCTCACTCGTTTCGTTGGGGCAAAGTACTTTGGTTGTGTTGTGCAGGTTCCACGTTGGCGCCGGAATCCCCGGTGTTGCGCCGCACTACATCCCGCCGCCATCAACCTTCGACGTGCTTCTTGGCTCCTCCTGGTTCGATAAACCTTGGTTTCTTTCTGAGGGAAAACTTGCTACTGTGCGCATCACACCTTCCTCTTGGGGTTCCCAACGGACGTGTCAACTACACGCATCATTGTGCAATTTCTCTCTTCATGTTATTCCACCAGAATAACTCTTTTAAATCCATGTACATCTTTGTACTACCTGGATGGATTGAATACGGTGTTTGATGAGCTTCTCGAAGTATAACTTCCTTGATCTCAACGTTATCTGGAACGCAAATCCTTTTCTGGAACCATAATGATCCAGACTCTCCTCGGTGGAATTCTGATGGTCTTCCCTCATCGATCCTTCTCATTTCCTCCATGATGAATGGATCATCAAGTTGACCCATGATAATCTCATTCCTTAAATTCACACTTAATTCATCTGCTACTTGTAGTGCTGAAAGTCCTTCATGTGCTTCCTTCTCCCAAAGATGTATCTGTGCTTGGCTTATAACTCCGGTGCTATTTCTTGATCAACTCCTCCAGTACTCTTTCTACTTAAGGCATCCGCTACAACGTTGGCCTTTCCTGGAGTGTAATTGATGGTCAGATCATAATCCTTGATTAACTCAAGCCATCTTTTCTGTCTCATGTTTAGTTCCTTCTGAGTGAAGAAGTACTTGAGACTCTTATGGTTTGTATAGAGCTCACACTTGGCTCCATAGAGAAAATGTCTCCAAGTTTTTAGTGCAAATACGACCGCTGCTAGCTCTAGATCATGTGTTGGATAGTTCACTTCATGAGGTATGAGTTGCCTCGATCCATAAGATATTACCTTCCGATCTTGCATGAGTACGCAACCTAATCCATGCTTGGATGCGTCACAATACACGGTGTAGTCCTTGCCAACTTCCGGAACTGCTAACACCGGTGTTGTGGTCAGCTTCTCCTTTAGAGTCTGAAAACTTTGCTCACACTCATCAGACCACACGAGCGGTGTGTTCTTCCTTAACAGCTTAGTCATCGGTCCTGCTATCTTAGAGAATCTTTCGATGAATCTCCGATAGTATCCTACCATTCCTAAGAATCCTCGGATTTCCTTGACATTCTTTGGTGCTTCCCATTCTAAAACTGCTGCTACCTTGCTTGGGTTTACTGCTATCCCATCCTTACTGATAACTTGACCAAGAAATTCTACTTGATCTAGCCAAACTCACATTTGCTGAATTTGGCATAGAGTTGATGTTCTCTTAGTGTTTTCAACACTATCCTAAGATGCTCAGCATGTTCAGCTTTATCCTTGGAGTATATCAAGATATCATCGATGAATACGATGGCAAACTTGTCAAGACATGGCATGAAGATCTTATTCATGAGATTCATGAATATTGCTGGGGCATTGGTTAACCCAAAAGGTACTACTAAGTACTCATGATGTCCATACCTTGAGACAAAGGCAGTTTTCGGACATCTTCCTTCTTGATCTTTATCCGATGGTATCCCGATCTCGGATCAATCTTGGAAAAGACTCCTACTCCTCTAACTTGATCAAACAGATCTTGTATTCTAGGGAGTGGATACTTGTTCTTGATAGTAACATTGTTCAGGTTCCTGTAGTCTCCACACATCCTTCGGCCTCCATCCCTTTTATCCACAAATATAACTGGTGATCCCCATGGTGAAATACTCTCTTGAATGAATCCTTTCTGTTCTAGGTCATCCAATTGTTCCTTGAGTTCCTTCAACTCCTTAGGCCCCATCTTGTATGGTGCCTTAGCAATCGGAGCTGTTCCCGGAATTAGGTCGATAGTAAACTCTATCTCCCTATGTGGTGGCATTCTAGGTAATTCCTTTGGAAAAACATCCTGGAACTCATTAACTACGGGTATGTCCTCCAGTTTCACTTCCTTCATCCTATTCAACTGTAACTCTACCTCAATCTGGGTATGCTTATCTCCTTGGTAAATCATCCAGCCTCCATCTGGGCTTTTCAAAGACACTGTCTTGTTCGCACAATCTATCAAGGCTCCGTTTGCCTCTAACCAGTTCATACCCAGAATGACATCTATGTCCTTCATAGGTAGAACAAACAGGTCTGCATCAAACGCACACTTATTAATCATAATGACCTGTCCTTGTTTAATGTGGGTTACTACTATTGTTCCCCTCACAGATAGTATGGTGATAGGTGTATCTAACTTAGTGCAACTAATCCCATGTTTGATGATGAATTGCTGAGAAATGAATGATGTAGTTGCACCAGTATCAAAAAGTACTTTGCCAGGATGAGTGAGTATCTGAAGCGTACCTATCACTGCTTGATCGGAGTTCACCACCTCCTCCAGACTGGTGCAGTTCAACTTTCCGAAGGGCTTCTTGGTTTTCCAATTCCCTCCGGAATTCCCGCTTCGGTTTCCTCCTCCTCCTGACTGTCCTCCTTCGTTGCTTCTCTTGGGGCAATCCTTCAACATGTGTCCCTCCTGACGACACCCAAAACATATGATTCTGGGCTTACGACAATCCTTTGAGAAATGCCCTTTGAGTCCACAATTGCGGCAAACGATCTGGTTTGCGGACTGAAATCCTTGGTTGTTGTTGTTGTTGTTGTTGTTGTTGTTGTTGTTGTTGTTGTTGTTGTTGTTGTGTACTTCGGCTTGAAACTCAAGCTGGTGTTGGGCTTGTTGCTAATGAACTTCTTAGGCTCAAATATGGCCTTCTTCCGCTTCTCTTCTTGCAATTGTTTGAAGTCATCCTCAAGAGTGATGGCTGCATCCACCAACTCCTGGAACTCAGTAGCTCTCAACATCCTGAGTTGTACCTTGAACTGAGGATTTAATCCTCTCATGAACCTCTTCTTCTAATTGTCCTCCGTGTTGACCTCCTCAACAGCATACCGGGACAATCCTGAAAACTCCCTGATGTAAGTCAGGATAGCCTTATCCTTCTGCTCGAGACTCTCAAACTCTCGACGCTTCAACTCCACTATACTTTTAGGGACATTGGATTCCCTGAACTTCCTCTTGAACTCTTCCCATGTGAAAACCTTTTCAGCTGGGTAAACAGCAACGATATTATCCCACCATGATGCGGCGGGTCCACACAACAAGTGTGTAGCATATCTGACCTTCTCCAGGTCGTTGCATCCAACAGTGTTGAGCTTTCGCTCGGTATCCATCAGCCAATCCTCCGCGTCCATAGGTTCAGGCGCGTAGGCGAATGAGATTGGCTTGGTGTTCTGGAAATCTGACAGAGTAACACCTGGGTTCTCTGGCCTCTCCACCCTATTCTGTTGCAGCAACTCTTGAAAGAATTTATTCTGCTGCTCTATAGTCAGACGTTGTCTTTCCTCCAACATTTGCATGTATTGGAGGAAATTCTGCTGCGTCATGGGTGGTGGTGGTGGTGGTGGTGGTGGTGGAAACTGATTTCTCGCGGCTTCGTCCGCCTCCTCCTTCTGCTTTGCCTCGCGCTCGAGGTGCTGTGCTTCACTCTCGTCGCCTAACGTTCCCGACATCTTCCCCTAGTTCTGTAACACAAAGTGGTACTCATAGTTACTCCATGCGCAAGTTTTCTGAGCTCAACTTTGTGCACAGAACTAGTCACGCAATGGAAATAAAGAAGCAAATCCAAATCATACAAAACATATACCATGTATATACATACTTAAGTGGTTTATTACAATACTCAGTAGTAGTGTGAGTATGCAAACTCACTTATTAAAGTATAATTACAACTTA
This sequence comes from Lolium rigidum, assembly GCF_022539505.1. Taxonomy (NCBI): domain Eukaryota; kingdom Viridiplantae; phylum Streptophyta; class Magnoliopsida; order Poales; family Poaceae; genus Lolium; species Lolium rigidum. The sequence continues at coordinate 236,898,486 of NC_061514.1, forward strand.
TACAAATATTACATACTACAATACATGTGGTACAACTATATTGTAGTCTCGCCTCCCGTGGTGGTCTCTAGTCGTGGCTTCATTCCCGGTACATCCCAGGCTTCCATCCGGTCGAACGAGTAGTCCTCCTGATAGAGTCTGGGACATAAGGTCTTCCAGTCGGCTGGTAGTCAGAATCAGAGGATGATCCCAGGGAGAAATCTGTTGTCATGAAATGATTATTTAATGCAGCATAATCCTCCCCTGGGGTGTACTCCCCTGTGACTCCATTATAAGCATTCCCTCCATCTGTGTCCGACTCTATCATTATCGGATACTCCTCATAATCTCCCCTACTATACTGATGATTCTGATACTGGGTTGTGGCGTCCTCATCTCTCTCGGAATTACATCTCACAGGATCACCATAAGTTCCCATGAATGATCCCCAACGCCAACCTGTGGAGTTCTCAATAGGAGTCTCGGAACGCTAATTGTTTCCGGATTCCTCTCCGCCCTCGTATCGACCTTGGGAGCTACTAGGAAAGTACCTAGGTGTTATAGGTGTGGTTTGTAGTTCTGGATGGTCAATACTAATAAAATCACCAGCTAAATAAACTGGTGAGTGAACCTCACCCTCCATTGGTTCCTTTCCCTTCGACTCCTCCTTGGGCTCAGTGAATTCATCCAACATTGTGTCAATTGCCCCCGACAGATGTCGGTTCAACTGAAAGAACAATGTCAGTAGGTTTCGGCAGTTATCCATGTACTTAGAAGCTTCTGCAGGTTTTCGCTTTGCAAACTTAAAGTGGTTCAACATAGGATCATCTTCCTCCTCCATATGTGGAATATGTGCGAATTCGGAACCAATAAGCTCCTTAGTCTTATGTTCCCGAATATCTGTGATGGCTTTCATTATGGCTATGTGATAGGCTGTTCTTATGGTCCTAGCCTCTCCTGCTGGCATCACTGCACTCATTCCTAGGGATTCTCGTAGTTGTAGTCCTACCCTACACTTCGCCAATATTGTACCATCGTAGTACATGTATTTCATTACTCGGATTCGGGGATCGCACCCAAATTCAAGTAACATTGCACGGAGAATGTCAGCGAGTCCTCCGTCATAACCGTTCAGAGTTGATTCCTTCACTTTTACGTTACGTCCAGAACGTGAACTGGCCATTTTAGGATGTGGATAAGAAAGAATATAATATTAGCAATGATGCATCATAATAGTGATAATAAAGAATTATCGCACTAAAAGATATGATTGTTTTATTCTCAAGTGAATATACACCATATTTTTAGAGAATTCTTTACTAATCCTATTTGACTCCTAACGTTACGTCCCATTTACTAGGTTCCAACCTAAGGTCAAAACTTTTGCTCTGATACCAACTGTGGTGACCCTGCATACCACTGCATGTTGTAGTATGCTAGTCGTTGATATAACATTCACGAAGTACCAATCCGCAAATATTACATCCCTCAGAGTAGTACAACGTGAACATAGCAGGTCCATAACTCATTCATTTATTATTACAAACCATACATACATATCATCTCGGAGTTCCTCTTGGGTCCTAAGAGGAATACTCCTGGGTTCGAGGTGAACCCAACTTAACTTACAATATAGTAGTCTTAGCAGGTCATACATCTTATTCTACTCGAGCAGCTAAGTACTACGTGTTCACACTGCTCGGTTACTACTACTAGTAGGGTACTCTATGCTTGTTCCCCCTCGGAACCGTTCCCGGCTCCGTAGACTATAAGATAGTCTACACCTTCTACACCTCCGGAGAGGTCTGGCTCTTCATAGCAGATGTCTTCTGCTCCTCCTTGGTTGTCGATGTCCTCTTCAAGACGATTCAGGCAATCTAAGCAGGGGATTTAAGAGTGGTATGAGTACTAGCGTACTCAACAAGTTCATTATAGAAAAGAGGTGTTTAATGCACTAGCTACGATATCAGACCAGAAAGTCTAAACCAATGCAGGTTTTGATAATCATTTCTTCAAGAGGTTGCTTTTCTTTAGAAGAACTATGTACGTCAGCCTTCACCGGTTTACTAGAACTTCATGGAGTTACTTTCCGGCAGCGTTCGCAGTTCCAAACCCGGAACAGGGAGTGACATGTCACGATTCATTACACTCTGCAGAGGTGTGTTGCTTTACCCATAAGAGATCTTAACCATGGTGCCAACCGGGCAGCTTTCCCGTCCACACTTCCTTTGGTGTGAGGCCCGGTATAAGGTCTTAGCCAATCATATTCCTCCGCTTACCTCGCACACCCACCCTTTGTTGCAAACTCCGACCCTGGGTCCTCGCCGGTGTTCTTATACCAATTAAGGATGGCCCCCGACCACGACAACAATTCTGGGCTAACTACCATAAACTCCTTCGCCGGGAGATGCAACCCATCATAGACCGCATTACCGTGGGGACTTAGGGCTCCCCAACCACTCCGCTTGTTCCTCGGGATACAAGTGACTACGGTCATTACCGTGGGGACTTAGGGCTACCCAACCACTCCGCTTGTCCCTCGGGATTCAAGTGACTACAGTAAGCGCATCCGTTGATGTACAAGAGGTGGAAATATGATTGAATACTCCATCCCACTCCAGATCTTATAGATAACACGAGTTTTACGGCACAAGAATCACTGGACGACATTTGTTGTTTAATCCTAGATGGATATAAACCCATTGCAATGGAACCTCCACCATGTCAACACCTTCCATGGTTCCATTGCCAACCACATAGTCATATTCATAGTTATGAAAGTAGTACTTTTGCTTTTCATGCAAGAGTGATAAGTATAGTACTTTGCAAGTAATTTGACAAAAATTCTCAAATGACATGAGCAAGCGATGAACTTGCCTGAAGACTGCAAAGTGTTGCAGTTCGATGGTGTGGACTGACCCTTGTCCTCTGTTTCTGAAAGATAGCATCATTTTTTGATAAGGGCAATGGTTAAAGAAGCAATTATGCATGCTTTCAGCATTTAGGGTTTTGTCCCCCCTTCCCGGTGTTTTATTATTTCATGTCAGAGGTAATTACTAAGAACAGTTTTTCAGGATACTCTTTAAGAGTAAAATTCTACCTTGGAATATTGCCAAGGTGTTTTTAAGTCCAAAAGAATTTTATGGACTCAATTTATCATTAAAAATATAGGGTGTGATTTTCAATAATTAAAATATTAATTTCTTGCATTTAAATATGACTCAATTTTTAATTGTCTCAAAATGTCCATTTCATAATTTATTATGATAGATAATTTTATTTTGAGTGGTTTACACATTTTTATTTATTTTTTTAGAGCTATATTTATTTTATAGAATTTTGTGAAAGTTTTATTTAAGTGGAAATTTATGAAATGTCCAAAATGCCCTCGGGCCCACCTGTCAGGGTGAACCCGAGTGGGTTGGGCTCAACCCCTTCGGCCTGGTCCGGCCCACTCGGTTGCCCTCACTTCTTCTCCTCTCCGCGTCGTTTCGTCGAACCTTAATTCCCCCGAGCTCTGGCGACACGCGGTCGCCGAATTATCCAGGCCGCCTTCGGCCATCGCCGGTGACGAGATGGGTCGCGGATAAACCGCCGCTCGACGGCGCACCCATCTGTCCGCGTCGATCTGGGGTTTGCTGCTGTCTCCGCTCGCCCCCAACTCATCTACAACGCGGATCACACGGGGTCCGCGGCGATTCACCACCCCCTGGCGTTCCTGGTGCTATAGCGCCGCCGTGAGCTCCGCGTGGTGATGCGAGGCGCGGTAGCCTGGCCTGGCTTGGCTTGCCGCCCCCGTGCCCTTGCGTGTGCCGCCATGGCCGCCATGGCCGTGCTTCCCCGATTGCTCGCCTGTAAGTGCTTCACCTCCATCTATATCTCTCATTTGTTCCTCCTTATTCTAGCTCGAGCAGCGGGTGTGATGACCCACAAGTATAGGGGGTGTATCGTAGTATCTTCGATAAGTAAGAATGTCGATCCCAACGAGGAGCAGAAGGTGTTGACAAGCAGTTTCGATGAAGGATTCACTGTAAATGCTCACAGACAAGTATTCGGGGGTTTTGATGTAACAGATGAATAAAGTACGAGTAAGTAAAGTGCGAGAGTAATAATTGCAGCGAGTGGCCCAATCCTTTTTAGCACAAAGGACAAGCCGGTTTGTTTACTTATAATGACCAAACGTTCTCGAGGACACATGGGATTTTAGTCTAGTGCTTTCGCTACATACGGGTAATTAATCTTCATTGTTTTGATAAGTGTTGTGTGGGTGAACCTATGCTAATATACCGCCCTTCCTAGGACTAATACATACTTGTGATTATACCCCTTGCAAGCATCCGCAACTACAAGAAAGTAATTAAGATAAATCTAACCACAGCCTTAAACTCTGAGATCCTGCTATCCCTCCTGCATCGATATACCAACGGGGGCTCGTGCTTCGTCACTCCGGCAACCCCGCAATTGGCAAACGAGTACAAGATGCATTCCCCTAGGCCCATAAAGGTGAAGTGTCGTGTAGTCGACGTTCACACGGCACCACTAGAAGAATAACACCACAACTTAAATATCATAACATTGAATATTACTCAACCATACTTCACTACTAACATTTAGACTTCACCCATGTCCTCAAGAACTAAACGAACTACTCACGAGACATCATATGGAACATGATCAGAGGTGATATGATGATGAATAACAATCTGAACATAAACCTTGGTTCAACGGTTTCACTCAATAGCATCAATAACAAGTAGAAATCAACACCGGGAGAGTTTCCCCTATCAAACAATCAAGATCAAACCCAAATTGTTACAG